>NC_063055.1:12532618-12876784 GCF_018812025.1 Megalobrama amblycephala
AAACATGGCCCCCTATTCACAACTATTATAAACCTTGAAGGACTAAGGATATTTTTAAATATATCTCCAATTGTTTTCGTCTGAAAGAAGATAGTCATATACACCTAGGATGGCTTGAGGTGGAGTAAATCATGGGCATAATGTTCATTTTTGGGTGAACTATCCCTTTAAGTCCATGGCATGAGCACTGTGTTTCCATACCCTGTATTCCTGAATCCTCCTCTTAGATTCCTCAAGCTGATGCTGGAGGTCCCCAACTATCTCCTTATATTTGGCATAACGTTGTTCCTATCATTTCTCTCTGCCTCTGTGACTCCTGAAACCACATAAGCCAACCAAGATATCTGCCTCAGAGGAAAGTCAAATCTTGACCAAATCATCACCTATGATCCAACCTCAAAATCCTTGAAGTTTTCCAGCAGACTGAGTTTCTCAGGAACTGACTCCAGATGATCCAAGGCCAGCCTGGTACTCTGAAAAAAAAAAGAATGGTGTTGTTAACCCTAGAAATAATCTGCAGTTTATATTCATTTCATCTTAGTTCTACCCTATTGCTGTGAGTCAACTGAATGAGTGCATCTCCCAGAAGAGGCAATGGGTCAATTCTTGTCACCAGCGTGTTGTTGTGCCAAGCAGTAATGATGGTAAATAGATGGAACTGTGAGTAAAGGCTGAAGGTTTTCAGGAGCTAATTAAATGTCCATCAGCCAGCCGTAGCACATAATGATGATTGATGTGGTAGGTGTTCAGATAGCTTATTTTTCAAACTGTATAAATACTGCTGAGTCGATACAGGCGTCAATACTTTTAACAAATGATGGTATATTTCTTAGCCAAGTAATGATTTGTAATTCAGACATTTAACAGAAATCGTTATGCTTTTGCAAATAGTGTACCAAGGTGTGGAACATTTCAGAAATTTGGTTTGTGATAATTTTCAAAAAAAAAGTTTAATAAAAAAAAGCAACATTTTGAGCAAAAAGCTGAGAAAATCACACGCTTTTGACAAAGACTACATCTGGATCGGATTCAGAATGATGATCAAAACATAGACAGTAGATTGAGTCCATCAACACCCCCAAAGCTTCTATAGCTCATCCTTGGTCAACGTTTCAATCAGTAACATTAAGCAGTTTTGATTTATATGCTGTTTAATGTTGGTGATTGCGTTTTTTTACATATGCATATGATTACATATGATATCACTTGTTTCTGCATCTTCTTCGGATGCGTTTTGATCAGGAGATTCAGTACTCTTTCAGAAGATGTGTGATAGCGTCCCCTAGCGTATTACAATGAAAACATGGAAAGCCAGAAAATCTCATTAATGGCAGGGAAGTGTTTGCTCATAAAAGACTAGATAGCTCGTCAATGGCAGGGAAAGTGTTAAGCACCCTTTGTAAGTTGTTTTGGATAGGAGTCTATCAAGCTTGGCACATCCTGACTTGAGAATATTTTCCCACTCTTTTTTTGCAAAAATGTTCCAGATCTGTTAAACTGCGAGGGCATCTCTTGTGCATGGCCCTCTTCAGGTCCCCCACAGATTTTCTATATGATTCAGGTCTTGACTCTATCTGGGCAAATGCCCCAATGCCAATTATTTCTAAGGGTCCCCCTTTTCAGTTCTTTCCCTTAGCGCAAAGTGTAAGTTATGATGATCGTGAATATTCAAACCATTCTCTAGGGCTTTTTACAGTGCGCTTAACCCTGGGTTATCGTCGTTCTAAACACTACTAGCCAGTTTATGTGCGACACCTGTGGCCAGCCATGTGCTTCGAGGATCGGCCTCTATTCACATCGTTAGGACGCACCAACAACAATTGTGACAAGATCTGTCGACAGCTCAGGCCAACACTATTTCTGAGCTTGATGATTAGTTAAATTTTTACATTTTTATGCTTTTCAGTGGCATTGCATATGTTTTAATTTTTACATTAAATATGCCAAAGTTCTGATATGATTGATCTTTGTTTTAATGAAACAACACAGGAATTCAAAGATGGAATTCAAACTCCTTTTACAGCATCTTAGAAAGAAAAACCACAGACATTTAAAGGACAAAAACATCCGTCTGGAACATCTGTATAAGCCATCAATTAAAAACAGTGCAAGTGGAAAATGACAGATTTATTAAAACACTATGGGGGCGTTCCTTACCATTTCAAGATCTACAACTCGGCCCTGAAAAAAAAAAAAGAGAGAAACAGAAATAATTTTGACTGGACACAGGAAGTTTCGTTTCAGAGATTCCTAGCAATTTTTATTCCACCAGTCAAAAGCAGCATCTGGGAAAATCTTAGGCCAAGTGTAATTACTGACGCTGTGTCCTATTTTCTGGCAGTATGCTGCTGGTTTCTTCTGAGTCCCATTCAGGGGACTGATTCATAATGGACGTAGGATAGCAGGTGCATCTGTAGCACTGTAGATGTTCCAGATCCCAGTGGGTTTGGTTTGAAAGCATGCAGACAACCAAGGGTAAGATGATGTTATTACATGGCTGCCACATGCAGGACAACTGACGTGCATGCAGGATTACATAAAGGTTAAGATTGTAACCACTACATTTACATTCATTTGGCAGACGCTTTTATCCAAAGCTACTTACAAGTGAGGAATACAACAAGTGAGTCATCATGACGAGGCAAATAGACACAAGAAGTGCTCACAATACAAGTTTTAGGCAGTGCTCAGAGTATCATAAACTACAATAGAGAGGGAATAAAAACTAACTACACTAACTACAGAGGACAAAGTGTGTGTGTGTGTGTGTGTGTGTGTGTGTGTGTGTGTGTGTGTGTGTGTGTGTGCACTTGTCTACCTATCTAACAGGGGACATTGGTGTCGTAACACATTCACGAACAGGGGACCACCGAGCAAAGAGGGGACATTTTTCAGGTCCCCACTTGGTCATGCTTTAAATCATGTTAAAATCAAGTAAAAAACACTCTGGTGAATTTTTTTTTTCATTTTTTACCAAGTGGGGACCTACAGGTGTGTGTGTGTTTAAGCCCATACTCAGCAGCACCCCTGTAGGCTGGAGCAGGAACTGCAATGGCCCATAAACACACGTCATTCACACTCTTCTATTTGAATGGCTTGCTGTCCTAGAGAGGGTCTGAGACTGTAAGCTGCCTGTTTAACAGGCTGCTTAAGGAACTGATTCTTGAGATACAGAACAAAACATTGTTTAGAAGGTAGTTGTTATTATTTAATACATTACTTTTTTATTTGCTGTATACTGTGTTTACTGACATTATATACTTTATTATTGATTCTATTATATACTACAAAAAATCTATCAAAAAATATCAGGTGAAGATTCAAAAATTTATATCAGCTGATTTAATCAACTTATGCGAACTGAATGTGTCTTTTTTACACAGGCACTTTAGTTGAACCAACTGAAGATTTTTAATAAAACAGTCAACCTAAAATTTTGAACTTTGACCTTGACTTAGAAGTCTTTTAAGTGTGTTTTAAGTGTCTGGGTTTGTATGGATAGCATTATTATTATATATTATATTTAGTTATATGGAGTACAACAGTAAACAGTAAGTATGAACAGTATGAAATATTGATAATTGCACTTTACCATCTAACAGGGGACCAGTGTCCTTTTGTGTAGTGAAATCACTACTGCACATGCAAATGCTGCTGCTGCTTAACTTTAGCATGAACACTTTTGCTTGTGTGGAGATGGGCATTGAATGATGAATAAAAATAATAACATCTAAATTAACATATTTTGTTCAAGTCAAAAATATTATTTAACATTAATGAACCAAACTAAATACATCAGTTTATACCAACAAAACTAAGTTTTGTTTTAAATCAAGAAGAAATTGCTCTTTAAAGGTCCCGTTTTACGTGTTTTTTTGAAGCTTTGATTGTGTTTATAGTGTGCAATATAACATGTGTTCATGTTTCGCATGTAAAAAAACAGTATTTTTCACATAATTTACTTATCTGTATACCGCTGTTTCCACTGTCATAAAAACGGGCTGATGACTTCCTTGTTTTATGAAGTCCCTCCTTCAGAAATACGTAACGAGTTCTGATTGTGCCAGCGGTTCCTGTGTTGTGATTCGACAGCAGCTTAGCGCTCCTTGCCCGGAAAGGTCACGCCTCTTACCATAACGTTGAGATGCACGCGCTTACCCTATCAATTTGAGCCGGAATCAGACCCGGTGATTGGACTGCGGGATGAAAATAACAGCGTTTCGACGACATGGCGACAAACACACTCTACAAACGCAACTCTTGTGTATTCCTGTGGGTGGAGGTTAGTCAAAAAACTGTTTTAGTGACGTCATTAAAGAAGGAAGTAGAGGAATGTAGTCCAAACTGGCCGTTCGATGTAGGCGACTTCTGTTAAATAAAATATCTTGCCTGGCATTGAACTTTGAGCTTTAAAATTTTACAGATTTTATTTATACTCTAACAACAACATTACACACTAACTAAAGTTTGAAACATGGGATCACGAAAAACGGGACCTTTAAGGTAACAATTGCAGGTCATCACTTTATACAGTGAATATTGATTTGATTAAACAAAATTCCTTTAGTCCCCTGTTAGATGGTAAATTGCCAGATCTGTTTGGTTGCTTTGCCATTTCTTACCATCACAAACACACTGTAAAGATTTTGGAGGTCAGATCTCAAAATCTTATGTTGACTTGCCACAAAATTGTCAGTTATCTCAATTAAATTATGTGAACAATGTCGTTTAACACTGGCACATTAGTTGAACTAACTGAAGTTTTTTCAATGCAACAATCAACATAAAACTGAGTTCTGACCTTTTTTTTTATGGCAAGAACTGGTGTTTTTTTTTATTTTTATTATGAATATTACTGTTACAATCAGAGCTAATCAGATTACAAAATATTGCTAAATGTAAAGGCAACCAAACAGGTGTCAAACATTACCATCTAACAGGGGACCAGTGTCCTTTTGTGTAATGATATTACTATAGCATGCACGTTGCTGCTGCTTATCTTTACCATGTACACTTTAAAATGGGCACGGAACGGTGAATAAAAAAATATGGTAACCTGTTATTGGCAAATTAACTAATTTTGTTAAGTCAGTTATTAAAATTTGCTGAACCAACCTGAATACATTAATTTATAACAACAAAACCAAGTTTTATTGGTTAAATCAAGCAGAAATAGCTCTTTAATATAACAATTGCAGGTGACCACTTTATACAGTGAATATTGATATGATTAAACAAAATGCCTTTGGACCCCTGTTAGATTGTAAATTGTAAATTGATCTGTTTCATTGCTTTGGCATTTTATGCCATCACAAATACTCTGTAAAGATTTTGGAGTTCAGATTTCAACATTTTTTTGATAATTGAAATATATGAAGTATGGATGTTCATTTTGGATGTTTTTTTCCTGACTGACAGCCGATGCCTTTTAACTGACCATTATCTGTTGACCGAAAAGCTTAGAAGGTTAAATTAGAATTAAATTATAATGGATAAGTGTCTGTGACCCATTAAAATACCATAAGTTTAGTGTTACATGTGCAAATAGCAGCATAAAGCAGCACATTTTATCTTTCTTTTTTTATAAAATAGCATATTGTTTGGTGTTCATTTGTAAATGATACATATTTTACATTTCTGAATGTTAAAATAACATTCACAACTTATCTTTTTTTTCCTCTTAAAAAAGTAGCATATTACTTTAAAAATTACTTTTTTCAATGAAATCAACATAAAACTGAGTTTTGATCCAAAATAAAGGCAAGGATATAAAGGTTGTAAAGGCAACCAAACAGGTGTTGCACTTTACCATCTAACAGGGGACCAGTGTCCTTTTGTGTAGTGAAATCACTATAACATGCACGTGCTGCTGCTTCTGAACTTTACCATGTACACTTTAACTTGTGTGGAATTGGGCATAGAATTATGAATAAAAAATGATAACCTAAAAAGGTAAACTAACTCATTTTGTTCAAGTCAAAATATTATTTAACAACAATAAACCAACTGTGGTCAATAAATGTACATACATCAGTATATACCAACAAAACAAAGTTTATGGGTTAAATCAAGCAGAAATAACACTTTAAGGTAACAATTGCAGTCATCCCTTTTTATGAACAGTCATTCTGTTAAACAAATTACTCTGTCAAGGTGCGTTCACAGCGGACGCGATGAAGCGGTAACGCGAGTGATTTACATGTTAAGTCAATGCAAAACGCGAATTGACATCCTGCGGCGCGAATGACGCGGCGCGAATTGAGCGATTCGGGCGTTTGACGCGCTTAACGTGTGATTCGTGCGAATCGCACAAGTTGAAAAATCTGAACTTTGGCGAATTTCCGCGCCGCGTTAACCAATCAGGAACTTGCTCTAGTAGTGACGTGAAGTAGCGAGTGTCATGATCACCAGTGAGAGTGCCCTATCAGCCACTAGAGGGCACTCCATCCCGGACTCTTATTTCCACCTGTTTCATACACTACATATCCCATAACACACTGCCTGGACTCGTCATCACTTCATTGCACCCAGCTGGACTGTATTATGTTATTAGTGTCTGTCTATTTATACTGAGTTGTGTCTGTCCTTGGTTGTGGTTCGTTGTTTAATGTTACGTGCACTTTAGTTCTCTGGCTTTCTGTTTTATGGACTGTTTTTGTGGAGTTTTACCTTTGCCCGTGTCTTGGATTATGTGTTTGGAGTTCCCTTTAATAAACATCGCTGCACTTGGATCTTAACATCTTGTTTCTGTGTGCAGCCGTGACAGCGAGCTGAGGCAGAAATTCGAAACAACAATGGAGGACAAAATCATTGTCGCTGTACATCTTCATACATTTATAGAAACAGAAATAAAAAGGATCGTGTTTGAAAGAAAGTGAGTGAGGAGGTCGGACAATCTGATAAGTTGTAAAAAACGGTCTTTACTCAATTTGAGTTATATATATATACATATTAAGACTACAAGCCAACTAAAGACGACCAATTGAGCTTATTCGCTGTAATTTACAATTATTTCCCCACTGACAAGTTGTGTATATTCAGAGGAAGTGTGCAGAAAGCAGTGGGAGAGTCTGGGACACATAAAGGAGCGGGAGAGGCCCTCTCATGACGTGAATTCGCGTCTGTTGTGAAAGGATTTTCACGCGCGAATGAAGCGAGCAAACTCAAAATGTTCAAGTGTCCAACTACGCGCGAATAGCGCGATTTATTTGCGCAAGTCGCGTCTGGTGTGAACGCAGCATCAGAGTCCCCTGTTAGATGGTAAAGTGCGATGGTTGCTTTGTCATTTCTTGCCATCACAAACACACTGTAAATATTTTGGAGGTCAGGGGCCATATTCACAAAACATCTTAAGGCTAAAAGTAGCTCCTAACTTGCATATTTGGGAGAAACTCTTAAAAATAATGGGTGTGTCAGTCCTAATTTTAGGAGTCCTACATTTTTGCTCTAAGAGTATTTCACAAATTATTTTATCGCTAAAACTAGCTCCTAAATCTCTGAAACGTTAGAAGTAGTCAAGAGGACTCCTAAATCACTAAGACCAAATCACGAGCAGTCCTAATCCACCCAAAGACACTGAACACCATTGAGGCAATAGCGATAGAGCCTTGGGTGCTGAACCTTCATTAATGCAATATATTTTGATTTATATATTTGAATCTACAACGAGATGGCAAAAAAAAAAAAAAAAAAACTTTAACAAATAAATAAATATTTGGTTTTGATGAGTTCACACTTACAAATGATTGAATAGAGTAATAAAATATATAATAAGCATATTTGGTGTACTGTCCAAGCAAGGGGATTGAGGGCTTCGAAGTTCTCTAAACCCAGAGTCCTCCCCGTATCCCCAGCCGAGAGTGAGGAACGGGGTGGCGGAGGGATGCAAAAAAATGACGAAGTAACTACAGGCAAGTCGGCTCTTGTCTGTGTATATATTCCTCCTCTCAAGCTGATTAGAAAGACCGTTTGCATGTGTTCCTCCCAAACTTTGTTTATAAAACATAAAATTTGTCACTTGAATTCTGCATTCTCTTGAGATGAAGACATCCAAGAGGGGGACAATTAACTGTATATACTAGCTTAAATAGTGACACTTAGTCTACATTTTAAAACCTTTATGGCAACAATATGGCAAAATTTTATTTTAACTATGGCAACATTTTTATTAAAAAATATTGATATGAATAGGGTAACATTTGTATTTTAAAACCTTTATTTTAATATGGAACCATGGCACCTTATTCTACAATATTCCTATGATTAAATCGTGACTCCTCCCCCATCAGCCAATCACTGTGTTTACTCCATAGCAAGAGGTCAACCCTGCCCTTACTCTTAGCTTAAGACTTCAGTCTATTCCTTAGTAAAAGTTGGTCTCAGCAGCTTTGTGAATAGGTTTTAAGAGAAAACTCTTAGCTAAGGACTTTTACTGCTATTTAGGAGAACTCTTAGTGGTAAGATAAAATGTTTTGTGAATACGGCCCCAGATCTCCAAATTTTATATTGACTTGCTGCATTGCTGCAAAATTGTCAGTTGGCTCAATTAACTTTTAGTTTCAGATCAACTTTAAAATTTTAATTTAAGTTGAGCCAACTGTTTAAGACTTAGTCAAGTCAAGTCAAATTTATTTATATAGCGCTTTTTACAATTGGTAAATGTTTCAAAGCAGCTTTACATATTAGGAGCACAGAAAAAGAGAAATGGTTAAAAATAAGCTGTACAAGCAAGCGTGGTAATATGTAATATATACAAGATGGTGCTACATTAAGCCAATGTCGGCTGACTCCCAGGGGTGGAAAAAAAAACCCTAGGAGAAAAACCCAGCGTGCTAGCACTGGGAAAAAAGTCATAGGAGGGAAAAAACCCCTTGGAAGATATATATAATATATGTAAATGGATATGGAGATCAAAATCTGAATTATACATTTTTATTATGGAGATTAAAAATAGATTATATATAAATATATGTAAGCGGATACGGAGATTTAAAAATCTGAATTATAGATGCAGCCAGAACTGGATCTGTAGGCCCATTGTCTCCTGGGCTACGTTGTAGTCAGGTCCAGACACAGGTTCTCCATCTGATCTGGATACGGCCTGGATCCAGCACCCGGCAAACCTCAGGATAAGCAGAGAGACTGATATTAGCGTAGATGTCATTCTTATTCTGATGTACAGGTATATCTAGTGTTATAGGAAATGTTCTCGGTTCCGGCCGACCTAATTATTGCAGCGTAACAATCCTTTAACGGATTTGAAAAATGTTAATGTATTGACAATGTGTTATGTGTATGCAAGAGCAAAGAGATGTGTTTTTAGTCTAGATTTAAACTGACAGAGTGTGTCTGCTTCCCGAACAATGCTAGGAAGATTGTTCCAGAGTTTAGGTGCTAAATAGGAAAAGGATCTGCCGCCTTCAGTTGATTTTGATATTCTGGGTATTATCAACTGGCCTGAATTCTGAGATCGCAATAGACGTGAAGGACTATAATGCACCAAGAGCTCGCTTAGATATTGGGGAGCTAAACCATTTAGAGCTTTATAAGTAAGTAGCAAGATTTTAAAGTCTATACGATGTTTAATAGGGAGCCAATGTAATGTTGACAGAACTGGGCTAATATGGTCATACTTTCTGGTTCTAGTAAGAACTCTAGCTGCCGCATTTTGGACCAACTGTAGTCTGTTTAAAAGCCGAGCAGAACAACCACCCAGTAGAGCGTTACAGTAATCTAGTCTTGAGGTCATGAATGCATGAACCAACTGTTCCGCATTTGTCATTGAGAGCATATGTCGTAATTTAGATATATTTTTTAGATGGAAGAAGACTTAGATGCAATAATCAACATAAAATTTAGAATTTCGATTTTTAAACAGTAGGCTTTATGTATTGTCTGGTTTTATGACAACTAGATTAACTAAATATTATCAGATTATCACTGAGGACATGAGTACATTATCACTGATGTTCAGCAACATCTAATTGTTTTGATAGTATTTTGATAGATCATTTTTTAGATTCTGAAAATATATATCAATATGATATTACTAAAGAAATATAGCAAATTGATGTCTTATTTAATGTAATATTATGTTCGGGTTTGAACTTAAGTTGAACAGTTTTGAAAAAAAGCATGTATGTATAGACAAGGCCTAATATTAATACTTGCCCAACCGCCAAATGAGAGTAAAAATTGGTGTTGGCGAGCATATAAAACGGTGTCACATGCCAGTTGGCTGGTAGCATGAATTCTAACAAAGCATGAACATGAACAAACATAAACAACGATTGGGACAGTTGACGGGTCAGCGCTGCATCATCAAGAGAGTTTAAACCTTGACCATTTAAATATTCAAGTGCAGGAAGGCACAAAAGGGAGCTCATTTCGTGAGCCGAGAGGAAAGTTTTGTGTGCGGAAACAAGCGCATGCCCAAAAATCAACATCTCTTGACAGCCCACAAATATTTAACTGAGCTGTCTTGCATGACATTTTGCTCTTAAGTGGACAGATTAATAAAACAATGTCAAAAAATAGTGAGTATCCCAGTAAACATAGTTGGTTAGGTCTTGATACACAGTATCAGTATATTAGATCCATGCATTGTCTGTGTTTTTAATGTTAATCAAACAACAAAGGCAAAAGAAAATTATCCCTCTCTTCTGTTGACTGAATAACTTTTGTAACTTTAATAAGTATTCATTAATAAGGATGTTTAATTTACAGTGAAGTCTATGCAGTGTTATATTACATTTCCTTACTTTATTTAATTCCTGTATCTGAAAACTACTGTTAGACCTACCTGAAAAAACCTGAAAATGACGATTCATTTTATTTGTATCATTTGGATAATAATTTTATTACTGACTGTTTACTTGCCTTTAATAATGTTTTACATTTAAATCAGTTAGGCTTGTGGTTTTAGATGTGGTCTTGAAATTGAAATAGAGAATTTTGAATCTTCACTGGTATCTAAAATGTTGGTGTCATAACTGCTTGTTTTGGCAAAAACAGTTTCATGGCCAGAAAAAAAAACAAACAAACAAAAAAAAAAAAATTTATGGTTAGAACATTTTCTTAAGTCACTGTCTATACACAAGGGGAAACCTAGGAGGAACAATTTTACTGTAACATCATGTAAAAAATTGCAGTGAATTCTGAACAGCAGAAAAAAGCAAACAAATATTGTATAATGCCTGTTGATAGTGTTTTATGAGTGACAAAGTGTGTTTGTTGGGTGAAACCTTTGCTAGTGTTCTTGAAAAATGACTTGATTTGAGAAATTAATTATGTGTTTTGGTAGTTTTAGTGCATTTTGAATATGAAATTAATTGCTGTGAAGCTAAAAAGTTGGTTTGATGTACTGGGTGAATAAGACACTACACTATTTAATCTCTATAATAAAAATGTATAATTCAGATTTTGATCTCCATATCCATTTACATATATTATATATATCTTCCAAGGGGTTTTTTCCCTCCTATGACTTTTTTCCCAGTGTTAGCACGCTGGGTTTTTCTCCTAGGGGGTTTTTTCCACCCCTGGGAGTAAGCCGACATTGGCTTAATGTAGCACCATCTTGTATATGTTACATATTACCACGCTTGTTTGTACAGCTTATTTTTAACCACTTCCCTTTTTTCTGTGCTTCTAATATGTAAAGCTGCTTTGAAACAATTACCAATTGTAAAAGCGCTATATAAATAAATTTGACTTGACTACAAATTCTGTAGTGTTACAGTGCTGCATAAATGGCAGGTTTCAAGGTTTCTTTATGAAATAGCAGACATGATAGCATAGATCATTTTTGAAAAAGCTCCAAATCAACTTAAATTTTTGGATACAGTGAGAAATTCACACAGACAAAACTAAAAACTTAATGAGTCAAACAAACTCTTTTTGTTTAAGAGACCATTTAAAACTGTAGTCTAAAAATTGAATGATTTGGCCATAACTCATTATCCTTGATATTTTAACATAGGTAATTTCATGTGTATTCAGGATTGGGTTTGGACTGTGTAGAGTGCACTACCCCTGCTGCCCCAGCTACCCCCACTACCCCCGCTTTATATTTCAATACACTAAGGCTTCAAAAAGGCCAGTTTATCACAGGTGAGGTACAGACAAACGAGCTCACTAACTACCAATACTGTTACCAATGTCTAAGAATCTGTGGATCAAATAAACAAGAGAAGATGCTGGGATTTACCCAAATTAAATGAAAACAGTTTTTACCACCACTAGGACACATTTCTTTCAGCTTCACAACAGTTAATCTCACATTCAAAATGCACTAAAACTACTAAAATACTTAATTTATGTGTCAAATCATGTCATTCTTCACAAAACTAGAAAAGGTTTTCCCCCAACAAATACACTTTGTCACTTTGTCAAAAAACAGGAGCATTACACAATGTTTTCTTTTGTAAAATTTCTTTACAAAACAAGAATGACACTGTTTACTGTTTATAATTCACTGCAGTTTGTTACATGACAAATAACTTTTTGTCCTGTAACATACAATTCATTTCTCACTTAGACACAAACATCACCAAAGCTTCATGTTCTATACAGGCCAATTTACACTAAACATTGAGAAATGCATCCTAGCGTGGGTAAACTGTTTTTTAATTTAAAGGGCACCTATTATGCCCCTTTTTACAAGATGTAATATTGGTCTTGGGTGTCCCCAGAATGTATTTGTGAAGTTTCAGCACAAAATACCCCACAGTTAATTTATTATAACCATTTGAAAATGTAATTTTGGGGGCCTGTTTTAAAAAGAGCTGTTTTGGTGTGTACCACCTTAAATATAAATTAGCTGCATATCCCCGCCCTGCCTTTGGATGAGGGCGTAACTTGCATACCTATGGCAATAAACTGTCGGTAGAAGCAGAATGGCTGAGAGTGAGAGACCCGCTGTTTTGTATGGCATTCAGCCATACATGTTTGAACCGGAATCAGACCCAGATGATGAAGAGACTCCGGCAGAAGAAACACAATTGAGAATGGAGCAGGACGTCTCTGAATGGTTATTTGATACATTTATGTACTTATAGAGTTTTAATCGCGTCCCCTTTGCAATTATGGACGTGCAACACACACACACACACACTGTGTGATAACGTTCGCGCAATTTTTTGAAACTACAAACACAGTGATAACGTTTGGTAAGTAAACATACACAGTTTTTAATACAATATCTTTAAAAAATATATATATACGTGTGGATACACACTATACAAACAAGGTTTAAATTATATACACAGACATTCTACGACGACGACAACAACTTTAGACGCATTTGTTATTGAATTGGCTGACATCGACTGAAATGACTATTTGCTCACAAAACATTAAATACACTTACTTCTTCTGGAGGTGACGTTGGATCGCGAACAGTAGGCAACGATCCACACTTGAGGATTAACTTTGAAGCAAGACCTGCTTTGAATTGACCCTCCTTCTCAAAACAGTCAGTCAAAAAATGATTCGCGCAAACATAAACGTATTTTGGAATTTTGAGTGGCGCCTTTCCTTCGTACATAAAAACCATCCACTGCGTTTTCAGTGGCTCTGATGTCGGAAGTAAGTGAAAACTACTATGTTCATTATTACATCCCACAACAGAACACTTATGTTTCTTAGGAGACATTACCGGCTGTCGTTGAAACAATGGAGGATGGTTGACAGATCACCGAGGTCGGGGTCTATGCCAAAACCAGATTGTCAATCAAACCACGTGGGTGGGGCTTAGCGCAATTCTACGTCACAGTGAGAGCAATCTTAGAACAGGGCGTTCTGAGACAGTGCTTATGAATTATTGAGATTGTAAAAAAAACCACTGGGTGGATTTTTCTCATTCTAGGGTGGTTTTGCTCACACACTGCCAACACACATTTATGGTCAAACACCATGTAAAAGTGAATTTTGCATAATAGGTGCCCTTTAAATTGGGTAAATCCCAGAATCTTCTCTAGTTTATTTTTTTGAAGTTCCACATATTCTTAGACATTGGTAACAGTATTTGTAGTTAGTAAGCTCTTTTGGCCTGCACCTCACCTGTGACAAAACTGGTTTTTGAAGCCTATTGAAATGTAAATTATCAGCGGGGGTTGTGCCACAAGCTCAATTCTAAATACACATGAAATTACGTATGTGTTACGGTACACAGGAGTCAGACACAGATGTAAACAGGTAATGGTTGTTTATTGACACCAGTTGAGCAGAATGCAGTGAACAGGTAAGCAGTGATGAATAAGTAGATGGATGTATGAGTTGAATGGAGATAGTTACTGTCCTTTCCTTTTCAGATATGGATATCCGTGAACATGCTGGAGCTGGAGATTGCTGGAGACGGGTAGAGCACTCACACACAGGAGACGAGACACACAGAGGGAAGGAGACACGCTGGAGACAAGTAAGTATGGAGCGGGGAGTCCTTGAGGTAAGCATTAACGTGAGTATCTGCAAACAAGACCGGACATGGAGTGCTGTGTGTGTGTGCTCTTTGTAGTGCTGTTGATTGGTGCAATGATGAGGTGCAGGTGGCGGTGATCAGTACTCTGGGGATGGAGTGCGCTGTGATTGGTGGATGTTGGAACCTGACGTGTCTGTGACAGTACCCCCCCCCCTCCACGGCCCGCTCCTGAGGGCCGAGGACCCCGACGCCGTGGTGGTCGTCCTCTTCCCTGCAGTGCCGGTCTATCAGGGTGACTGTCGTGGAAAGTTTGAAGTAGGTTGGGATCAAGGATGTCGTTTCTTGGAACCCAGGAGCGTTCCTCAGGGCCATAGCCTTCCCAATTGACCAAGTACTCCAGCTGACCACCACGACGCCGGGAGTCCAAGATCTCGTGGACCTCGTATGCTGCACCGTCTTCCAGGATGAGTGGAAGGGGGGGTTCGGCGGGAGTCACGTCAGGTCCTGTGGAGAGAACAGAAGGGTGATAAGGCTTGAGGAGTGAGACGTGGAAAGTTGGGTGAATACGATACCCTTGTGGAAGTTGGAATTGGTATGTGACCGGGTTGATCTGCTTGACGATGGGAAATGGGCCAATGAACCTGGGACTCAGCTTCTTGCAGGGCAGACGCAGTCTGATGTCCCGTGTCAACAGCCATACCTTCTGTCCGGGCTGGAAGACGGGTGTTGGAGCGCCGCAGGTCCGCTGTCATCCTGCGTCTGCGCAGGGCTCGTTGCAACTGGTGGTGAGCTGAGTCCCAGACCCTCTCGCTCTCTCGGAACCAGTAATCCACTGCCGGAACGTTAGATGGTTCCCCGGTCCAGGGGAACAGTGGGGGTTGGTAACCGAGTACGCACTGGAATGGAGTGAGTCCTGTAGTCGACTGCTGGAGAGAGTTCTGGGCGTACTCGGCCCATCCCAAAAACTGGTTCCAAGAGTCCTGGTGGTCATGACAGAAGGTACGGAGGAAGCGGCCGATCTCCTGGACCTTCCTTTCCATCTGCCTGTTCGACTGCGGATGGTACCCCGATGTTAGGCTGACTGCCACACCTAGGAGTGAGTGGAAGGCTTTCCATACTCTAGAGATGAATTGGGGTCCTCTGTCCGATACAATGTCCTCTGGTATTCCGAAATACCTGAACACGTGGTTGAAGAGCATTTCTGCCGTTTCCATGGCAGTGGGCAATCCTCTTAGTGGAATGAGACGACAAGATTTGGAGAAACGATCTATGATGACTAGGATGCAGGTATTTCCATCAGAAGCAGGAAGGTCTGTTATGAAATCCACCCCTAGGTGTGACCAAGGTAGGTTGGGAACAGGCAGAGGAAGGAGTTTCCCAGCTGGCAGATGACGTGGACTTTTGGAGATGGCGCACTCCCGACAGCCCTGCACGTACCTTCTGACATCGGCTGCCATCCCTGGCCACCAGAAGCGTTCTTGTGAGCTGAGTGGATGGTTGGAGTGTGTCGTGTCCGGGTGATGTAAAGCAATCCAGGTGGACAGCCCGGTGGAGGGTTCGTGGAGGCATTGGAGGAGGGAATGGTCTCTTCTGACCAAGTGATGGGGCTTACAATGAGTGAGCTCGGGATGATTGGCTCAGGTTCTTCCGTTTTCTCTTCAGGAGCATGGAGACGGGAGAGAGCATCCGCTTTTATATTCTTTGAACCAGGTCAATAGGAAATTGTGTAGTTGAACCGAGAGAAGAACATGGCCCAACAAGCTTGTCTTGGATTCAACCTTTTGGCAGCACGGATATATTCTAGGTTTTTATGATCTGTAAGGACCAGGAACGCATGTTTGGCTCTCTCCAGCCAATGCCTCCACTCTTCCAGAGCAAGCTTCACAGCGAGGAGTTGCCTGTCACCGATGTCGTAGTTGACTTCCGCCGGGCTGAGCTTGCGGGAGAAGGCGGCGCATGGATGGAGTCTACTTGGCGTCCCCTGCTGCTGTGACAACACCGCTCCCACTCCGGTGGTAGAGGCGTCCACCTCTACGATGAAGGGCAGCTCTGGATCGGGGTGGACAAGTAAGGGAGCGGTGGTGAAGGCTTCCTTGAGGCAGTTGAAGGCGTTGGTGGCTGCTGGAGTCCAGGACAGAGACTTGGGCTTGTTTCTGAGGAGACTGGTGAGAGGATGGGTGATGGAGCTGTAGTTCTTGATAAACCGGCGGTAGAAGTTAGCGAATCCAAGGAAGCGTTGTAATTCTTTGATGGTTGAGGGTTCTGGCCAGGTTGTGATGGATTCCACCTTCCTCTCGTCCATCCGGATGCCACTGTGGTCGATGATGTATCCTAGGAATGACACTGTAGGCTGATGGAAGGAGCACTTTTCCGCTTTGAGGAACAGGTGGAATTGACGAAGGTGGGTGAGGACCTCCGCAACGTGTCGGCGATGTTAGGCCTGGCTCCGGGAGTAGATGAGTATGTTGTCGATTTATACTAGGACGAAGGGATGGAGAAACTCCCGGAGCACCTCATGGATGAAGTCCTGGAATACGGAGGGGGCGTTGACCAGGCCATATGGCATCACGAGGTACTCATAGTGGCCAGTAGGAGTAATGAAGGCGGTCTTCCACTTGTCCCCCTCACGTATCCAGATGAGGTTATAAGCGCTGCGGAGGTCCAGTGTTCCAGGGCCGCTGGGACGAGAGGAAGGGGATATCTGAAATTTACGGTGATCTTGTTGAGTGAGCGATAGTCGATACAGGGCCGCAAGCCTCCGTCCTTTTTAGCCACGAAGAAGAAGCTGGAAGCAGCAGGGGAAGTAGACGGCCGGATGTATCCTTGAGCGAGGGCCTCCTTGATGTAATCCTCCATGGCCTTCTCCTCCGGGATGGATAATGGGTAGATCTTACCCTTTGGCACAGGTTCACCCGGAAGCAGATCGATGGCACAGTCCCATGGCCGGTGTGGAGGCAGCTTGGAAGCCCTTTGAGGGCAGAAGACATCGCTGAAGGGGGCGTAACATTTGGGAATGTTGATGGAACATTTCTCAACTGGGCTCTCGATGGATGTTACACAGAGGGGAGATCAGAAGGTGGAGATCGTGGTACAGGAAGCTCAGCTAGACATCGAGAGAAACAGGTTTCGCCCCACTTCAGGATTTCGCCCGTTTTCCAGGAGATGGTGGGATTGTGCTGCTCCAACCAGGGGCGCCCCAGAACCACGTCAGCGGTGGAATCCTCCAGAACCAGCAGATGTAATTCCTCTTGATGTAGAAGTCCTACTTGCAGCTTGAGAGGTCCTGCCACTGTACGGACATGCTTACGGCTGAGAGGCTTGCCAGTTATGGAGTTGATCTGGTAGATCGTCGGAGACGGAGAGGCCTTGAGACGAAGCTGCCGGCAGAGGGCACCGGAGACGAAGTTGCCGGCTGACCCTGAGTCGAGGAGCGCAACTACTGTACTGTAACTACTGTACTGTAATCATTTTTTCTTTCCACGAAAGTCGAAAAACTTCTAGTTTTGTTTTCTTCCAACTATGTTCAGCTTTTCTCACAGCTCGTTTTAGAGCCCGAGTGTGCTCATCATACCACGGCGTTGGATTAGTTTCCTTAATCTTCTTTAGACGTAAAGGAGCGACTGCTTCTAATGTGCTGGAAAAGAGAGAGCCAATAGTTTCTGTTGCAGCATCGAGTTCTTCTAAGTTGTCAGGTATACTAAGGTGATGAAACTGCTCGGGGAGATTATTTATAAAGCAATCTTTAGTGGTAGAAGTGATGGTTCTACCATATTTATGGCTGGGTGGTGGTTTTGTAGCCTTGGCTAACTGTATTATACACGACACTAAATAATGATCTGATATATCATCACTCTGCTGTAGAATTTCAACAGCATCAATATCAATTCCATGCGACAGTATTAGATCTAAGGTATGATTACGACAATGAGTGGGTCCTGACACGTGTTGTCTAACTCCAATAGAGTTTAAAATGTCTGCAAATGCCAATCCAAATGCGTCTTTATTATTATCTACATGGATATTAAAATCACCAACAACAAGGACTTTATCTGCAGCCAGTACTAACTCTGATAGAAAATCAGCAAATTCTTTGATAAAGTCAGTATGGTGCCCTGGTGGCCTGTATACAGTAGCCAGCACAAATGTCAGCTTACATAATGTTACATAAAGCACCATCACTTCAAAGGAATTATATTTGAAATTCTTTTGAATGATTCTGAATATATTACTATAAATTACAGCAACACCTCCCCCTTTGCCTTTCTGTCGAGGATTGTGTCGATAGTCATAACCTTGAGGACTAGACTCATTTAAAATAATGTAATCGTCTGGTTTTAGCCAGGTTTCTGTCAAACACAGCAAGTCTAGTTTACTGTCTGTGATAATTGCTTTTGAAGAAATAGATCTAATATTCAGTAACCCAAGCTTTATTATTTGTTTATCTGATTTATCTGTGATTTTCATTTTTTGAACATCAATTAAATTTTTACCCTTAAAAGGTTTCGGAAGTTTTTGTATTTACTAGTTCGAGGTACAGACACAGTCTCTTTGTGATAATATCTAGGTGAAAGAGTTTCTATGTGCTGTGAATTATCTGAGTTCTGTGACGTGAGGCGGCTAGCAGACGGTCGGTTTAGCCAGTTTGTCTGCGTCCTGATCTGGGCCCTGGTTTGTCATGTTTCAGCTCTAAGACTATTTGCCAAATTTCTAGATAGATGAGCAGCACCATCCCGGGAGGGATGAATACCATCTCTTTTCAACAGATCAGGTCTGCCCCAAAAGCTTTTCCAATTGTCTATGAAACCTATATTATTCTGCGGACACCACTTAGACAGCCAGCCATTGAGTGATGATAACCTGCTAACTATCTCATCACTCCGACGAACAGGAAGAGGGCCAGAACAAATTACTTCTGCTGACATTGAATTTGCGAGTTCACACACCTCTTTAATGTTAATTTTAGTGATCTCCGACTGGCGAAGTCGAACATCATTTGTGCCGACGTGGATAATGATTTTAGAATATTTACGTTTAGCATTAGCCAGCACTTTTAAATTTGCTTTGATGTCAGGTGCTCTGGCCCCCGGCAAACATGTGACTATGGTGGCTGGTGTCTCTATTTTCACGTTCCGTGTAATAGAATCGCCAATAACTAGGGCACTTTCAACAGGATTCTCAGTGGGTGTGTCACTGAGTGGGGAGAACCTGTTTGATGTTCTAATCGGAACGGAAGAGTGGTGTTTGTTCTTGCCACTATGCCGCCTCACAGTCACCCAGTTTTCCCAGTGTTAGCACACTGGGTTTTTCTCCTAGGGGTTTTTTTCCACCCCTGGGAGTCAGCCGACATTGGCTTAATGTAGCACCATCTTGTATATGTTACATATTACCACGCTTGCTTGTACAGCTTATTTTTAACAACTTCTCTTTTTTCTGTGCTTCTAATATGTAAAGCTGCTTTGAAACAATTACCAATTGTAAAAAGCGCTATATAAATAAATTTGACTTGACTTGACTTGACTTGAATAGAAGGGATTATGGCACTCACCATGGGTCGAGGAGGTCGTGTGGGGCACGCCGCAATCGCATGCCCGGGAGCGCCACAATACAAGCACAGGTTCAGGGTCAGCCGACGATGGCGCTCAGAAGGGGTTAAATGAGAATTTTCTACATCCATAGGTTCGTTGGCTGGTTCTGGGGAGCTGACGGGTTCGGATCGGCAGAGGAGCATGTTGGGAAGAGACTGGTCCTGGTGCTCTTGGAGGCACGCCTGCATACGAGTGGCACAGCGGATGGAAAGCTGGATGAATTTCTCGAGGCCGATGGAATCCTCGTATGCAGCGAGATGCAGCCGTACCTGAGGTTCCAATCCTTGACGATATGTGGTTATCAGAGCTTGTTCGTTCCATCCGCTAACAGCAGCAAGCGTCCTGAAGTGCAAAGCGTAATCATAAATAGACATAGATCCTTGTTTAAGATTGTAGAGTTTCTCACCAGCAGACGAATCTGTAATCAGTTTCCCGAAAACCTCCCGGAAGTGGGAAATAAACGCAGGGTATGATTGCGTGACTGCACCGTGTTGAGACCAGATGGAATCGGCCCACTTTAATGCTTTCCCGCTTAACTGGGAGATGAGGAACGCTATTTTGGAGGTATCGCTTGGGTACAGGTGCAGCTGCATCTCCAGGACCAGTTCGCACTGCAGCAGGAATCCGCTGCAGTCCTCCGCCGATCCTGAGTAGGGCGCTGGTTTGGCCATGGGACTGGTGTGCAACGGAGGTGAAGGAGAGCTGGCGGTGCTGACTGTGGTACTCGCTGGTGCAGGTGAAGGAGAAGTAGCTGGAGATGGTGAAGGTGGATTGGTGGTGAGTGTACGCCGAAGCGCATCCACCAGGGCTTGGAAAGGGTCAGGCTGGCTCATACTGGGTCTGCGGTGTTGGTCCGGTCTTCTTTTACGGTACACAGGAGTCAGACACAGATGTAAACAGGTAATGGTTGTTTATTGACACCAGTTGAGCAGAATGCAGTGAACAGGTAAGCAGTGATGAATAAGTAGATGGATGTATGAGTTGAATGGAGATAGTTACTGTCCTTTCCTTTTCAGATATGGATATCCGTGAACACGCTGTAGCTGGAGATCGTTGGAGACGGGTAGAGCACTCACACACAGGAGACGAGGCACACAGAGGGAAGGAGACACGCTGGAGACAAGTAAGTATGGAGCGGGGAGTCCTTGAGGAGTCCTTGAGTGCGCTGTGATTGGTGGATGTTGGAACCTGACGTGTCTGTGACAGTATGTTAGAATATCAAGGATAATAATGAGCTATGGCCAAATCATCCAATCTTTAGACCAGGATTTTAAATAATATCTTAAACAAAAAGAGTTTGTTTAACTCATTAAGTCAGCATTTTCACTAGCCATAATTTTGCTGTTGGGAAATTACATTTTATATGATTAAAGTTGACTTTGGCATGCTAAAATTACTTGATTTTGAAACCCTTTCAAACTTTCAAATGCAGATTAACCACCTAAATCAAGACTAGGCGTACATGGTATATCAGCTGGTATGTACGGGTGGGCAAGGGGTGGGTAATATGACCATAATATGATAAATTTTATAATTGTAGAAGTTATTTTTATTAGGCTCTACAAAAAAGAACTAATAAGCAATTTAGCAAATTACAAATACAAAAGTAAATTAAATAGCCTAAACTCTTTTTTCAGATACAGTAGGTTTATTTAATATTTATTTATCTTCTGTTGTTTGATTAACATTAATGACATACAAATATTTAATTGGGCTGCTGAATGCATGTACATAATATACTGACACATATCCATACTCCGACATTTTGACATCTGTGTGTGCGTGTATTTGACTACTCTGGTCTTACCCGCCACAGCTGAAATCTACCCGCATTTGGCGGGTTGGCGGGTGTTAATGTCAAGCCCTGGTTCTAGCAATTGTTAAAAAAAAACTATAATGAGTCACAGACACATATCTATTATAATTTAATTCTAATATAACATTCTAATCTTGTCAGTTAATGGATAATAATTGGGTAACAAGCATCACCGGGGGGGGGGATTGCAAAATGAACATCCATACTTCATATATTTCAATTAAGTCAACATTTATTTTGAGATCTGACCTCCAAAATCTTTACACTGCATTTGTGACAAATCAGCCAAACAGGTGTCGCAGTTTACCATCTAACAGGGGACTCTAACAGTCATTTTGAGATTCACAGAATAACTATTCACTATATAAAGTGGTAATATGTTTGAACAGAAAGGCCTTAAAAACTGCTAGATCTGCCTATTTTTCAATACTTTTAGAAGAAAATAAACACAACCCTAGGTATTTATTTGATACAGTGGCTAAATTAACAATAAATAAAGCTTCAACTTCTGATGTTTCCAAAGAGCATAGCAGTAATGACTTTATGAACTTCTTTACTTGCAAGAATTGATAATATTAGAGAGAAAAATATAACCATGCAACCGTCTACTACAGTATCGTGTCAGACAGTGCATTGTAGTGTCCCTGAAGAAAAATTCAATTCATTTTCTGCTTTATGAGAGGAAGAATTGTCTAAACTTGTTAAATCATCAAAATCAACAACATGTGTGTTAGACCCTATACCGACTAAGCTATTGAAAGAGATGCTTCCTCTTCTTAATATTGTTAATTCATCTTTATCACTAGGATACGTACCAAAAACTTTTAAGCTGACTGTTATTAAACCTCTTATTAAAAAACCACAACTTGATCCTAGAGAATTAGTCAATGACAGGCCGATTTCAAATCTCACTTTTCTGTTAAAAATACTAGAAAAGACAGTTTCATCACAACTATGTTCCCTTTTAGAAAGAAATAGTATCTGTGAGGATTTCCAGTCAGGATTTAGACTGTACAATAGTACTGAGACTGCTCTCATGTAGGGAAAACACCCTAGGAAGTAAAATTAGCTCAAATTAAATATTTATAGGGAATTATAAAGAGTTGTTTAGATTACGACCGAGCAACTGATTCGTCCAGCGTTCATTTGCTCGAGCCGTAATAAGCTCTTGTAACGGATATAAATATCCAACACTCGTGAAAACCCTGATTAAAGCAGGTAGCTTGATCACAGTTTAAGACATTAAATCATAAAGCACATAATACAAGACACTTTCTTTTAAAATCTACAAGAGATTTTATTTATTCTAACACAAACTAATCTAACACAAAGGCACGCACATACACACACACACACACACACACACATTCATACGCGTTGCAGTAAGAAGGAAATGAGAGAGAAAGATCTCTCTTTTGAAAGAGAGAGAGAGAGAGAGAGGGAGAGAGAGAGTGATCTGATTAACCGAATTCCTATCAATGCATTTCAAAGACCAGAACGAACCATGAATCATTCATTTAAATGCACCAGTTCAGTTTTCATCTGGAGGTACTTGCTTGCGTTGACTTAAAGGTGAATTTCCCTCGTCGTGCAGAGGAGGGTTTCCCAAGTCGATGATTGGTCCAGATCAGGTCCGTGTGGGACAATGAAACGAAGTCTCTTTGTCGCTGGAGTTGAAGCGGCAAAAGTCGTTGGTTGAACTTTGCGGCGAAACTAAGGACATAAGACTTTCAGCGGTAAAGGAAAATTAAGTAAAGAAAAGAAAAGTGAGTGAAGGTCGGATGGCTTGAATGAGCGGCTTGTCTGTTCTTCTTGTCACTCCATTGTTCTTGGTACTTGTCTTGGCTTCTTTTCCCAGAACAGAACCAACTCCCTGTTCGTTTACTAACCAACTTCTCCCCCTCACTATCTTGCAATATGATCATTTAAACTTAGTTGTTTGTCACACCTCTGAGGAGTCCTGGCCAATCAGACATTGTCCTGTTTCAAGCGGGCCTTCCTCTGCCCCCAATAAAACATAAGTGTTACATCCTGTTTCTGCTTCAGCAGAGTGTCATTTTAACATAATTTCTATTAAATGGAATACAATACATTTTAAACAGATTTCATTCAAGTCAGGATATAGGAAAGGGGGAAAGAATCAAATTAAGTCCAAATAAGGCATACTTTCAGCCATTCAGTCAAGAGTTAAAACATTTACATGAATTGTGAGTGTTCTAAAGCCTAACTGTTTACAGGTAGTACTTGTGGACACATAATGCAAAATGTATGTAGTTAAAAGATGTTTGATAAGTACGTTAAAATTGTTGGAACAATTTTGAAGCAGTTTATTTGTTCAACAGTCTCTTTGGCTTTCCTGTGAAGTAAGGAAACAAAAGGGTCTGGATTGTCTCTCTGTCTTCTTGGGTGACCCTTTGGTATGTCGCTTCTTCTACTATCAGGAAGCATGTGTCGTAAAAGTAATCAGCCTGGCTTTATCTGCAGACGGGCCGGAGCCGGAACCTCAATTCTGAATTAGAATTATGTTTTGAAAGAATCATCTGAATGATTCATTTGTCTGGTTCGTCCACAGTTCCTACACTCATTAGAGTTACTAATGATTTGCTCTTATCATCAGATCGTGGTTGTATCTCTCTATTAGTGTTGGATCTTAGTGCTGCATTTGACACTATTGATCACAATATTCTTCTAAATAGACTTGAAAAGCTATGTTGGCATTAGTGGAATTGCATTGGCATGGTTCAATTCATACTTATCTGACCTGTTATCAGTTTGTAGTAGTAAACGATGAGATGCCATATCAATCACAAGTTAAATATGGAGTACCGCAAGGCTCAGTACTAGGACCGTTGCTTTTCAGTCTGTACATGCTACCCTTGGGAGATATCATTAGGAAGCATGGCGTTAGTTTTTCATTGTTACGCTGATGATACTCAGCTCTATATTTCCTTCACGCCCTGACAAAACTTACCAATTCGCTAAATTAACAGAATGTATAGCTGATATAAAAAACTGGATGACCAGTAATTTCCTACTACTAAATTCAGAAAAAACAGAGATTCTAATTTTTGGACCGAAAACTACTTCACGCAATAACCTAGAATACTGTCTAACACTTGATGGCTGCTCTGTTAAGTCTTCGTCCATCAGTTAGGAACCTGGGTGTGCTCTTTGATACCAATCTTTCATTTGAAGGCCATGTTACTAGCATCTGCAAAACCTGCATTCTTCCTATCTTAAAAATATATCTAAACTACGACATATGCTCTCAATGAAAAACGCAGAACAGTTAGTTCATGCGTTCATGACCTCAAGGCTAGATTACTGTAACGCTCTACTGGGTTGGTTGTTCCTCCCGCTTGATAAATAAACTACAGTTCGTACAAAATGCAGCAGCTAGAGTTCTTACTAGAACTAGGAAGTATGACCATATTAGCCCAGTTCTGCCATCACTGCATTGGCTTCCTGTTAAACATCGTGTAGATTTTAAAATCTTGCTAATCACTTACAAAGCACTAAATGGTTTAGCTCCCCAGTACCTGAGTGAGCTCTTAAATCATTATAATCCTTCATGTTTATTGCGATCTCAGAATTCAGGCCAGCTGATAATACCTAGAATATCAAAATCAACCGCAGGCGGTAGATCCTTCTCCTATTTAGCACCCAAACTCTGGAACGATCTTCCTAGCATTGTTCGGGATGCAGACACACTCTGTCAGTTTAAATCTAGACTAAAAACACATCTCTTTAACCTGGCATACACATAACACATTATCAATTTATATTTTCAAATCCGTTAAAGGATTATTAGGCTGCATAAATTAGGTCAGCCGGAACTGGGAACACTTCCTATAACACCAGATGTACTCGTTACATCAGAAAAAGAATGGCATCTACGCTAATACTAGTCTTTCTGTTTATCCCGAGGTTTACTGTAGTCAACCGGATCCGGGCCGTATCCAGCTGAGACCAAGGACCTGCGCCTTGACACGACCACAACGCAGCCCTGAAGTATCAGCAGAGATCGAGTCAACTAGATTATCCATTGTGAAGACATCATCAACACGACAGCCAGTGCCACAGTTCCTCAACAAACCGACCATACCGGCGTGATGAATACGATCCTCAATTGGACACGACCACAACGCAGCCCTGAAGTATCAGCAGAGATCGAGTCAACTAGATCATCCATTGTGAAGTCCTCATCGACATGACAGCCAGTAGCACAGTTCCTCAACAAACCGTCCAACTGGCGTGATGAATACGATCCTCAACTGGATGGAACTGAAATAAATACTTTGATTGTTGCAATCCTATCAGACTTATGATAGCAACCTGATTCGTAACAAAGCACTGTTCGCCAGAGGAGAACTGGCCCCCCGACTAAGCCTGGTTTCTCCCAAGTTTTTTTTTTTTTCTCCATTTTAACACCTATTTGCCACTTGTTTGCCACCTGATGTCACCTGTTGGAGTTTGGGTTCCTTGCCGCTGTCGACTTTGGCTTGCTTAGTTGGGGACACTTGACATTTGACTTGACATTTGATATTCAACAGTTTTCTTGACATTTATTCAACAGTGCTTTGATCTGCCTGCATTGACACTATTCTTGAAGAGCTGCTGTGCAGCAAAAATTATGTACCTGTTATCAATGTAAAGCTGCTTTGACACAATCTGCATTGTAAAAAGCGTTATATAAATAGAGGTGACTTGACTTGACTTGACTCTGATGCCAGCAGCCAATCACCGCACTCGAATGAAGAAGCACCAAAATGCAATCTCCTCCTCATCGGAAAGGGATAAAGGTACCCTTTCAACAGACACTCCTTGTTCTGAGTCTCCCATCGGGTGAGACACAACAGATACACGGTTCTGGGTCCCAACTCTGTAAGGAGTGAGACATTAACAGATATTGTTCTGAGTCTCCCATCGGGTGAGACATAACAGATATACCGTTCTGAGTCCCGGCTTGCGAAGGGAGAAGACATAACAGATATACTGTTCTGAGCCTCTGGTCCATCCAGAAAAGACAACAACAGATCCCGTGATCTGAGCCTACAGCTTGTGAGGCAGCAATAGAGATGACCACGTTCTGAGCCTCTAGCTTGTGAGGAAAGAGACATCAACAAACACTACGTTCAGAGTTTCCGTCCAGCGAGACAGTAACGACATCTGCAAAAGGTTAAGCTCAGGAGAGCAAACCTTCACTTCAAGGTACCTTCGTCTGCGTGTTCCAGATTGTTAAGGACCTTCTGCACCTATACCAGGGCCTTATCTGCGTGTTCCAGATTTTAGGACCCTTTGGTGCTCCAGGAGATCAGCATCCCACAGAACTTCATGTTCAAGACTGTTGAAACAGATTCTGGCTCCTCTCCCCACTGCATTGTCACCCAGCACAACCAGTAGAAGACGTCATTGTCATTGGACTCAACCAAGTGGAATGTAAATATCACTTATCCAAACCTCTTTCCAGAGACCTTGGCATTGTTGTATTTTATCAGTATATAATTTCCTAATTTACGTTAGATGTAATATAGCTGATGTTAGTTAATAACAAATAATCTCTCGTTTATTTGTTTGGTGCATAATAAGGTTCTCCACCTTATTATTTTTAGAGAAACAGTTTATCTTTCCCTAAGATAACGTAACTCTTCCATAGCCACACTCAACATAATCACTTGTATTCTACGTATCTTATGCACTTTATTCTTTTATCATTCATGGTATTCATTTAGTAGTTGTGTTAGTTATTCTTGTTTATCTTTTTGTTAATAAAATTTATTTTATTACTGTAATGATACAAGATATCCAGGACACAAGAGGGCGCTGTTGTATAATGGAGGTTCATAGATTAGTAGTGGGCTGTGTGGATGTATTTGGTTAATGGATTAAAGCATTACAGTCTAGCATCCGATGGAGTAAGTCTCATTCACATTA
This sequence comes from Megalobrama amblycephala, assembly GCF_018812025.1. Taxonomy (NCBI): domain Eukaryota; kingdom Metazoa; phylum Chordata; class Actinopteri; order Cypriniformes; family Xenocyprididae; genus Megalobrama; species Megalobrama amblycephala. Next base: position 12,560,373 of record NC_063055.1, read on the forward strand.
CATGGTGTCAGAACGGACAAATCCTCGCCAAAATGGAAGCACTAAAAGCACCAGACCCACTGAGATTGGATGGAAATATCGCAGACAATTGGAAGAAATGGAAACAAAAATTCGAACTTTACATGACCGCTACAGGCATTGAAGGAAAAGCTCAAAAAGTACAAAGCAGCACGTTACTACACGTCATCGGGGATGAGGCTCTAGAAATTTACAACACTTTTGAATTCACGCAGCAGGAGGACAGATTAAAACTCAAGGTACTACTAGACAAATTCGAGGAACATTTTACCCCACACAGGAATGTAACGTTTGAGAGACATGTGTTCAACACACGTGTTCAGGCTCCCGGTGAAAACATAGACCAGTTCGTTACTGATTTAAGAACAAAGGCCAGGTCATGTGAGTACGGAGATTTATGTGACAGTCTAATAAAAGACCGAATAGTCGTGGGAATAAGGGATGACCAAATAAGAGCCAAGTTGTTGAGAACAATGGATTTAGATCTGCCCAAGGCTGTGTCTATATGTCGCGCTGCGGAGGCGAGCCGCACGCAAATGGACAAATTGCAAACAGCACAAGCCGAGTGCGCTGTCAATGAAGTTAAAAGGGAGCGTGCAAAAAAATCTCAAATGTCATGTGTCACGTCACGCAGGCAAAACATGATACAGGACTGTAAATACTGTGGCAGAGACCACCAGAGGCGGAAATGTCCCGCCTATGGAGAAAAATGAATCACTTTTCAAGCAAGTGCATGTCCAAAACATTGTCATATGCAACAAAAAAGCCAATACACATGGTAGAAGAACATTCTGACTCAGATTCAGAAGAAATGTTTATAGACACATGGTAAAATCAAATTATGGCGAAGACTGGAAAGTAGACCTCATAATAAATGACAGGAAAATAAGATTTAAAATAGACACAGGAGCGCAATGCAATATCATACCAGAATCAATCCACAGACAGACTGGTGCACAACTTGGGAAGTCTAAAGCAAAGTTAGTGACTTATGGAGGGCAATGTTTAAAGCCAATAGGAAAATGCCTGTTGCTGACAGAATACAAAAAAAGATTCCATCATGTTGAATTCCAAGTTATAAATCAGAGTGCAACACCACTGCTAGGACTAACAACCTGTGTTCGCCTTGGGCTCATAAAACGCATCAGTGAGGTAAAGACATGGCCAAGTCAAGACATACAGGAGAAGTATGCAGATGTATTTGATGGACTGGGCTGTTTTGAAGGAGAACAGCACATCAAGATTAGAGCGGACGCACAACCCATCATCCATGCTCCAAGAAAGGTCCCCGTGGCCTTGAGAGACAAAGTAAAGGCAGAACTTAGAAGAATGGAAAACCTGGACGTCATTGAAAAAGTAACAGAACCCAGGCAGTGGGTAAGCAGCATGGTCACGGTATGGCAACCAGAAAAACAGAAGATCCGGATATGCATGGACCCCAAGGACTTGAATGCTGCTATCGAAAGGGAACACTACCCCATGATGACAATCGAAGAAGTGATGGCTCGGATGGCAGGAGCTAAAGTGTTCAGCACACTAGATGCTCAATGTGGATACTGGCAGGTCAAGTTGGATAAAAAAAAGTTCAGAGCTGTGCACTTTTAACACCCCATTCGGTCGCTACGCATACAAAAGGCTACCCTTCGGAATAAATACAGCTGGAGAAATATTTCAAAGACTCATGACTGAAATGTTCGAGGACATGGAAGGAGTAGAGGTAATAGTTGACGACATCCTTGTATGGGGGGAAAACGAAGAGCAGCACAACCAGAGGCTGAAAAGGGTGCTGGAGCGAATGAGAGAAAAGAACATAAAACTCAACTCAGGAAAATGCACATTCACTGCACAAGAAGTCAAATACATGGGACACATCCTAACAGCTGAAGGAATTAAGCCAGACCCCGAGAAAGTAGAGGCAGTCAGGAAAATGCAAAAACCCACTAACAAGACTGAGTTACAGATATATTTAGGGATGGTAACATACCTAGGGAAGTTCATACCGCAGCTATCCACCGTAACTGCCCCACTCCGCATCCTGTTAGAGAAGACCACAGAATGGAGCTGGATGGAGGAACAAGACAAGAGTTTTGAGAAGCTGCAAAAGATGGTCACAGAAGCTCCAGTACTAAAATACTACGACGCATCAAAACCAGTTAAACTGAGCACGGATGCCTCCAGTTGTGGAATAGGAGCTGTGCTTTTTCAAGATGAGTGTCCCATAGCTTACGCATCAAAAGCCTTTACCGACACACAAAAAAGATATGCACAAATAGAAAAGGAGTTGGCCGCCATCATGTTTGGATGCGACAAGTTCTACCAGTATCTGTTCGGATGGGAGTTCGAAGTTGAAACAGACCACAAACCTTTGGAACCATAATGAAAAAACCATTGGCCGAGACCCCACTAAGACTTCAGAAAATGCTCCTCAGGCTCCAGAAATACAACATGACTGTGAAATACAAAAAAGGAAAGGAACTTTACGTGGCTGATGCCCTGAGCAGAAACTTTCTAAAGGACACAGACGAAAATGAAGATAAAGATGATATACAAGTGTGTGCAGTGATGTGTTTACCCATAGCAGCCGCCAGACTCCAGGAAATACTCACAGAAACTGAGAAGGATTCAACCCTCACAGCAGTAAAAAAGTTCATCCTCCAGGGCTGGCCAGATAAAAGATCAGAAACACAGGACGAGACCAAAGTGTACTGGGACTACAAGAGTGAAATGACAGTAGAAGATGGGCTGATATTCAAAGGCAACAAATTAGTGATACCAAACACCCTGAGAAGGATGATGCTGAAAAAAGTGCACTCCAGCCACCAAGGGATCGAAAAAACGAGGAGACTAGCAAGAGATGTAATATTCTGGCCGGGGATGCAAGCTCAGATAGCTGACACAGTCTCAAGATGTGCTATATGCAACACTTACAGAAAGCAGAATAGAAAGGAGCCCATGATTGGACATGACATACCGGAAAGGCCATGGCAAAAAGTAGCTACTGATATTTTCGAACTCGATGGAGAACACTATCTCGTCCTGATTGACTACTATTCTAACTTTATCGAATTAAGCAAGCTAAACACCATAACAAGCCAAGCAGTCATAAAAATCTGCAAACAGCAGTTCTCCCGGCATGGCATACCTCGATGAAGTTTGCTCTGACAACGGCACACAGTATTCCTCCACCGAATTTCAGGACGTTCAGTGAAGAGTACGGATTCAATCATGTCACATCATCTCCCACATACCCCCAATCCATCGGGAAAGCTGAAAAGGGAGTACAGATAGCAAAAAGCCTTCTCAAGAAAGCCAAGGCTGACAAATGAGACCCTCACCTCGCACTCCTGGACTATCGAAATACACCCCTGGATGGACTACCCTCACCTGCACAGCTGCTTATGGGCCGCAGAACAAAGACAAGACTGCCCACAACACAAGCACTGCTCCAACCTAGAACTATAGAAGGGGTGCAGGATAGAATGAAGGTCAACCAAGACAGAGAGAAACACTACTATGACAGAGGATCACGCGTGCTGCCAGCCCTTAGCCCAGGAGACACCGTGAGGTTAAGGGAGGGCAAGCAGTGGAGACCGGCTAAAGTAGTAAAACCAACACCCGAGCCACGGTCATACCTAGTGGAAGCAGACGGACAGCAATACAGGCGAAATAGAAGAGAGCTCATCAAAACAGAGGAAGACACCCCAGCATGTACAGAGGGGAAAGAAGAGAACACTGAGAAAAAAGAAAGACGATACACATTCAGAAAACCCAAACCAAAAGAAAGACTGAACTTGTAACAGAGAGAATGAACTTAACTGAAATACAAATACTTGAGAACAGGTTTAACTCATAACATTTGTTATCCCCTTACAGGTTACCTATGAACGTTCTTACTTAAATAATGCCTTCCTGAATGTTTCATTTATAAACGTTTTTCCTATACAGGAGGTAGTTACAGAAAGCATCCTGACTTTTAAATGCTGCCATTTTAAGTTCAACCTTATGCAGTACTGTTGCCCTATATCTCTGTTAAATCACTTTAGAAAAGGGGAGATGTAATGATACAAGATATCCAGGACACAAGAGGGCACTGTTGTATAATGGAGGTTCATAGACTAGTAGTGGGCTGTGTGGATGTATTTGGTTAATGGATTAAAGCATTACAGTCTAGCATCCGATGGAGTAAGTCTCATTCACATTACAATTACACTTGTGTCTTCCTTGTGCTGATAATACAGAAGAGGTTCTACAAGTTAGCAATATTACCAATCTTTCAGATAAATCAGCTGACCACTTTACATTAATTCTAAATGAATGAAAGCCCCTGTTGGGAGTGTTCTCATACTGTGTTCTCATACTGGGGGGGGGGAACGTGTGATCCAAAAATCACAACGTCAGCGGTGACGTGAGTACCAATCCCTATTTTACTTCGCGTCCTTGAATGGACAAAGTAAAAATCACTACATAATCATCGTACAGATTTTAAAATCTTGCTAATTACTTACAAAGAACTTAATGGTTTAGCTCCCCAGTACCTAAGCGAGCTCTTAAATCATTATAATCCTTCACGTTTATTGTGATCTCAGAATTCAGGCCAGCTGATAATACCTAGAATATCAAAATCAACCTGTAGGCGGTAGATCCTTCTCCTATTTGGCACCCAAACTCTGGAACAATCTTCCTAGCATTGTTCGGGAAGCAGACACAACTCTGTCAGTTTAAATCTAGACTAAAAACACAATCTCTTGGCTAACCTGGCATACACATAACACATTATCAATTTATATTTTCAAATCCGTTAAAGGATTATTAGGCTGCATAAATTAGGTCAGCCGGAACCGGGAACACTTCCTATAACACCAGATGTACTTGTTACATCAGAAAAAGAATGGCATCTACGCTAATATTAGTCTTTCTGTTTATCCCGAGGTTTACCGTAGTCAACTGGATCCGGGCCGTATCCAGCTGAGACCAAGGACCTGTGCCGTGACACGACCACAACGCAGCCCTGAAGTTATCAGCAGAGATCGAGTCGATTAGATCATCCATTGTGAAGACATCATCAACACGACAGCCAGTGCCACAGTTCCTCAACAGACCGACCATACCGGCGTGATGAATACGATCCTCAACTGGACACGACCACAACGCAGCCCTGAAGTATCAGCAGAGATCGAGTCAACTAGATCATCCATTGTGAAGGCCTCATCGACACGACAGCCAGTGCCACAGTTCCTCAACAAACCGTCCACACCGGCGTGATGAATACGATCCTCAATTGGACACGACCACAACGCAGCCCTGAAGTATCAGCAGAGATCGAGTCAACTAGATCATCCACTGTGAAGGCCTCATCGACACGACAGCCAGTAGCACAGTTCCTCAACAAACCGTCCATACCAGCGTGATGAATACGATCCTCAACTGGATGGAACTGAAATAAATACTTTGATTGTTGCGATCCTATCAGACTTATGATAGCAACCTGGGGCCGTATTCACAAAACATTTTATCTTACCACTAAGAGTTCTCCTAAATAGCAGTAAAAGTTCTTAGCTAAGAGTTTTCTCTTAAAACCTATTCACAAAGCTGCTGAGACAAACTTTTACTAAGGAATAGACTGAAGTCTTAAGCTAAGAGTAAGGGCGGGGTTGACCTCGTTGCTATGGAGTATACACACAGTGATTGGCTGATGGGGGAGGAAGTCAGCGATTTAATCATAGGAATATTGTAGAATGAGGTGTCATGTTTCCATATTAAAATAAAGGTTTTAAAATACAAATGTTGCCCTTATTCAAATAAATATTTTTTAATAAAAATGTTGCCATAGTCAAAATAAAATGTTGCCATATTGTTGCCATAAAGGTTTTAAAATGTAGGCTAAGTGTCACTAATTAAACTAGTATATACAGTTAATTGTCCACCTCTTGGATGTTTCCATGTCAAGGGAATGCAGAATTCAAGCGACAAATTATATTATATTATTTATATATATATATATATATATATATATATATATATATATATATATATATATATTTTTTTTTTTTTTTACCTCTATTCAATCATTTGTAAGTGTGAATTCATGAAAACCACTGCCACAGGTAATTGGACAATATTTATTTATTTGTTAAAGATTTATTTTTGGCGTCTCATTCGTAGATTCAGATCTATAAATCAAAATGTATTGCATTTATGAAGAAAAGGTTCAGCACCCAAGGCTCTATCGCTATTGCCTCAATGGTGTTCAGTGTCTTTAGGTGGATTAGGACTGTTTGTGATTTGGTCTTAGTGACTTAGGAGTCCTCTTGACTACTCCTAATGTTTCACCAGATTTAGGAGCTAGTTTTAACGCTAAAATGCTTTGTGAAGTACTCTTAGAGCAAAAATGTAGGACTCCTAAAATTAGGACTGACACGCCCATTATTTTTAAAGAGTTTCTCCTAAATCGGCAAGTTAGGAGCTACTTTTAGCCTTAACATGTTTTGTGAATATGGCCCCTGATTCGTAACAAAGCACTGTTCGCCAGAGGAGAACTGGCCCCCCGACTAAGCCTGGTTTCTCCCAAGGTTTTTTTTCTCCATTTAACACCTATTTGCCACTTGTTTGCCACCTGATGTCACCTGTTGGAGTTTGGGTTCCTTGCCGCTGTCGCCTTTGGCTTGCTTAGTTGGGGACACTTGACATTTGACTTGACATTTGATATTCAACAGTATTCTTGACATTTATTCAACAGTGCTTTGATCTGCCTGCATTGACACTATTCTTTAAGAATTATGTACCAGTTATCAATGTAAAGCTGCTTTGACACAATCTGCATTGTAAAAAGCACTATATAAATAAAGGTGACTTGACTTGACAATGTTTTGGTCTAGTTTGTCAACGCCATTCATTTCATTATTGTATTCCACAATGCATGCTGGTTTTTGCTTTGCAACTTTTTCTTGGTGGCCTCTCTGCCAAACCTCAACACGTTCCATGTTGTTCTGATGGAATGTTGTAACCATTTTCACTGTTTGTTTGTCTCTCCATGCCAAGACCATCACATTTTCGTTGTGACGCATGATTGTTTCCCCAATCCTAAGGTCAGCATTTCTGACATCTTGAATGACCAGCGGTTCACCTCTGTTTTTTCTAATTGTACCACATACATGGGTTTTCACATCAAGTAGGCGCTCACAGTTGTACAGTTGTATAGGTTGTCCATAAACAATCTGTAGCCATGACCTGCTAGGCGATCAAGAAGAGAGACATCCGTGTCTCCCAGGGTAGCGCTTTCCCCACAATAGGGCTTCATGTTAAAACAGTAGCCTGTATGAGAATCACAAGAGATGTAGGATTTTACTCCATATTTGATGGGTTTCTGGGGATTGTACACCCTGAAAGCTAGGCGCCCACGCCACATAAACATCCCCTCATCAATGCAAATGTTTGACTTGGCTGATACATTTCGCGGAATTTGGACACAAGGTGATCCAAGACAGGGCGGATTTTGTACAGCCTGTCAGTACAATTGTCTGGCCTTGTTGTATTATCATTGAAATGAAGAAATTTCCATATGATTTCAAACCTGTTGCGAGGCATGACCTTGTTGAAGTAGGGGGTAGCTAACATGTCATCTGTACACCAGTACATTTCAAGTTCAGGCTTTTATGAATGATACCAGTGAGAAAAAGGAGGCCCATGAAAGTTTTCATTTCTGAAACTGTGACAGGCTTCCATGCATGACATTTAGCATGTTTTGAAGTGTCATCCATAGCCTGAATACACTGATCTGCATACAGGTTGGTCTGATCAACAATGTTCTGAATCAGTACATCAGAAATGAACAACTCAGTAAAGTCTACCGGCTGTTCTGACTCAAGAGCAGCAGCATCACCAATAGGCCCAGGATTCTCAGTGAAGGGAATGTTTTTTGGCTGCCAGTTAATTTCATGCCACTCAGGATCATCAGGTTCAGTATCTTCAGCTGGATGGTTCACAGTGGCCCTTGTTAGGTCACAACAGGCTATTTGTTATAACTTTGATTATGGCTTACAGCTTATGAAAACATTTCACAATATTCTAATTTAGAATTTGGGGTTTACATAAGCTGTAAGCCATAATCATCAACATTATAAAAAATAAAGGCTTGAAATATCTCACTTTGCATGTAATGAGTCAATATAATATATTAGTTTCACCTTTTAAGTTAAATTACTGAAATAAATGAACTTTTGCACGATATTCTAATTTTTCGAGTTTCACCTGTAAATACATATTACAATGTTGTAAATGTGCACAAAGAGAGAAACAATTTGGCCATTACATGCTCATATTTATGCACACAGCCACACATAAATACATGCACACTCAAACACAAATATTATAGTGGTATATATATATATATATATATATATATATATATATATATATATATATATATATATATATATATAAAAATGAATATGTAATGTTTATGAATATGTAAATATGTAAATCTGTTAATCAGATTTACTGGATATAGCTATAATATTACAATCAATTAACCTGTTGTCCAGGGAACAATCGTGTTGATTGTTTAATAATTCTAAGAAATGTTCATTTCCAGGTTATGGAAAAATAACATTCTTATCGCACCGTGCTACTTAGAGCATAGGTTCGGGATCTAAATCACTTCAGAGGCAATTTATCAGCAGACCAAACATGTATTGTGCACAATCTTTATTAACTAAATCACAAACACATAACTAAACTAACAAACACATAACATACAACAAAGGTCACACACACATACGTATTGTAGGTAATGAATGAGTAATGATATAGTTGAACCGGAGGAGGTACTGTTACTAGAGCTATAGGAAAAAGTCAAAGACAGTCTGGAAAGGAATCATCAGTTTCTTCCGCAATTGCAAAGGTAAGTCTTACAAATTAATACTAAATCGCTGTTTAGTGTTAAAATGTACGATACTTGCAAGATGCCCTTAGGCTGAGGAGCATCGGCTCTGCCATCTGAGGAGAGATCTTGAGGATTCAGTCCGAAGTTGTTGCCAGTCTTTTCATGTTGGATGATGAGCACATGGCTAGTTTGTAGGCCGAGGGCGGCAGGCCTTGCAGGCCGGCCTGCAAGGAGACCCGTTCGGTCGTCCTCTTAAGGTTGATGCAGCCAATGAAGGTGTTGTATTTCCAGGTGACAACACACCTCCTGTCAGGGCTTTAATGACCAAGAAAGATTAACAAGCTGAGTTCCTGAATAAGAACTATTAAAGAGTCTTGTAATACTGATGTGTTGCACAGGTATGGACATAACATAAATTACCAAATAGGAATCGAAAGTTGGAGTCTGTAGATACCAAACATGCTACCCATGTGATTCCAGTTAACTATACATTGCAGCTCTGGAATATTAATACCAAACTAGTTCAAAAGAGAAAATGAATACACAGAATAAAGCCCATGAAAAAAAAGTCATGAGATGGGAAACTTGGATACATGTTTATACATTTCCCAATTGGTTATATAGAGAATACATAGAATTAAAGGTGGTACAGAGGATGTTTTGTTTTATACATTTTTGCAATATTACTTGAAACTGTCTTTACTAACTGATAAAAGATTTATATTTATTAGGTGCACTGAAAGGAATATTATTAATATACATCATCTGTGCATGAGGTAGGGCCTTAAAAACATCAGCCAATCGTTTACGCGATCATCACGTAAACGATTGGCCCTCTGGCTTGTCAATCACTGCCATTGTGAGAGACGTGCGCGGATTGGCCCTCTGGCTTGTCAATCACTGCCATGACATTCCTTGTGAGAGACGCGTGGCTGTGCGCTCTAGTAACTTTCCACACTCTACAGGCGCTGCATGCAATGTTTTTGTCAGGAGACAGGAGTAACAACTGCAGATTATGAGTTACCTGCGGTGAGTCCGACATAATGAATTCAGTGTGTGCGTGGCTTAATGATTGTAAGGCCGATTATGAATGTAAATTGATACTTATGACTGATCGCGCTCAAACGCGTCCAGTCAGAGCCAGTTGCGTTCAGTCTGAGATTACAGTTGGTGTTCAAATTCCATGTGAAAGAATATATATCTGCTTCAGGAGCAGGAAACAATCGCTGTATGTTGAGCACAGTCAGAATGTTTTAGCTAGTCGTTAAATGTGTGCCCGGCTTAATAACACAGCGAATGCCGGTGGTAAACAAACACTCGTGCATGAGTTTTGGGAGGCGTTCACTTGAAATGAGCTGTGAAGGAGGGGGTTGTTCTTCCGCATGCGCTCATTTAAAAAACTCAGTCAACGAAAACATCCTCTGTACCACCTTTAAGAGAGTTTATTTTTCCTTCTCAGAAAGAATGAGTCACTAGTCTCTATAGCATTCTTTCTGATCATAAAAGTACCATATATCTGTAACAGGACACCTAGTTGTGCCTGTGTGCTAGCTACATTTGGGATGCTGGTTGCAGTTTTAGGGGGATGGGTTCACAGAGCTTTGATAGAGTAAGTTTATGGGATAATTCCTTAAATATAATGAGTAATTTTGTGTGCCTGATTAGTCCAGATGCTACATATATATATATATATATATATATATATATTATCCAACATTGTGCATTACATGTGCATAGAACACTTTATCATATATTTTCTTATCTTGTCTTACCTCTACGCGTTCTGCCACCTGGGAACGACGAATGAGATCTTGGCTTTGAATGCGTCCACTCACTGTCCAAAGTATCACAGTCTGAACTGTCACTGTCCACTCTTCGACACACAGGTGAACATTGTCTTTGTCCAGATCGACGGGTGAACAATCTATCTGCTGCTCGTCCATGACTAGAACTTTCTGTGACAACATGTGCATCTCTCTCACTGACTACTTTGTCCCGATTGGATTCAGAATGATCAAATAAGGAGGGATCGGACTCCGAGTCCATCAACACCTCCAGTACTTGATTGCTCGATTGCTCCTGTCTGCCTCTCTGCCTCGCTGCTCAGTGTTTTGTATCTCCGTATAGCTTTGTTTTCTCTTACTTTTATTGAATCTCGTACTTTTTGTTGCTTATATTATCATTACTTTATATATATATATACACTATTGCCCACCACATTAATCTGACATCGCCAGCTTGTAATCTTTGTATCTAAATCGCTGTTACAACGCGTTTGCATCTCGCTAGCTTGTTTAACTTGTCATCAGTCTCACGCGCTTCTCTTCCAACGCGTTCATCAAACAGCTGTGGCAACTCGGATCAGTCTACAAACACGGTGAGTTATGTCATCCTTTCCCAGTGTTATATCGTGTTCCATCTGTCACATGTTTAGCATAGCCCTCTCTGTCAGCGATGAGGGATTTACATGTCATAAATGTAGGGAAATAGTCAGGCTGACAGAGAGAATCTCAGAATTAGAGACACGCATCCAAACTTTAATCGAGGATAGTAAGAATGCAGGGGCTTCAGATACTGTTTTGGATGCGACTAGCTTAGTGAACTCTGTACATTGTTCGGTTCCGGCTGTAGAGCCCGCGCAGCAGGGCACTTGGGTAACGGTGAGGCGGCCTAGCCGCGGAAAACACCACTCTTCCGTTCCATTAAGAACATCAAACAGGTTCTCCCCACTCAGTGACGCACCCACTGAGAATCCTGTTGAAAGTGCCCTAGTAATTGGCGATTCTATTACACGGAACGTGAAAATAGAGACACCAGCCACCATAGTCACATGTTTGCCGGGAGCCAGAGCACCTGACATCAAAGCAAATTTAAAAGTGCTGGCTAATGCTAATCGTAAATATTCTAAAATTATTATTCACGTCGGCACAAACGATGTTCGACTTCGCCAGTCGGAGATCACTAAAATTAACATTAAAGAGGTGTGTGAACTCGCAAGTACAATGTCAGGAGAAGTAATTTGCTCTGGTCCCCTTCCTGTTCGTCGGAGTGATAAGATAGTTAGCAGATTATCATCACTCAATGGCTGGCTGTCTAAGTGGTGTCCGCAGAATAATATAGGTTTCATAGATAATTGGAAAAGTTTTTGGGGCAGACCTGACCTGTTGAAAAGAGATGGTATTCATCCCTCCCGGGATGGTGCTGCTCTTCTCTCTAGTAATATGGCACATAGTCTTAGAGCTGAAACATGACAAACTACGGCCCAGGTCAGGAAGCAGACAGACTGGCTAAACCGACCGTCTGCTAGCTGCCTCACGTTACAGAAGTCAGATAAATCCCAACACATAGAAACTCTTACACCTAGATATTATCACATAGAGACTGTGTCTGTACCCCGAATTAATAAAAACAAAAAACTTCCATACCCATGTAATGGAAAAAAATTTGGTTACACTTTATTTTAATGTGTCCCTATTACAGTGTAATTATACATTTAAGTACTGAGTAATAATAATTAACTACATGTACTTACTATAGGGTTAGGGTAGGATTAGGGGTTGATTTATAGTCAGTTACATGTAATTATGCCTAATTTATAGTTAATAATATAGTAAATACATGTAACAAGGTGTAACAAGGACACATTAAAATAAAGTGTTACCAAAAATTTAATTGATGTTCAACAAATAAAAAATCGAGATAATAATGATAAACAAATGATAAAGCTTGGATTGATAAATATTAGATCACTTTCTTCAAAAGCACTTATTGTAAATGATATTATCACAGACAATAATCTAGATGTGCTGTGTTTGACAGAAACCTGGCTAAAACCGGACGATTACATTACTTTAAATGAGTCTAGCCCTCAAGGTTATGATTATCGACACAATCCTTCGACAGAAAGGCAAAGGGGGAGGAGTTGCTGTAATTTATAGTAATATTTACAGTATTAGTCAAAAGTCTTTCAAATATAATTCCTTCGAAGTGATGGTGCTTTACGTAACATTATGTAAGTTGACATTTGTGTTGGCTACTGTATACAGGCCACCAGGACACCATACAGACTTTATTAAAGAATTTGCTGATTTTCTATCAGAGTTAGTACTAGCTGCAGATAAAGTCCTTGTTGTTGGTGATTTTAATATCCATGTAGATAATAAAAAAGACTCATTGGGATTGGCATTTATGGACATTCTAAATTCTATTGGTGTTAGACAACACGTGTCAGGACCCACTCATTGTCGTAATCATACTTTAGATCTAATATTGTCACATGGAATCGATATTGACGCCGTTGAAATTCTGCAGCAGAGTGACGACATCTCAGATCATTATCTAGTCTCGTGTATACTACATTTAGTTAAAGAGGCTAAACTGCCTCCCTGCCATAAATATGGTAGAACCATCACTTCTACCACTAAAGATCGCTTTATAAATAACCATCCTGATCAGTTTCATCGCCTTAGCATACCAGACAGCTTAGAAGACCTCGATGTTGTAACAGAAACTATTGCCTCTGTCTTTTCCAGCACATTAGATTCAGTCGCTTCTTTACGTTTAAAAAAGATTAAGGAATTTAATCCAATGCCATGGTACAATGAGCACACTCGGGCCCTAAAAACTGCAGCCAGAAAAATGGAGCGTAGCTGGAAGAAAACAAAACTAGAAGTATTTCGCATTTCGTGGAGAGAGAAAATGATTGAGTACAGAAAGGCCTTAAAAACTGCCAGATCTGCCTATTTTTCAAAACTCTTAGAAGAAAATAAACACAACCCTAGGTATTTATTTGATACAGTGGCTAAATTAACAAGAAATACAGCTTCAACTTCTGATGTTCCCAAAGAGCACAGCAGTAATGACTTTATGAACTTCTTTACTTGCAAGATTGATAATATTAGAGACAAAATTATAACCATGCAACCGTCTACTACAGTATCGTGTCAGACATTGCATTGTAGTGTCCCTGAGGAAAAATTCATTTCATTTACTGCTTTAGGAGAGGAAGAATTGTCTAAACTTGTTAAATCATCAAAATCAACAACATGTATGTTAGACCCTGTACCAACTAAGCTATTGAAAGAGATGCTTCCAGAAGTCATAGATCCCCTTCTTAATATTGTTAATTCATCTTTGTCATTAGGATACGTACCAAAAACTTTTAAGCTGGCTATTATTAAACCTCTTATTAAAAAACCACAACTAGATCCTAAAGAATTAGTCAATTACAGGCCGTTCTCAAATCTTACTTTTCTGTCAAAAATACTAGAAAAGGCAGTTTCATCGCAACTATGTTCCTTTTTAGAAAGAAATAATATCTGTGAGGATTTCCAGTCGGGATTTAGACCGTACCATAGTACTGAGACTGCTCTCATTAGAGTTACTAATGATTTGCTCTTATCATCAGATCGTGGTTGTATCTCTCTATTAGTGTTACTGGATCTTAGTGCTGCATTTGACACTATCGATCACAATATTCTCTTAAATAGACTTGAAAATTATGTTGGCATTAGTGGAATTGCATTGGCATGGTTCAAATCATACTTATCTGACCGTTATCAGTTTGTAGTAGTAAACGATGAGATATCATATCGATCACAAGTTAAATATGGAGTACCGCAAGGCTCAGTACTAGGACCATTGCTTTTCACTCTGTACATGCTACCCTTGGGAGATATCATTAGGAAGCATGGTGTTAGTTTTCATTGTTACGCTGATGATACTCAGCTCTATATTTCTTCACGCCCTGACGAAACTTACCAATTCACAAAATTAACAGAATGCATAGCTGATATAAAAAAACTGGTTGACCAGTAATTTCCTACTACTAAATTCAGAAAAAAACAGAGATTGTAATTTTTGGACCAAAAACTTCTTCACATAATAACCTAGAATACTGTCTAACACTTGATGGCTGCTCTGTTAAGTCTTCGTCGTCAGCTAGGAACCTGGGTGTGCTCTTTGATACCAATCTTTCATTTGAAGGCCATGTTACTAGCATCTGTAAAACCGCTTTCTTCCATCTTAAAAATATATCTAAACTACGACATATGCTCTCAATGAAGAATGCAGAACAGTTAGTTCATGCGTTCATGACCTCAAGGTTAGATTACTGTAACGCTCTACTGGGTGGTTGTTCCTCCCGCTTGATAAATAAACTACAGCTCGTACAAAATGCAGCAGCTAGAGTCCTTACTAGAACTAGGAAGTATGACCATATTAGCCCAGTTCTGTCATCACTGCATTGGCTTCCTGTTAAACATCGTATAGATTTTAAAATCTTGTTAATTACTTACAAAGCACTAAATGGTTTAGCTCCCCAGTACCTAAGCGAGCTCCTAATGCATTATAGTCCTTCACGTTTATTGCGATCTCAGAATTCAGGCCAGCTGATAATACCTAGAATATCAAAATCAACTGCAGGCGGTAGATCCTTCTCCTATTTGGCACCTAAACTGTGGAACAATCTTCCTAGCATTGTTCGGGATGCAGACACACTCTGTCAGTTTAAATCTAGACTAAAAACGCATCTCTTTAACCTGGCATACACATAACACATTATATATTTATATTTTCAAATCCATTAAAGGATTATTAGGCTGCATAAATTAGGTCAGCCGGAACCGGGAACACTTCCTATAACACCAGATGTACTTGTTACATCAGAAAAAGAATGGCATCTACGCTAATATTAGTCTTTCTGTTTATCCCGAGGTTTACTGTAGTCAACCGGATTCGGGGCCGTTTCCAGATGAGACAGAGGACCGGTGCCTTGACACGACCACAACGCAGCCCTGTATCAGCAGAGATCGAGTCGACTAGATCATCCATTGTGAAGACATCATCAACACGACAGCCAGTGCCACAGTTTCCTCAAAATTATAATCACGATTATTAATCATGTTTATTCTATCAAAAGAGTAATGTAACTATGGCTATTTTGCAAGTTCTTTACCAACCTACACTTCACCCAAAAGGCCTGTAGGTGGCACAAAGACTTAAATTTAACCAACTATGATAACTTCGTTAGATGGTAAATCAATACAAAACATGGTTTTGGTGAGCGCTTTGTAATATGTATTCACATTATATTTTAAAGCAACACAATTCGTTTGCAATAAGACAAACCAGATTCAAATTGCCCGGCAAATTCGTAAAGCAAAGAAAAATCATTGAAAAAATAGCTGATCAACATTATGAAAACTGGTAAAACCTTTAGGAACTTCAAAAGATAAAACAGCGAAATTCCTAATATTACTTCCAATATTTCCAAATTATGTTCATTTTCATAGAGCGGGACAATATCGTGACGATTATTTAAAATCAATCGAGAGAAGCAGATATGGTTATCGTGATAAAATACGATTAATCGTGCAGCCCTAATTTAATTTAATTTGACTTGACATTTGATATTCAACAGTATCCTTGACATTTATTCAACAGTGCTTTTGATCTGCCTGCATTGACACTATTCTTTAAAAGGAAAAAATATATACCAATTATCAATGTAAAGCTGCTTTGAAACAATCTGCATTGTAAAAAGCGCTATATAAATGAAGGTGACTTGACTTGACTTGATCAGCCGTATACCTCTTCATTTGTCCGTCAGATATTTTGACCTACATTCTCGCTACTCCGTTCATGTTTGAGCCGATCGCAGTCGGTTTCTTTGATCAAAAAGTTCCGTACTCTTTCAGAGCATGCGCATGGGTCTTCCTTACCGTATACCACCTAAAACACGGATACCCGGAAAATTCTGTGTTTGGCGGGGAAGCGTTTTTTAATAAAACCCGGAAAATTCCGTGTTTGGCGGGGAAAGAGTTAAAAGAAAATTTTGTATGTCATTTTTGTTTCTTCAAAATGACCAGAAACACTGGTCCCCTCTTGGCCAGTATAGAGTGATAGTCCCCTGTTAGGCGTGTATGTGTGTGTGTGTGTGTTCCTGGTAAACCTTATGTTGTGGGGTTAACCCTATGTAATGTCCCCACAAGGATGGCAATACCAGAAATCTTTGTCCTAGTGGGGACATTTTTGGTACCCCTGAGGGAAACAGCTTATAAATCAAACTAAATGATGTTTTTTGCCAATGTAAAAAAAGCAGAAAGTTTTCTGTGATGGGTAGGTGTAGGGTTAGGTGATATAATATACAGTTTGTACAGTATGAAAATCATTGTTTCTATGGAAAGTCTACATAAAACATGGAAACCCAATGTGTGTGTGTGTATGTGTGTGTGTGTGTGTGTGTGTGTGTGTGTGTGTGTGTGTGTGTGTGTGTGTGTACGTATGTATCTAAGGTTCTGTTTACACTTCGTATTAAGATACGCTTTGGTCGATCGGATCACAAATAAACAACACTAAATACAAGAGTAAACAGTCTAAAATGTTTTGAATTGTCCACTTTTGACCATTTCCAGAGGCAGTCGAAAACGCATTTATGGTCAAATGTGTTCAAACAGCCACAAAAGAACACCTACTCTCTTCCTACTTACCTTACTCGTAAGCATTATAGGAAGTAGGCTAGACCGATTTAAACCTTGTCAGCTGAAGACCCAAGTTTAGTTTGAAGACAAAACATATCAAGCACAATGTACTCTCAGCATTCCTGATTTCTAATGCGCACTCACCACGTTTAGTGTGGTCTTGTGGCTGTCAGAGCAGAAACAAAAGCTGATGCTCTCAGTTTGTTTTTCCATTGTCTCCGGGCACATTCATATGTAAATTTCACACACTTATTTAATCTATTAGATTAAAAAAAAAAAAAAAAATTATATATATATATATATATATATATATATATATATATATATATTATACATACATTTACTGTATATATATATATATATACATTCACTCACCCATAGACCGTCCCCTTTGAAGAAATCAGGACAGAAGTGGTTGAAAGTGAACAAAAGACACAGATTAAAACACCAGGTGTTAACTGGTATATGTCTCCCTCATCTACTTGTAATCTGATCGACCAAAACACAAATTACACACCAGGTGTAAACAGGGCCTAAGAGTGCAATATTCATACAAACTCTTTTACACTGACCTGAAGATTTCTCATCTCTTCTTCTTTCTTGCGACCATTTTCAAGAAGACCTGGAAGACAATATTAATAATTGATATTGAAAAGTCATCAAATAAATCATTCAATAATGGTCTTATCTAGCAAAACGATCAGTCATTTTTGAAAAAAAATGTAAATGTATATGCTTTATATAAACAATTGATCGCCTTCCAAGTGGTTTTTCGAAAATGACCGATCGTTTTCGCTAGATAAGACCCTTATTAATTGTCTGGTATTGTTTAAAGCCCTTTGAAGCTGCACTGAAACTAATTTTGACCTTCAACCATTTGGAGGCCATTGAAGTCCACTATAGAAGAATAATCCTGGAATGTTTTCATCAAAAACCTTAATTTCTTTTCGACTCAATAAAGAAGGACATGGACATCTTGGATGACATGGGGGTGAGTAAATTATCAGGAAAAATTTTTTTTGAAAGTGAACTAATCCATTAAGTCCTGTAAGTTGTGAGGTGGGGCCTCCTTGGATCGAACTTGTTTGTTCAGCACATTCCACAGATGCTTGATTGGATTGAGATCTGGGGAATTCAAGGCCAAGTCAACACCTCAAACTTGTTGTTGTGCTCCTCAAACCATTCCTGTACCATTTTTTGCTTTGTGGCAGGGCGCATTATCATGCTGAAAGAGGTCACAGCCACCAGGGAATACTGTTTCCATGAAAGGGTCTACATCAGGGCTCGTCAACTGGCGGCCCGCCAATCATATTCATCTGGCCCGCAGCACCCCAATCTCCCTCCTCCTCTTTTCTTGGCGGTGCAGCTAAATTTGGTTAGATACGTGGCCGCAGTTGCGCATTATATTATGTGTTCCGTATTTCTGTTGACGGAACCAGCGATATCAGTCATTCGTGAATTAATCATTCTTCTGTCTCGATTCTTTTCTGTGAATTGGCTAAACGCGCTTGCATAACAATCTGAATAGATTTGGATTCATTCGGATCACTCTGTCACTGAATCATCTGAGGTGATTTCTCGGTCAGACAAATACAGAACAAATAGCACTGTTTTCATGTTTTTCACTAGTTTACTTTGAACTACGCAGCACGGCCCAGTGGATAACGGAACGAAAGCTTAAAGGAGCTGCATTTATTCCCAGTAATTATTAATTATTAATTATTAATTATTATTCCATCATTATTAAACAGCGTTGTGACATCTAGTGAGAAATGCTTCAATTCGACACACACCTCTCATATACAAACTACAAATCACTTGATGATTAAACTAGTTTTAAATCGAATGAAACAGCCTCAACATTCCCAACAAGACTGATGAGGAAAACAGGAGAAATGTACCATGAATGAAGATAAGAATTTTAAATCCCAAAATCACCACACAAACTTTTACCATGAATAAACTATAGTAAATTACCATGGTTTGTGGAAATATTTATATTGAAAACTATGTTATAGCCATTTATATTGCAATATATTTATTAGGTGGGTAGGGGAATATATAATTCATGTCTTTGTTAAGGTGTATTTCACCTGTGTTTAGGTGTTTTTATTGACTTATATAACATATCATAATATAATATCATTTGACAGTGGTAGTGAGTAGCCATGTATGGTCTTACATCACAGTTGTCTTCACCCCAACACCCCCCTAAACTAATATATATACACACACACACACAAATTGGCCCTACATATACATATATATATATATATATATATATATATATATATATATATATATATATATATATATATATATATATATATATATATATATATCACACATATATATATATACACACACACACATATATATATATACACACACACACATATATATATATATATATATATATATATATATATATATATATATACACATACACATATATATATATACACACATATATATATATACACACATATATATATATACACACATATATATATATATATATATATATATATATATATATATATATATATATATACACACATATATATATATATATATATATATATATACACACATATATATATATATATATATATATATATACACATATATATTTTATATATATATATATATATATATATATATATATATATATATATATATATATATATATATATAAAAACTGAAGATGGGTCGTGCATGGATGCTTCCAGCATGACAATGACCCAAAACATACCACCAAGAAAACAAAGTGTATGTGTGTGTGTGTGTGTGTGGCTCAAGAAGCAAATTAAGGTCATGGAGTGGCCTAGCCAGATCACCAGACTTGTGGAGGGAGCTGAAACATTAAGGGTGTACTCACACTAGATGATCTGAACCATGCCCGAGTGTGTTTGACCCACAAAGTCTGGTTCGTTTGACTACTGTGATTGCTCCGTACCGTGCCCGGGTGCAGTTCGTTTAACCTTCCCTGGCCTGCTTGGAAGAAGTGGGCCAGAGCACGGTTAATTAATTTAAAGGTGCCCTAGAATTAAATATTGAATTTATATTGGCATAGTTGAATAACAAGAGTTCAGTACATGGAAAAGACATACACTGAGTTTCAAACTCCATTGTTTCCTCCTTCTTATATAAATCTCATTTGTTTAAAAGACCTCCGAATAACAGGCGAATCTCAACTTAACACCGACTGTTACGTAACAGTCGGGGTGTACGCTCCCAATATTTGCATATGCCAGCCCATGTTCAAGCCATTAGACAAGGGCAGAACGTCTGGATGTGCACAGCTGAATCATCAGACTAGGTAAGCAAGCAAGAACAATAGTGAAAAATGGCAGATGGAGCAATAATAACTGACATGATCCATGATAACATGATATTTTTAGTGATATTTGTGAATTGTCTTTCTAAATGTTTTGTTAGCATTTTGCTAATGTACTGTTAAATGTGGTTTAAGTTACCATAGTTTCTTACTGTATTCACGGAGACAAGAGAGCCATCACTATTTTCATTTTTAAACACTTGCAGTCTGTATAATGCATAAACACAACTTCATTCTTTGTAAATCTCTCCAACAGTGTGTAATGTTAGCTTTAGCCACACAGCATAGCCTCAAACTCATTCAGAATCAAATGTAATGCATCCAAATAAATACTATACTTACATGATCCGATGTATGCAAGCAGCATGCATGACGAACATCTTGTAAAGATCCATTTTGAGGGTTATATTAGCTGTGTAAACTGTGTTTATGCTGTTCAAGGCAAGCACAAGCTCTGGGGGAGGGGGAGCACGAGAATTAAAGGGGCCGCAACCTATATATCGGTGCATAGTTAATGATGCCCCAAAATAGGCATTTAAAAAAATTAATTAAAAAAAATCTATGGGGTTTTTGAGCTGAAACTTCACAAACACATTCAGGGGACACCTTAGACTTATATTACATCTTTTAAAAAGACGTTCTAGGGCACCTTTAATGTTGCAGTCCGTAAGTTTTGCCTCTTTGTCACCATCTCTGTTTGAAACCTGCAATTGCAGTTGTTTGCGGAATTATCATCTTTACACGGGTTGTGCCTCGGCGCGACTCCTCAGCGCGGATGAATCTAACGTTTGCTGTCAGTCACCACAATGGTGTGGATACTGTACTGCGGAATCACAGATTGTAGTCTTAAAGTATGACCAAAGTAAGAATTTTCATCGAAAAATGTAAATTGAACAAGTAACATGTCTGCCACTTTTGTTCTGACCAGCTGAGGGGAAAAAAAGCATTACAGTAAATCGCGCTGCCAATGGTGATTAAATCTAACGGTTGCTTAGCTNAGTTCCCTTTCGATACTTCACTCGTACTGCGTATGGGGAAAGGTCTCCCTTTTTCCCCGCTGCTGAAGCCTTTTTCAATAACGCAGTGTAACTGCACCGTCATTGGTTCACTCATAGACAAGTTGTTGAACCAATGGCGGCGCGGCATAGCTGCGCGGCCTATGGCGACAAAGCGCGCGAATATTCCCGCCGAAATGGGCGGGGTATAGGGCTATATAAGCAGGCGTTTCGCCATAGGATTTCAGTGTTTTCTCCTTCAGCGACGACATCTACTTCTCTTCGCTGATCTCCGCCTGAAGCCGAAGAAGCTCGCCGCCTTCTGCTCTCGCCGCCGTCTGAAGAGGCTCCCGCAGCGGACTCGCCTGGACTCGCCGGTGGAAGAAAGCGCCGGCGCCCTCGCGGACTGCAGCTTCTAGCGCCGTCGCCGAGCCGCCGCCTCCCGCTTCCCGCTTCCGGCCGCTTCCTGTGCGTCCCCTGCCGCCATCCGGCGCGCCGCCTGAGAGCTTCATCCGCGGCTTAAACGCCGCTCTAAAAGAGCGATTTTCAGCGGTTTTCACCGCTCTAAGAGCTTCCGCGGCCCTCGCCGCTCTAAAAGAGCCACCCAATTGCCGTTTTCACGGCAGCGGCGTCTCACGATGCCCCGCCACTCATGTGGTACTTGCAGGGCCCCCCTGCACGACGACGATGGACACAGCGAGTGTGTCGCTTGCCTGGGCAAGCCCCACGCAGACGGCGCGCTCGCTGGAGACTCATGCCCGCACTGCGAGTGTATGAGTCTCGCTTCCCTGCGCTCGCGGGTCGCCTTCTTCACTGAGGGCGATCTCGCCGCTCGCGCCCTCCCGTCTCCTTCCTCCCGCGAGCCGGCGAGGAAAAGACAGCGGGGTAGAGCGACTCAGCGCCAGGAGTTGAGCGAGCTCACGCCGGCCCAGCCCCCGCGTGCCTCGCCCTCTCCTCCCAGGGAACTCTCTCCCGTTCTGTTCTCTCGCCCTGAGCAGCGTCCCTCCGCAGAAGCGAGTGACCTCGTCTCATTCGGGGGAACAGACGACGAACAAGACGACTCCATGTCTCTTGCGGCTTCCGAAGCGGAAGGATGGGCTGGCGAGCCGGAAGACCCCGCTCCACCGCCTCCCTTGGAACCCATCGAGCATGGCCAGGGCATGGATGCCGAGCTCTTCCGCATCCTGTCTAGGGCCGTTGAAGAGCTGGACCTCGAGTGGGCCCCTCCAGAGGAGCCGTCTCGCAGCCGCCTGGACGAATGGTTTCTGCCAGGCCGCCGCCAAGCACCTCGCCAGCGTTCAGCGCCCTTCTTTCCTGAGGTCCACGAAGAGCTGACGAAGTCGTGGCGCGCTCCTTACTCTGCCCGCCTCCACACTACGCACCGCTCCGCCCTCACCGCCGTCGACGGCGCCGAGGAGAAGGGATACGAGCACTTGCCACCCCTAGATGAAGCGGTGGCTGCTCACCTCTGTCCTCCCGCGGCTGTGGGTTGGAAGACGAAGAGGGCCCTTCCTTCCAAGCCCTGTCGGACCACCTCTACTCTGGCTGGACGGGCTTACACCTCGGCGGGCCAAGCTGCCTCTGCGCTCCACACCATGGCCATATTTCAAGTATTCCAGGCCAAACTCCTCCGCTCTCTGGATGAGTCTGGAATCGACGCGCCAGCCTTCAAAGATCTCCGCAGCGCCACGGATCTTGCCCTGCGAGCTACGAAGGCTACGGCCCAGGCCATCGGTCGTTCCATGGCCAGCCTGGTCGTGTTGGAGCGCCACCTGTGGCTCAACCTAACGGAGATCAAAGACCTAGACAAGACGGCCTTCTTAGACGCCCCGGTCTCGCCTTCTGGTCTCTTCGGGCCTGCAGTGGATGGCTTCACTGAGCGCTTTACTGCCGCGCAGAAATCGTCTCAGGCTATGAGGCATTTCTTGCCTAAGCGCTCCAGCTCCGCTTCTGCGTCTAGCCGCCCCAGGACTGCGCCGGCTCAGCAGAACAAACCAGCCCCACCTGCAAAACAGGCAGCGCCGCCCCAGGAGCATCGCCAGCGCTCGCGCCCTGCGAAGCGCCCTCCCTTCCCGAGGCGCCAGGGACCCCGGCCCAGGATTGTGCTGGACCCGGTGCCTCCGAAGTCGTCCTGATTCGTCGGACAGGAAGAGGATGGGGGACCGTCCCGTTATGACCGGACCACCCCAAAAGCTCCCACGAGTAATTTCCCCTCCGCCTCGTTTATTTCCGGGTGTGGGAAACAAACTCCAAGTGACAGCTGGGCCCACACCTGTTGCGCCCACTCCAAACGCCGTTTTCACGGCGAACAAATTTTTACCTCATCACAAAAAGAGCAAATTTCCTCTTCCACCCCTCGCGGTGTACGACCCTCTCAACGACGGTCTGTCACCCAACATTATTCAACCCCTAGCCACTCGGGCCGAGGCCTGGCAGGCCATCCCCGGTGTGTCAGAATGGGTCATGGGGATCGTAAACCAGGGCTACTCGCTCCAGTTTGCACGACGGCCCCCCCGCTTCGCTGGGGTGCTTCAAACATCGGTCAATCCGGACGACGCTCATGTCCTCCGGGCCGAAGTCATGTCGTTGCTGGAAAAAGGAGCTGTGGAAATGGTTCCTCCGTCAGAGAGCGAGACAGGCTTTTACAGCCGCTACTTTCTGGTCCCCAAAAAGGATGGCGGTCTCAGACCCATCCTAGACCTCAGGCTTTTGAATCACTCCCTCATGAGACGGAAGTTCAAAATGCTGACGCTGAAGCAGATCCTCGCGCACATTTGCCCCGAGGACTGGTTCTGCTCGCTGGACCTGAAGGATGCGTATTTTCACATCCAGATAGCCCCCCGTCACAGACGATTCTTGAGATTCGCATACGAAGGGGTGGCATACCAATATACGGTCCTGCCCTTCGGGCTGTCTCTGGCTCCCCGCACTTTCACCAAGTGCATGGACGCGGCGCTTTCCCCTCTGAGACAGATGGGAATCCGGGTTCTGAATTATCTCGACGACTGGCTCATCTTAGCCCGTTCGCGAGACGAGCTGGAACGCCACAGATCCGTGCTCCTCAGCCATCTACAATGCCTGGGTCTCAGGGTCAACTTAGCCAAGAGCTCGCTATGCCCCACTCAACGAATCTCGTTTCTGGGAGCAGTTTTCGACTCGGTCCGTATGACGGCAGTAGTCTCGCCAGAGCGCGCCCTGGCAATTCAGCAGCTCACGGCATCTGTCACGAACAAAGCCTATCTCCCTCTGAAGTTTTTCCAGAGGCTGCTAGGGCTGATGGCTTCCGCCTCCCCGGTGCTGCAGCTAGGCCTTCTTCGGATGCGGCCTCTTCAGTACTGGTTGAAGTTCCGGGTTCCTCCCAGCGCATGGCGGCACGGCCGCCTATGTCTCAAGGTCAATCGGGCCTGTCTTCTAGCCCTGAAACCTTGGATGGATCCAGTATGGTTCCAGCGCGGAGTCCCTTTACAGGCGGTCTCACGGAGGACGGTGCTCTCAACAGACGCCTCCAACTTGGGCTGGGGCGCTGTGTGCGAGGGCAGACCGGCCTTCGGCTCGTGGAGCCACGAGGAAAGCCATCTACACATCAACTGTCTAGAGATGCTAGCAGTGATGAAAGCCCTTCAGTTCTTTCAGGCTTACTTGACGGGACGTCATGTTCTAGTTCGGTCAGACAGTATGACGGTGGTGTCATACCTGAACCACCAAGGCGGTCTTTCGTCCAGCCGCTTATGCGCTCTGGCGAAACGTCTGCTGGAATGGGCTCTTCCGAGGCTTCAGTCGCTCAGAGCGACTCATGTTCCTGGCAGGAACAATCTGGGTGCGGACATGTTGTCACGGAGCAACATCCCCTCCGACGAGTGGATGCTCCACCCCCAAGTGGTCCTCACGATCTGGGAGTTCTTCGGGAAGGCAGAGGTAGACCTCTTCGCCTCAGAAGACAACTCTCATTGCCCAACATTTTTCTCGAAGGAAGTAGATGCTCTGGCCCACACATGGCCCAGCACGCTCCTTTATGCTTTCCCTCCGATCGCACTGATCCCCCAGGTCATCAGGCGTATCAGAGAAGACCAGCACAGAGTCCTTCTGGTGGCCCCGCTCTGGAGGAACCAGGTTTGGTCCTCAGAGCTATTCAGGCTCTCTCTAAGAGCCCCGTGGCCGATTCCCCTGAGACGGGACCTCCTCTCTCAGGCAAACAGAACAATTTGGCACCCACAGCCGCAGCTCTGGGCTCTGCACCTCTGGTCCCTCGATGGGAGCCGACTAGCCTCCCCGAGGACGTCCTAAATACCATTTCTCAGGCTAGAGCCCCGTCTACGAGGCGCCTCTACGACCAGAAGTGGTCAGTCTTTGTTGATTGGTGTTCAACACGCAACATAGACCCTGTGGAGAGTGACGTATCTTCCATACTGTCTTTCCTCCAAGAACGCTTGGAAATGGGGCGCTCCCCTTCCACGCTTAAGGTTTACGTAGCAGCCATTGCAGCGTTCCACGCTCCTATTGCTGGCCAATCAGTGGGACGAAACGGGCTTGTGATCCGTTTTTTGAGAGGTGCTAGGCGTTTGAATCCTCCTCGCCCTCTCACTATTCCCTCCTGGGACCTCTCGTTGGTCCTCAGGGCCTTGAAAGGAGCCCCATTTGAACCAATGGGTTCAGCCGACCTCAGGCCCCTAACGCTAAAAACCGCTCTGCTACTAGCACTAGCATCGGTAAAGCGTGTTGGCGATTTGCAGGCCCTCTCCGTGAACCCTGCATGCCTCGAATTCGGGCCTGGTGACTCTAAGGTCGTTCTGAAACCTAGGCATGGCTACGTCCCTAAAGTGCTCTCAACTCCGTTTAGAGCTCAGGTCATCTCGCTCTCTGCTCTTCCTCCCTCGGCGGACGAACCAGAGCTGCAGCTACTCTGCCCAGTCAGGGCATTGAGGACCTACATAGACCGATCACAGTCTTTCAGACAGTCGGATCAGCTCTTTGTTTGTTTTGGCGGCCGCACCAAAGGGTCTCCGGTCTCGAAACAACGCATTTCCCGTTGGATAGTGGATGCTATTAACCTGTGCTACTCCTCACTGGGCACTAATTGCCCCATAGGAGTCAGGGCCCACTCCACTAGAGGAATGGCTTCCTCGTGGGCTTGGTCCAACGGAGTTTCCATCCAAGACATCTGTGAGGCGGCCGGCTGGTCTTCGCCGTCCACCTTTGTCAGGTTCTATCACCTCGATGTCCCGACCTTACAAGCTCGGGTCCTGTCGGTGTGATTAGCGGCCTCCAACAAGTCCCGCTTCACGCCACCATAGGAAGTATCTTCCTTCAGTGTAACCATGGGTTCGGTTAGGCTTTGCCTCCGCTTGTCCTTTTGGCCCCCCTCTGGGTTGGCCAAATGCAAGCTATATCGTTCCCAGCCGTGGCACGGCGTGGTTGAATTCGTTCCCCATACGCAGTACGAGTGAAGTATCGAAAGGGAACGTACTCGGTTACTAACGTAACCTCGGTTCCCTGAGATACGGAACGAGTACTGCGTCACTTGCCGTGCCACGAGGCTGCGGCTCAGGGTCGTCGCTTCAGTCGATTGACACTGAAATCCTATGGCGAAACGCCTGCTTATATAGCCCTATACCCCGCCCATTTCGGCGGGAATATTCGCGCGCTTTGTCGCCATAGGCCGCGCAGCTATGCCGCGCCGCCATTGGTTCAACAACTTGTCTATGAGTGAACCAATGACGGTGCAGTTACACTGCGTTATTGAAAAAGGCTTCAGCAGCGGGGAAAAAGGGAGACCTTTCCCCATACGCAGTACTCGTTCCGTATCTCAGGGAACCGAGGTTACGTTAGTAACCGAGTACGTTATCCATGTTATTTAGGGTCGTTTTAACCCTCGGACATGACAAACAACATGCGGCAACAGTGTAGTCCAATTCCGTGGGAAAAACGCAGACTTGGCAATTCCAACAATGACATAATCTAAAAATAATCATAAAAAAATACAGCACACACAAATAATTGGTAAAATAGTCCATTTTGATTTGATTTAACAATAATCCAATTTTTTATTCAGAGCTGAGAAGTGTCAGTAAAAATCTACATTACTTGACTGTGACCATCATCTTGTCTGTTTCTTCACCCGATGCCACATTTACATTTACGCATTTGGCTGATGCTTTTATCTACTGCATTGAAAGCATTTTTTTAATCAATTCAGTTCTCATTTCTACACATAATTATACGCACATATAATGCCTTAAAATGCTGTCTACTGTAGGTACTGTCACCAAGTTTTTTTTATTACAAAGCTTATGTGTGCCTGCATATGTAGGCGCTTGAAAAAGTTACCACAAGTAGAGATGGACTTTTTAAATTGGATCCCTGAAAATAGGCAGGTATTATATTTTTTCAGAACTTCTGCCCTCTTGAAAAAAGATGGCAGAAAGAAAGATGTGATGGAAACACAAATGTCACTCAAATTAAAGTGCAATGCAATCTATGTGGAAAATTACCTCTGCACTTCAGAGAGGCACAGAGAAGCTCTAGAGAACTGTCACAATAGTATTGTCTGTAATAGTCTAACGTAATGGTACTGTCTGAAAAAGGGATTTCAATGGACAGATGATACATGTATGATTGTGTGTATCGTTTTCTGGTTTGAGAGACACCAGCACCATTTTAATAGCTCGAAAAAACATGAGTAAAATTGATGCATCTAGTCGATACACACTTCAAATGTCAACCAAGAAAAATGCAGTCAAATCCTTCCTGTTGTTCCAAACCTGCATGACTTTCCTTCTTCTGTGAAACACCAGAGAAGGCATTTTAAAGAATGTTTTCACTGTTTTTGTCCACACAAGGAAAGCCACTGGGGTCCAAAATATCATTGGAAACCTTTGACTTTCATTGTTTGGGGGTGGGGGGGACTGAATGTACTTAAACGACATGAGGCTGAACAAATAATGAGAGAATTTAGATTTTTGAGTGAAATATCCCCTTTAAACTTCAATAATTATCTACTGTGCTTTGATTAAGTCAGAGGAACAGATTACAAAAAAATTGAACAATTTGACAACATAACAAAACCATTCTGAAGAGAACATAAACCAGAATTTATGAAAAGGCACAGCATGCTTTTCATACCTAATGAATGTTCTGTACAATGAACTGTTGTATTTGTACAAAAGAACGGCTGGAAAACCTGGGAAATTACATGCCCAGTTGTCATATGTTTCTGATATATTTTCCACTGTGGTCAGTAGTTTAAATAGCATGAAACTCAATATAAGAATGAATAGTGCTCAGCTATCTCTCTGCTTGAGTGTTAACAAGCTGTGAACATTTGCTTTGAAACTTTAGTGGAAATGCAGTTTGTTACAGTCACAGTGCAAACATAAACAAATCAGCGTCAGTTGAGCTTTTCGGCACCGCAGCGCTAAGATGACACGTACATGTATTAATATCTGACAGCCTCAATTTCTTTATTCAAAAAAACCCTTCTCATTTTCCTGTGGCTAAGCACCAACTGAGTTACACAATGCAAAACAGCCAGCTCTCATTTGTCAAAGCGTGGCCTTGCTGTCCAAAACGCACACATGTACATGTACGCACACAACTACATCCATTGTGGGCCTATTTCTATAGTGAAATGACTTGTGACGTTTTATCAGGGCTAACTATCTTTCCAGGACATTTCTAGAATTCCTCCTATTGAAGTCTGAACAAGGCCGCCCCACACACTAATAGTTCAACACCCAATGCAGCAAATTATGTTCAACAATAGGCTTACATGGAGAAGAAAAAGAGAAAATGAAGTGAGGCCAATTGGGAAATGGAGGCAGACGGAACAGGATAGCTAAAACTAGAAGACGCTGCCATAAGTCGGTATCAGTGATTCTATTGTCTTGCTACAATTAATCATTTACGAGTATGCGCCAGGCCTCACGCATTTAATTAGCATAATTAGAAACTCTGAGCTATAGAGTTTCAGGGGACGGCAAGCTAAACAGATGCAGAGGGGGTGAAGTAAATACAAGCTTGGATATAACTTACACCATCCCACTTTTAATTATGGCAAATGTTTTGTGGTAGAGTTTATTCAGATAACATGATTGGTCCATTTACGTCATACTAACATTCAATGCTGTCCTAATAAAAATAGGGATGGGAATCTCGTGATTCTGGACGGTTCAATATATTTCTTTTTTTTTTAATATTTGGAAAAAAAGTCTTTCAATTATATTGCCAAATGTCAAATGATGATATAATTTTGGTTAAATAAATAAATAAATAAATTGAATACAATACTTACAAAATGTATGTTTATATAGCCTTACATAAAAAAAAAAAAATCTAATAAAAAAATTTATTCAAAAAACTGACAAAACTAAATCTTTATTTACACGTTATCTTATGATCAATCAGTCAGTAACTATAATGATTTAAATTACCATGACCCTTACAACACAATACAGTAACAGTGCAAGCTGTATGCCTTTGATTCATTAAAAAGAATCAATTCAAAGACTCACATTTACCATTGTATGACGAATTCTGGTGGGCGAAATCCAGTGATTTCAATAGGAATCCATATATTACATCACTACACATTTGACAACAGACAAAGGACCTTTTTTGCCAGTGAAATTGACTGCACATCAAAAGTTATTTGTTCAAGAATTTCTGAAATGCTGGTTGTGCTATATGTGTTTGACTCAATAAAAAGAACTGACTTACAAGAATCAATAGTTCAGAAATCAGACTGCACTAGCTGCGCTGTATGTGTTTGATACACTAAAAAGAATTGACTCATATGAGTCATTAGTTCGGGAATGAGATAAACCGGTCGCACTGTATGTGTTTGATTCACTATAAAGAACCAGCTTAAAAGAGTCTTTTGTTTAGGAATCAGACTACAATGATTAGGTATACTTTGCATTTCCGAAGAATGCACACGCAAAAATCGCTATCGGAGCTGGATGGCCTGGAAAGAATGCCATTGCTAAGTCAGCAGGTAGTCCAGATCCAAACTCATGCCATTAGCTGAGCCAGTTAACATTTCAGAGAGCTTGAATCAGAGCAATGTTCAAAAAACCCACAGCATTACAGTGTTTACTCTCTTAGGAAATCCTACATACAAAAACAAAAAAACAAAAAAAGAAAGACTTTAACACTGAAAAAAAAAAATTAAACTAATAACTTAATTAATATTTGGCTCAACCAACAACAATAGGATTCACATTCCTCTATAGAGCTACTCCTATCAATGTAATTACTAACGTTTGAGAAGGTAATTATCTGAATGAGGTCACTAAAGATACCGTGAGAGGAGCCTGATGACCGACCATTGAAAAGCTGTTACTTAAGATAACAAATCACTTAGTTAATCAATAATAGCTTGGTAGCGTAGGCTGCTTAATGAACTCTGATCTACTGCCAATAGTCTGAGGAATGATTGGTCAATTGAGACCACAGAACAATAACAGAGGAAGTGACAACTCAAAGCTGGAGATCACGATGAGTAGCTGCCTACCGGAAAGCAGGTGTCCATGCTAATGTCAAGATGCATCCTGGGAATTTCAAGGACACTGAACCTGGTTGAAATTCAAATGCTTTGTGTTTGACTTCGATTGTTATGAGCCCTATTCTTTGCCTTTAAAAGGCATACTGTTCTGATGATATGTATTCTGGGTAAAAGAAGAAAGGCACTGATTTCATTACGGACCCCTGAGGGATTTGAACAAGATAAATCATCTAAGGATTTGAGAGCAAACTTCATTTATGTGTGTCCCAGATAAAATACTGATAATGAGTGTAGAGAATGGCATTAATGAGAGAAGTGATCAGTAATAAAAAGCTGAATTAACGCATACATTATCAGACCCGAACGATCAGAGAGAACAGAAATTAAACCACTATCTGACATTTGCTTCTAATTTGTGAATCTGAAGGTAAAGAATGTCTTGGTACATTTTAACAGCTACAGCATATAGTCTATAACGGATCGATTTCACTTGCATAAGGCCCCTACAGAGAGCATATTTTTGCTATGGGAAACTGCTTCACGGCCTGGCCTTGACCTCTGCTAAAACCCACACTGTGACCTCATGTTATCAGATTTGCCTTAAAGGCTCCAGGATGCAAACCATGTTGATCCACCATAGTCAACATCAATTTTTGCCATCTCAACAAAGTTTTTGTTTGCACTTACAGTATGTGCACTTTCAATGTAATTACAGTGTATTTACCAAGAAAGTATTGAATAATACAAGGGGTTAAGATTAGGTTTAGGGGTAGGTTCAGGACTAGACCTAGTTATTACCCAGTAAATGTAATTACTACGATAAGTATGTACATGCAAAACAGGACTGTAAAAATAAAGTAAAAGTGGTTCAACCTTAATATTATAAAGCGATGAGAATACTTTTTGTGCGGCAAAACCCCCCCAAAATAAAGATTTTTCAACAATATCTGAGCCGATTTCAAAACATTGCTTCTAAGCTTTACGAATCTTTTGTTTCAAATCAGTGGTTCGGAGCGCCAAAGTCACATGATTTCAGTAAACGAGGCTTTGTTACGTCATAAGTGTTTCGAAATTTCAATAGTTCATGTGACTTTGGCAGTTTGATATGGGATCCGAACTACTGATTCGAAACAAAAGATTCGTAAAGCTTCGAAGCAGTGTTTTGAAATCGGACATCACTAGATATTGTTGAAAAGTCGTTATTTTGTTTTTTTGGCACACAAAGTATTCTCGTTGCTTTATAACATTAAGGTTGAACCACTGTATTCACATGAACTGTTTTAAATATGTTTTTAGTACCTTTCTGGGCATTTGAAAGTGTTAATTATCTTGCTGGCAATAGAGGCCGCACTGAGCCATCGGATTTTATCAAAAATATCTTCATTTTGTGTTCCAAAGATGAACGAAGGTCTTATAGGTGTGTAACGACATAAGGGTGAGTAATAAATGACAGAATTTTCATTTTTGGGTGAACTAACCCTTTAAGCAGAAGGAAGCAAAATACAAGAGAGAGAGAGCAGGAGAAAAACAAAACAGAAGTAAGGTGGGGGAAAAGCAATTTGGAAGTAGTATCGGAAGACGTAAGTTGAATATGTAGAAAAGGGCCAAAAAAAATGTCTGGAATGCTTTCAAAGCAGTGAAACCGGAAGAACCCGGAGCCAAGAGGAGGCTGATTCCTTTCCTGAATATACCCTAAAATCCTGCTCCAGTGACCCGAGACGGTTAACCTCCGTCTCGGACCCCTGGGGGAATGGGCCAAGCCAAACAAAACCATATCAGAGCCCGGCAGCCACGGTCTGGACTGCCATTCAGTATTTACTACCCTGTTTCTGGATAGCATGACGCCCAATTCACTCTCCCATTCTGCCACAACCATTTTAATAGGTTGTTTTCCAGACACAGTCAAAGCCCGAAGCCATTTATCAGGGCAGTTTAAAGCAGTCCGATGACTCCAGTGCTGATTTTTTTGCATGGTGGAAGAAACATGAAATTAAAGATCTACTTAATGGTCTATGCACGTCAAAGACCTAGTCTCACATTATAAAGATACACTGCATCATTCCCTAACTCCTGACAGGGAAGAGATATGCTCCAGCTCCACACGGATTTCCCATGAAGCAGTAATCCTGATTCTGAATTGATGGAGTGTGGCGTCAGGTTGAACCAGCAGAGCAGCACCTTCTCGTGCAGAGACACCCTAAGCTATTTTTCACTCGATGCAGACACGAAAAACATCCAGACAAATACAGCAATCTACAAAAAAGGATGAATCAGGCTGGTGCTACACTATTGCACACACACAAACATCAGGAAAAGGGGAGAACCGTAGACAGATGCTGCTTAACAGCTTTGGCGAAAATATACGAGAGCTAAATGAACAAACTGTGCGCAAGCTAACAGCTGGGGAAATTGGCTTTTCTCTGGGTCAGGCACCACTCCAAGACGATGGAATTGTCTTTCACCATTAAAACCACAGATTTCATCTGAGCTCTATTCACTTATACAGACTGTTTGTTAATCAGTATTAACAAGTGATGCAAAATACAGCTTACAGTTGTGGTTGACCCCAGGTCAGTTCTCAATACTCCAACAATATCATACTACACCATTTGTCTGTATTTTTATGGGGTGTATCATGCGAAATTTGGAGTCGGATTTTTAAATGTGTAAATGAAAGAAGTCTCACTTGCTCAACAAGACTGTATTTAGTTGATAAAAAAAGTAAAAAGAAAATAAAATTATTGTGATAGTATTGTAAAATTTAAAATAACCGTTTTCTATTTTAATATATTTTAAAATATTTTTTTTCCTGTCAATTTTCATGATTCTTCAGAAATCATTCTAATATGCTGATTTGGTGCTCAAGAAACATCTCTCATAATTATCAAATTTGTTATCATTGTCTTTGCTGCTTAAAATTTCTTTGGAAAGCATGATTCAATTTAAAGAATTCTGAAAAAATAAAGTTAAAATGTCTTTTGTAACATTATTACTGTCTTTAGTGTCTGCCACTTGTGATAAATTCAAAGCATCCTTGCTGAATAAAAGTATTCATTTATTTAAAAGAGAATTCTTACTGACCTTAAAACTTTTTCAAATCACACACTGAAATTGCTATATACAGTGGAAATGAAAGTGAGAAAGTGATACAGTGAGAATGAAGGATCTGAAACTGGGAACTATGTGTAATATTACATATTTTACAAAGGATTGTGACTCTATTCAAGAACATTTCAGTCTACTGAATACACAGAGTCGACGGGTCATGCGTTTTAAGTCCTGTGTTTTAATTCATCTCAAGGGCAGTAAGACTTTAAAATAGAGCTTTTAAATGGGCAAACATCATCATAAACACATCAGAGGCAATAGAGCAGACTGTGGCAAGGTTGACCCCTCACCCGGCTGAAGGCTTCATGCGCTGTAAATCACGTACGTAACGGACGAAATGGAAACAACTCTACATCGTTAAAAGAAGGAAAAAAGACTGCTGAAAGATTAAAGCTATCCCATCCATCATATCCACTGCCGTAAAAACGAGCGAAGCAAAAACAGGGAGGCGATAATCCACTGCACAGACATAAATAAAACCAAAAAGTTCAGGCTAATGACTAAAAGGACTTGCAAGGATCACAAAGTTTCCCGGGTTGACGAGCTTTACTCGCCTGAGACTCCAACGAGGCTGTGCATTACCTAACAAAAAATACCCTGCAGAATCTTAATATCTCAACTGTGCTCATCACAAGCTGTCAGGCTTTTATTTTTTATTTTTATTATTATTTTGATGGAGTCGGAAGAGGAGGAGAATCAGGGATGAAAGAGCGGCAGGAAGATTACTAGGAGGAATAGGAACAGAGAAGGAGAGATAGGCAGACGTGTGCATGAGTGTATGTGTGTCACGCTCGTCATGCAAAATTAACGTCTTTAGGGATGATGCACGCTGCAGTAGAGCGGAACTACTGAGCTCGTACGAATGGAAATACATAGAAAAACAATAAACACCTCCCCTTATAGCATATGGTTCAGCAGAGCATCTTATAAATAACACTCCTCTGGGAATTAAGTTTCAGATTGTTGCCTCTCGTTAACTTTACTACACTAATACATTACTTGCTCTAGTTGTAGAGAAACCTCACTAAAACTGTCAGGAAACATCAGGGTTATATATCATATTTTAGAGAAATCAAATGGTCTTTTAATTAATTTTTTTGAATTTTGATTTCTAAATTTTGAATTATTAATTTCATGACAATTACACACATTCTACACAGTCTTTTGTATATAAGTAGCTATTATAATGCAAAAATTGCAAATGTGCAAATATTATGACATTATTTGAATTCTGTAATGCAAGTACATTGTTGTAGCATTTGTAGTAATGAATTTAATTCTGATTTTTAAGTATGCATACTTTCCTACTACACTGTAGTGTTGTCACAATACTAGAATTTTCAACTTCGATACGATACCTTGAAAATATCGATATTCGATACCATTTTTGATACCACAGGGAAAACTGCAATATAAACCACCATACAGATAATATGTTATCATTTCATAATTTGTTTTGATAAATTGGGTAATTTTGTTATAAAAGCTTTCACATAGCACATGGAGGCTTTATTTGAATCGCTGAATTAGGTTTACAAAAAAAATTGTAAGCGGTCAGTAATAAAATAAGAACAAACAAATTACAAATGAATTTGCACAAATGAATACAATAGAATAAAGAGACAAATGAAATAAACATGGCGTTAAGTTTTCAGGTGGGTCTACAGTATGGTATTCGGGTAAGAAATATTACAGAAATGAAAGGAATCAAATGTAAAATAACACTGGATAGTTTTCATTGTAAAAATTAAATACACAATGCTTACAATTAAAGCTACAAAAGCATGATTTTCTGTCTTTTGTTCTTTGATTAACATGACAGACAGCAGCAGGTTTATTAGGCTGCTGTCATTTTAAGAGCGTATGCAAGGCATTTACTTTCTCATCTATTTACATTACAAAACGAGCATTTTGACATAATTTTAACCGTTTAAGCACAGTAAGCCATTAAAAACAACTTAATTTGATTCTCGCAAGCTGTTTGAGAGGCAGCTTTATGTGCGCGCCAATTATATATATCAGTGGTGCACACGCTTTTGGTGCGAGCGTGAAACCTGCGGCAATGACTAAAATTATGCGCAACACAAGCACTATTCAACCGGAGCGAATGAGACGAGTGAGTGAGAGGAGATGGGTGTGTGTCAATTTTCCGTCGGAGAGAAGAGAGAGAGCAAGAACGCGCAATTGGTATCGGTGTATATATACTGCAGAAAAGTAGTATTGGAGCCGTTTCAGATATTTCAATATCGATATCAAAATATCAATATTTCTGACAACACTACTACATAGCATGTAAAAATCAATACATCAAATGAACAATGTCTGAACGCGCAGTTTTCATGAAACACTGGGTGAACAATGTCCGGACGATCTATTGCATTCATAGTGTGCATCCAGTGTATAATTTGCTATCCCATAATGCAACGGTAGCTGAGGAGACGACAGATTCAAAAACTGAAAAGTAAAAATGGCAGAATACAATGAGCCAAACAACCCTTTGAGTGATATATGAGTGCCAAGAAAGGAGTTCAACAGGTTAAGAAGTTCTCCATCATATTCAGTACATACTCTGAAAGTATTCTGGATGCAGACGGTGTCTAGACACAATTAATCAATAAGAATTTGAAGACAATGTGCTTAGATGTTGTGAAAGTCACAATCCATTTGTCGTGGTCTTAAAACTGGTTTCATTTTCTTTTTTTCTTCTAATTTGGGGGTGAAATATGACATTGAGACTCACTCATAAAGCAGCAGTGAGTGAGTTAGTATGCGAAAAGCTTGTTTAAATTCCAGATGCAGCATATTGATGAGTATGAGAGCGCTCATATCTCTCCGTTTCTTAGTACTAACGCTGCTTCAGGCAGTCTTTACAGCCAACACACCGATCTGTGGACACATATTTATTCAGTTCATCATTCGTCCATCTGCTCTTCCTCTCTCTCTCTTTCTTTCCCTCGCGGCTTGTTTGTTGGTACCCCCTTCTTCCCCCCTCTCACTTTCCTCCTTCCCTCCAGTCTCCCCCATTGCCCAAATTCTTTCCACAAAATGAGCCACCTGCTCACCCACTTTAGTGAGATAAATCTCCAACCCAATCCAAAGAGCCATGCAGGTGTGTGTGCATGTGCATAGGTACGTGGGGGGGGGGGGACTCTCACGTTTTCCCAAAGAATTTATGTCAGTTCTCCATCAGTGCACTTCGATACATGACATAGCAAGGAAAACATTCACAATGCACGCCAACCAAACCCATTCTGAGCCTGCTAATTGTTGAGTATACAAGGTGGCAGCACACACAGAGACACGCATGCACTCGTTGCGACTATCTGCATGTTGCAGGCTGCGCTCCAAGCACAGGGCTGGGAAGAGTGAGAGAGAGAGAGAGAGGTCTGATTCCCCACCCTGGCTGACAAGCATAATAATCAGAGCAGAGCATTACCAACCAGTCCAACTATACATCTCTCTCATTCTCTTACGTTCCTTCCTCTTGTCTCATTTCCTCACATGTCAGGTTGGTTCTCTCTTCAATTTTGCATCCATGCCATGCTGACAAGACCAGCTAAGTTGTGCCTAGATGTTGGTTCCTGCTTTGCAATGCTGATGTCTTCCAGCAGGCTTCTTAAAGTTTAAAATGAAAATCCTGTCATTTCCTCACTCTCATGTTGTTCCAAACCGGTGTGATTACTTTTTTCACTGGAAGAAATGTTTTAAAAATACACTGATCCATACAACTACAATGAATAGAGACAGGCATTCTAGATTTCAAAAAGGATGCAAAAAGCATTATAAAAAGGGGTCCCTACTGTATAACTTGTGAACTATATTCCTTGCATATTCTCTGCAATTCCTTGTAATTCCATTTAATGTATTTCTGTAAGGAACAAAAATTCTGGACAGTATATTCAATTCTATAGTGTTTTGTCTAAGAAAATGTATATGAAAAAAAAAAAAGTATTATGTATATACTATTATAGTACGGTATGGATGTCACGGTTCGATCAGACGACGAATATAGTCAGTCACGGGCAATCCACACTCTAATCCAGAAGGGGGCACATGGTAATGCAACGCTGTTTGCTAACAGCCACAACAGGAAGATGTGCAGAAGAACAACAGATGATCTATGCATAGATATGTTTACAAGTAACCACTCAAAACAGTGTTTCAACTGCGGAAAGACATAAAAAAAAAAAAAACAGCTTGAAAATAATATGTCATGTAGCATTACATTTACCTCAGGCAAGTCATTTAGTATCCACAGCATGTTAGATCACAAGAGAAATGAACTCTAAAGGGGAGCATTTCACTAAATATATGCACTATATTAGCTTATTTATTTATTATATTTACTTTACCTGTTAGTAATGTCTTAACTATTTAATATATGTTTAAATAAATTTGTCATGAAAAGTTATGACAGTAACTGTGTAAATGATTATTTTAAAAAAATGAACTGGAGTACAAAAATAACTGAAAAATAATTGTATAATTAGATTTAAATGTTAATGCAAAACCTGCTTTAATGTGCAATTTACATGTTTGTTTTTTTAATTTGAGTGTTGATTATTATATAATTTAATAGTTTGGGCTCTATTGTTAATTGTAACCTTTTGTAAATATTATAGTAATGTGTAAGAAAGGGCTCCCTACAGCATTAGCTGAGTTAGATTTTTTTTATCCATAAGAAAATGTTCAATTATAATTGAATTTATTTAAAGAGAGAGACACAATTGTTTAATAAAAAAAAAAGAGAAAAAAGAAGCAATTTTATGTTTAGTTTTCTCCCCCCTGCTGTACAGAACCCGTACCGAACCATGACTTCAATACCGAGGTATGTACTGAACCGTCATGTTTTTGTGTACCATTATACCCCAAGCTAATAGGGCTGCACAATTAATCATACGATTTGAAAAAACCCATTGAATTCACGCTTAAACGATTCGTCTTAGTGCGATTATTAAATCACATAGCTGCAATTATTTTTTTAATGCGTGGCTTGTCAATGAATTATGGCTCCAAATGCTAATCCATCTGAAAACATCTGAAATTTTTAATCGCTTATAATGTGCATTTGAAAAAACAACACGTCAAACATCTTTCCAGACATGAGAAGCATTTATTAACATCTTGTCCAACAAAAGAAAATATTTAATAATATGTTTTACTCCAAACTCACTTCATAACAACAGTTGAGCATCCTTCTGTCAGATGAAGTGGCTTCTTACACAGAATATGGCAGTCGTATGTTTATTAATCATGTTTAATCAATCAAAACGTTTCAATCTTCTGTTTATTCAGCTACAGCGATTGTATAGAATTTCCTGGAATGACGCGTGTTCTACTTCGGCAGCAAGGCATATTTGCAGTTTCTGCCCAAGAGCGCCCTCTGGCTTTCAGATGGAGAAGCATTTACTACTGATCACAGAGCCGTACAACTCTGACAAGCTACGCATGAAGAAAAAAAAAAAAAAAAAAAAAAAAAAAAAAAAAAAAAATCGCAGCCTTTGCCAAATCGCGTGCGATAAATTTGCGATAAATCGTGCAGCCCTACTAGCTAATAACCAACATGGTACCCAAGCTTGAAAGCTCCAGTTCATTGCAATCACATGGACCAGTATAATATATCAAAATCTTTGAAATTATGGCAGAATTTTCACTTTTAGGTGAACTAACACCTATAAACTAGGTTAACCAACGAAAACACCATTAACCAGCAAAAAAACAGGCTGTAACATGGAAAATTATGCTGGTCTTTCAGCGGACTACTCATTTGTTGCAAATGCCTCTACATTGCCCTGTCTTTCTCTCTGCCATCTCAATGTGGCTTATTTATGACAGGGTGGAAGCTTCACATTGTCGTTTTAGCTGAACACGGAAAAACTTGCTCCTCTCTTTCTCTCCCCATCAGTGTCCTCTCTCACGACTCCTTATCAGACCTCAGACAGCCTGTCTGTGCGCCGCTCTGTTTATGGAAACACTGTAGAGAGGGATTTCTGCGGAGGGTGTGCGTGCAGCATCCTGAAAGCATATCAAATGTAAAGGGTGTATGTGCATGTGTTCTCATGCGTATAAGCACTTTCAGAGCACACATTTGTGTGTTGTTTTGGATTGATCCGTACCGGCCTTTCTTTTGAATTAGATCCACCGAGGGGTGGGGGGGGGGCAGCAAAAGAAAAGAAGGAAAGATGGATGGAATATGGTTTGATGTTTATTGAGTCCGTTGCTAAGGAGATGAGAAACGAGGGACAGATTTAGTCATAACAGAGGCAGAGACTGATGGAGCAACCAAAGCCATTCAGAGACAGAAAAATAACACACTCAGAGGAAAAGAAGCAGAAAGAGAGGGCAGAAGGGATGGAGGAAGACAGAAGTGACGGCAAGACGAAAACATCACGGGGTGGTAAGTAAATAGGGTGAAAGCTTCCTGCATTTGTGATATAAAGTGCAGAAGGACAAAGAAGGAGAGAATAGGCAAAGAAAAAGAGAAGAGAGGGATTAACAGAGTGTGAAACCATTATGTTGAAAGAGTGAAAGCCTAGAGCCCATTAAACAGCTCTATAGGCGATGACAGGGATATGTGTGTGTGCGCGCGTCTGGAGGCCTGTAATGCAGCACTCGCACACAAATAAATATGGCTATCGAGTGCTATCTGAGATGGAAAGAGATGTAGCCTTGACCCTGCTGACCTTTTCTTTTGGTTCACAATATCTGGTGTACTTCCACCCAGCTGAATCACTCCACACACCCATCAAATCCCAGACAGCATCTGAAAAGCAGAGCCTGTTTTGTTTCTCCATCATTCATGCATCGGCCTTGAGCATCCACGGCAAACCCTGTGTAATGCGGGCCTGCTTTAGTTCACGTGCTCCACTTGTCCGAGAGTGGTTTACAATCAATAAAGCCTTTTACCTCGGAGTGTGTCACAGCTTGCATCACCCCCGATTGACTCTTTTGTGGTCTTGCTCAAAGAATATTGCGGAAAAACGTTGTCAGTATCCTTGAAGTGTGTGAGGTCACTGAAGGGAAACATAACATCCTTATGTGTCAAGCCAAGCGTGTCCAACATGATATGCTCCAGGAGAGGTATGGAAAGGGAAGGGGCGGTGGGTTGGAAACAGCAGATTTCCTCAGAAAGCACTGGTAAGGCTAGTAAAGCCACATTAGGTTGTTCCCTACCCGTATATCATGAAGTTGACATGTGTTTTACTGTAAAAGGATATGTGTCATCAATGTGTGTGGGAACTCACTCAGGGGTACTGAATAGTATTGATTTACATGTTGTTTAAAAAAGGCACATTGCATTTCCTCTCTCATCACTGCTGAATGGATGGATGGATCCACTTCTAAAACTATAGCACAAAACATACAGCAGCCAGTGAAATCTGATTACTGAACAAATTACTGCTATGCATCAAGTTTGGTT
The DNA here is from genome assembly GCF_018812025.1 of Megalobrama amblycephala. NCBI lineage: Eukaryota > Metazoa > Chordata > Actinopteri > Cypriniformes > Xenocyprididae > Megalobrama > Megalobrama amblycephala. The sequence goes on from NC_063055.1 coordinate 12,602,114, forward strand.
TAGTGAATCAAGAAACATTATAGTACATCAAGGGTAGTCTGATTCCCAAATAACTGATTCTCATGACCTGGTTTTTAATGAATCAAAACCATCTAGCGTGACTAGAGTAGTTCAATTTCTAAGTGAATCAAAACCATCCAGCATGAGTAGTGTACAGTAGTTCAACTGATTTTTGAATAACAACAAAAACTACAGCAAAACAACAGTAGTCTGATTCCCAAACGAATGATTATCATGAACTTTTTGGTGAATCAAAACCATTCAGAATGACTATTGTAGAATGATTCCTGTACAGCTGACTCTTATGAACCTGTCCTTTTAAGTGAATCAAAACCATACAGCATTACTAGTGTACTATGATTTCTAAACAAAAGACTCTTATGAACTGATCCTTTTTAGTGAATCTGAAACATACAGTGTGTGACCAGTGTGGTACGATTTCTGAACAAATGACTCTTATGAGCCTGTTCTTATAAGTGAATCAGATAGAGCATGAATAAAGAAGCATAATTCCTGAACAAATTACTTTTATGAACCGGTTCTTTCTAATGAATCAAAATCATCCAGCATGTAATTCAAATGACTCTTGAATAAATTACTCTATTAAACCTGTTGGTGAATCAAACCATACAGGAAGACCAATGTTGTCAAACTGATTCCTATAGAATTGACTTTTTATTTGGCAATGAGTAACTAACCCCTCCCACCCCTCCCCCTTAACTATCACAGTACAGTTTTTGTAAGAGTTTGCTGTGTTTGGACAAACGAGACGGCACTCGTCCAACTGTAAGAAACAAAAAGAAAAACAAGAGTCGCTCGATAAACAGGTACAGAGCGATCAAGAGCGTTTCATGGTTGTCTTCCTTAATGGCACCGGTGACACCGGTTTAAATGCCGACGGAAGGCATGTTTCACATTCATGGCAATTAAACCAAAGCTTTGCACAAGGCCAAGTAAGCACAATCGATCAAACAAGCTCACACGCTTGTATATTGACATTTTGGAGAGGTTCATCCCAATGTCCGAGGGCTATGAGGAAAACGCAACCATAGCCGCAGAAATGAATCAATGTGGGGGATAAAAGACGTGAATTTCTCTCCCGTTTGTTTATATTCCATGTCATCCTCTCTGAAACGTACGCTGATAATTGGCCGAGGTTGAGCTGGGCAGATCCGGGTGTGTTTGTGTGGGGTTTAAGAGCGCCGTTACTCAATTGCCCGCTATCTGAAGGCCTCTACCGTGACCTACAGGGAGCAAATAATAGACTCTTTTCAAACCCAGACAGCTTTAACATGAGAGGAAGACGCAAGACCCTTTAGAGCAAGAAAGAGTTGAGCAGGTCATAAATGAATTTTTGGAGATAGAATAAGAAGACAGGGAGATAAAAAGCAGAGAATAGAAGAGATGAGGGAACACGAAAGATAAATGGAGGGCTCGATGGACTGGACACTGGGTTGTAATGATGCCTCTCTCACTCCCTCACACTGAAACAATTTTGCTCGTGAGAAGATAAGGACAGGCTTCTCCAAATCTTCATTAGCCTCAAGTATATCTTTCCCACTTACTCTCTCCCTGTCTGTACAAAACAAAAACCAGGAGCATAGAAGAGACATGCCATTAAATGCAATTTATGGCCCTTTGTTTTATGGCTAATGGAAAGCATAAATTTGCAGATATATACAGTACAGTCCAAAAGTTTGGATCCACTAAGATTTTTAATGTTTTTAAAAGAAGTTTCGTCTGCTCACCAAGGCTACATTTATTTAATTAAAAATACAGTAAAAAAACTGTAATATTGTGAAATATTATTACAGTTTAAAATAACTGTTTTCTATTTGAATATATTTAAATATATATAAGTAATTTATTCCTGTGATGGCAAAGCTGAATTTTCAGCATCATTACTCCAGTCTTCAGTGTCACATGATCCTTCAGAAATCATTCTAATATGCTGATCTGCTGCTCAAGAAACATTTAATGTGTACAATTGTACAAAATATTTGTGTACAATATTTTTTTTCAGGATTATTTGATGAATAGAAAGTTCAAAAGAACCGTGTTTATCTGAAATCTAATCTTTTGTAACATTATAAATGTCTTTACTGCCACTTTTGATTGATTTAATGCATCCTTGCTGAATAAAAGTATTCATTTCTTTAATTTCTTTTCAAAAAAATAAAAATAAAAATTCTTACTGACCCCAAACTTTTGAACGGTAGTGTATAATGCTACAGAAGCTTTGTATTTCAGATAAATGCTGTTCTTTTGAACTTTCTATTCATCAAGGAATCCTGAAAAAAAAAGTACACAACTGTTTTCAACATTGAAAATAATCATAAATGTTTATTGAGCAGCAAATCAGCATATTAGAATGATTTCTGAAGGACCATGTGACACTGAAGACTGGAGTAACGATGCTGAAAATTCAGCTTTGCATCACAGGAATAAATTACTTTGTCAAATATATTTAAATAGTACACAGTTATTTTAAATTGTAATAATATTTCACAATATTACTGTTTTTTACTGTATTTTTAATTAAATAAATGTAGCCTTGGTGAGCAGACGAAACTTCTTTTAAAAACATTAAAAATCTTAGTGGTTCCAAACTTTTGGACTGTACTGTACATAAAATAATAGTTTATTAGGACTAAAATTAATTATTCTGTAAAATTAATTTAGGATAAAATTAATAAAGGATATTTTTGTTGTAAAATTGACACCATGGGGACCTCATGAAATCTTGTTTTGATGTATGTCCTATATAGATTAGACATGTCAAGTTCAAGTTTCTGTTTGAAACAAGCAACGTTGTCATAAATACAGCAGAAATCCAGGAAATATCTTAGACAATATGAGGGTCCTTCAAATATTGTGCTAGACAATGGGGGACCTTTGTGTCAAAAAGGTTGAGAATTACAAGAGCATCTGAACGGACAAAAATCTGCACTGTCTAGGATGGGTCATCTCAATATTCCAGCCATTTTAAATGCATATATCTGCTAATTGTAAATGTAGTCAATATTTAAGAGTACACTAGCATTTAGACGGCCTTACTGCTAACAGAAATGAACTAAAAGCCACACAAAAAAAATCAACAACAAAAATATTATTTCACTGGGTCTTCAACGTGATTTAGCAAAGTTGAACATGTTCCTGGATCAACATCCTTTGTTGGCTCTTGAACAACCTTTACAGAGCCCAAATTATAGCCATTATAGCAAACCCCTAAAATTAGAAGGAAATAATATATGGTTCAAGCCACAATTCCAGCTCACAATTGGCTTACTATGAATGTTGCAGGACCAACAAGATTGTTGATCCCAGCACAAGTCAGGCTAAATCACATCAAAAAAATTTCAAACCGGCAGATAAGATTGAAACTCCAAGAGTCAAGTCATGACCAGCGAATGACTCCCTCCCTCAGTTTCACAGCCTCTACTGACAGATAAAAGTTCAGACCCAAGGCAGCATATGCACTAACTGTGTAACTAACTGTGCAACTGAGTTTTTCCATCTCTCTCTGTCTTTGCGTCAAGCTTAAGGCATCCACACAGCTACTGGGCGCTATGGCAACAGGAGATCCCCCACCATTTTTATCAGTGTATTTACAACAAGATTTTCCTGCTGAATCTTGCTGAAGACAATGAACAATAACCCTCAAGTCTGTTTCAAAACACACTGACTCATTTGCCACCATCTGAGCCAAAGCAAACATATATTACTGTCCCATCAACATGAGCCAGTTCTTTGAGGTCTCAGAGGTTTAATCACATGTGCCAAAATATAGTTTAGTCTAGACTAGTCTAAAAGATGCTCAGGCTCACAAATAGGCTGTGCTTCTTCATGTACATTCGTTAATTGTGCCATTTATTGTTGGTACGTTGATGAAAACATCAATCTGGCTGGATGAAAGCTCTCAATGAGGCAGGAGACACTTTTGATAAAGTTAGCTGCAGCAAGTACACAGCGTCTAAATATGCTAATTAGGATGTGTTAGCTTCAAGTGTTTGTTTCTCTGTTTTTTCTTGCCAGAATTGGGCTATATATATATATATATATATATATATATATATATATATATATATATATATATATATATATATATATATATATATTTTTTTTTTTTTTTTTTTTTTTTTTTTTATCCATCTGTGCGTGTGTATGTATATGGGTCATTAATGTGATTGGTGATTTTTTTTTGTCCAAAGGCCTTCATAATAATAAAAAAACAAAACAAAGATATGACATCCAAGTGTCATCCACTTTGAAGTGTCAAAAGGTCATTCGGTTTAACCGTCCAAAGGCCAATACAGCCACTTAACTAACTTAACTTAATTCAACCCCGAGTCTCCTGCCTCTTTGCAATATGACTACATAAACTTTCAAACCAAAACTTGAGATCTTAAAGCTGTCAGTAGCCATTCCTCTCAAGTGCTTACTCACAGAAACTAGTTCTCTCCATAACTTCTTTAAGGCTGCACCCCTTTTATTGCTCCTCATATGCTCAGAAAAACTGGAACTTCACAGAAAATCCTGTCAGCCCCTGATCAGCTCAGCTGGAAACCCCAAAGATTCATAAAGCTCTCCACATTCTTCACAGAGAGCCAGCCTCTCCATCTCTGCTGCTAAATATGACAAATCATTTGTCCTGACTCAACATTTTCTCACACCGTCCTCCTCAGCAACACTGTGAGATGATATAAGAGATGAAGACCAGCCACAGCGGAGGAAAAAAGGCAGTGTAAGGAAGATTCCTCGCTCTGAGAAGAGGTTCACACTAATGAAGGCTGTGTGGGATGATTTGGCCTTATGATTATAATCGGGTCTTCGTGTCAGTGGTCTGAAATGATGAGGGCAAAGAGATCATAGAACTCTGGTTAATGAAAAAAACTACAGTTCACAGAATGTAGAGCATGGTTCCCTGAGAAAAAAAGTACCAGGCTATTAGGAATGGGAATCACAAGTTTTCTTAACAATTCTTTTCGTACTTATTGAGGAGGAAACATTGCCTATGCCATTGTCAAAATGGTGTGATAATTTCCATAGGGTTATTCCGTGTCAACTCAACCAGAGGTCCCTAGCTCAAATTTTTTATTTTGTTTATATTTTTTTGTAGAAAGACAAACATAAATAGTAGGGGTGTGACGAGACGGGTATCTCACGAGACGAGACGAGATGAGACTCGAGATTGAGTTCACGAGACGAGACGAGACAAGATTTTTACACACTATTTTTACGAAATCCTCAATGGCGAAATACATGACTAGAAAAAATATTGGTGTATTTGAAATGTTTTAACTAATCATCTTATAATGAATGTCATTCAGTTCTACTTTCTGAGTATGAATTATCATATGCAGTAAAAGACAACAATACTCAAGCACTGTAAAAGGTTTTGCCACTAACTCAACTGACTGACTTCTCTTCTGTATGATTTCAATCTCTTCAGACATCACTGTACATGATTAATGAGCTTCTACAACCTTTGACCTCCTAACTGAACTCCTTTCCACAAACTGATCATAGAAATAAAAACAGTATAAATAAAAATGGTAACACTTTACAATAAGGTCTCATTTATTAACATTAACACATTAACCAACATCAACTAACAATGAGCAATATATTTGCTACAGTATTTATTAATCTTTGTTTACCGGTATGTTAGTTAATAAAAACAGTCATTCATTGTTAGTTGATGACAGTTCACAGTGCATTAACTAATGTTAACAAATGAAACCTTATTGTTTGTACTTAATAAGATTAAGACAAAACTGTTATTCATTTTTATGGTAACACTTTACAAGTTGAAACCATAATCACACTCTCTCAATATTCAAAGTGCAAATAAGACCAACTTTTTCTTTGATACAGAGCTAAGAGATGGTTACAGCTACACTGCCCAGCCTAAAATAGCTTTCATATTGAGAGATATTTGCATTAATCAAGGAGCCGCTTTCAAAATGCGGGTATTGAAATCGCGTTTGAATGCGCGCGTGCGTTTACTTTCACTTTCAGCGATCGCGCGTAACTCTTTAAATATGGAGCGGCGGCGACCGTTATCCAACTGAATTAAATGTTTTTTATTTAAACACAAAGCAAAAGGACAGTGGAGGCGTAATGTAAACGTAGCGGTGGCATATTCTTTCCTAATCATCTGTCATGGCAACATCACGAGACTACTTTTCGCCTCGACAAGAAATCTCGTCACACTTTAGTCTCGCGAGATCTCGTGACACGAGATCTCGTCACACCCCTAATAAATAGTGATGAAAGCCAAAATATTAAATGTCACAGATATATATTTACTGAGTAATCCACTATTTTGTAGAGGGGGGATCAAAATGACAATTTTCACCTGAGATTTGGAAGTCAAATTACAGGGGTGTAAAAATGACTTTAGAAAGATGGCAGCGTTATTTTATTTTTACACAGAAATTGGAAGGACTCTTAGTAAAATCTGCTGACTTTAGCAATCTTTGTTTCATTATATGCCAACAGTGACAGTTCAACAATGGCAAAAAGCACTTCTTGTGTTTTTTGCCTCAAGTTTGCATGCCTATAACTCAAGAAGATATCTTAATATTCTTTTAGATTGTGGTTCTTAAACTTTCCTTTTGGTATCTTCAATTTAAAAGCCCTCAATGGTTCAATCCCAAAGATATGGAGATCTTAATGTGGCTCCATGAGTAAATTGGTAAATTGTACACATTTTCAGTGGTCAAAAACCAAATGTGGGTCACTTTGCATATATATGATACTTTTTTGTTTTAAAGAGGAATATCAAATAATGAAGCACAAATAATGTTGACTCAATTGCATAGAACATACCTGTCTGAGTGCCATAAATATTCCTTTTCCAAAGTTTGCATGCCTGTAACTCTAAAAATATTCAAGATATCTTAATATCCTTCTAGATTCCCATTCTTAATAAACTTTCCTTTTGAAATCTTCATTTTCAAGGCCCTATATAGTTCACTCCCATATATATGGGGATCTCAAAGCAGCTCCATGTTCAAATTGTTCAATTTTACCAATTTTCAGTGATTGAAAACCACTTCACTTTGCACAAGCTGATACTTATTGCATTTAAAGACGAATGTCTGAAGAATAAATAATGTTTAAACTAGAAATGTATCTTGTTTCCCTCTATCAAAAGTATTGCAAAACATAGTGTGTGCTTTTGATTCATTAAAAAGAACTGGCTTTGTAGAAGTCATTCAGTTGGGAATTGGATGACACCAGTCACATTGTATGGTTTTGATTCTCTAAAAACATCCACCTCATAAGAGTGATGGTTTAGGACAGGGGTGTCCAAACTCGGTCCTGGAGGGCCACTGTCCTGCAAAGTTTAGCTCCAACTTGCCTCAACACACCTGCCTGGAAGTTTAGTATGCCAAGTAAGACCTTGATTAGCTGGTTCCTGTGTGTTTTATTGGAGATGGAGCTGAACTTTGCAGGACAGTGGCCCTCCAGGAGCAGGAATGGAAATCCATGGTTTAGGGCATCAGACAACATTGATTGTGCTGTGTGTTTTTGATTCACAAAAAAAGGAACCAGTTCATAAGTGTCATTTATTTGGGAATCGGACTGCACTTATCACCCGTTTTGCACTGTAGATTCACACGTTAACTGAACCAAACATGATCCAGTATAAATAACAAAATTTAATTAAAATGATTGGTACTGAAATAATATTAAAGAGCCATGGTAATACCATCTTTACTGCTCTATTTTTGTCACATACTCACTAAGTCCTAAGATTTATCTTCTCTATAACAAAGCAAATCAGTAAAGTACATGGAAATGTGGTCTGTTTACTTCTGTGGATCTTAGGTACTTGAGGGCACATTCTGCTGCGCTTGGCTAATTGTAAGTGCTTTTCTTCCTCTATTATCTCATCCTTCACCTACGCACACACACATACACACACACACACACACACACACACACGTCTCCTTAGTGTACTTATCTTACCCTTCCTTTTCACTCTTTTCCCCTCGTCTCCTCTATAATCCATAAGAATAATCCCACCTGCAGCCAAACTCCAAAGCCTGGAGTCTAGCTCCATCCTGGTCTCAGAGACATCATTTACAAGTCTAATCAGAGATCATGATAATTACAAATGGCATTTGAATAAATCTGATTAATGTTTAACACGAGCTCTGTGCTTGCCGTGCCCAGAATGTTTAAACACAGGCAAAGAGGGGTAAATACTCTCCCGTCTGTCAGCGAGTCGCCAGGATTTGCAAATCAAACAGAGCTGCGCTTATAGCTCAAGGCGTCAAAGACCGTGGCTTGGTTTTAAGGAGGTATCTGGAGGCCCTTTTTCAGCTTGACAGTGTTCGTTAGCATTAGTTAGTAAGGTTAGCGTGACTGACATCACCTCTGGGGGACAGGTTTAAAGATAAGGCAAAAACTAGTCAACATGTTCTAATTAGTCTTTCTCCACTGATGTTCAAAGGCTTTTGCCATTCAAAAGCTAAGGTAGAGGCACTGAGATAAATGGGAAAGCTACTAATGTTGGATAACACTCACCTGACCTCTGACCCGAAGAACTCCCATAGTGCCAATAAAGTCATCTGTGAATCTCACACCCTTACTAACAAAATGCTTTGCAAAATTCAAGTGCTTCTGTACTGCTCTTCCTCTCATTTGAGAAGGTTTTCTATTGATCATTATATTTCCTCTTTATCTTTAATCAAAAGGCTTCAGAAACTCTGATGTTTAATTAATTAGGCACTCAACGCAAGGCCCACTCACTGGCTCAGAGAACCAGCTTTAATTAAATATTCATGAGCTGTCGACTGCTAATTATCATTCTAGTAATGTTCCTACGATGGCTCAATAAGGAGTAGGAATTCATGAGGAAGAGGATGGAAATGGTAATGATGAATGTGAAGATGATGATGATGATAATAATGAAGGCTAGTAACTTTCAGCACAATCCAAACAATCCATCTGGAAAGCATCTGTGGCAGAGGCTCACTAAAGCTGTGCTCAAAGTTTCATTCGATGAGGGAGTACTGGAAGAGCATGAGTATAATTAAAGGGAATAAAACATCAGGGATGGTGTTCAACTCTGCAACACACACCCGCGAGTATCAGGCGTGCGAGATGCTCAAAAGCAACCCCTTCCACCTCTAAATGACAGATGGAGAGGAGGCCGGTGACTCTGTGGAACGTGGAGATAAATGGGCCGCTCTGTTTCTTTCTCTTTCTGTCTTTCTCTGAGTGAATAGATTAATGTGAGGTGCCGGTATGAGTCTCTCTCAGATACAGACGTGATGCGTGGCAGTGTGAGCGCTGTAGTCGTGCCGCAGCTGAGATGTGAATATGAGATGTGTGTGTGTGTGTGTGTGTGTGTAGGCAAAAACAAAGACTCAGAGAAACTGCTTACACTAAAACCTCAGAAGTTCAGCATCTCACCAAAAACACTTAAATGTACATGTCCACTGATACAGAAAACAATCCAACCACAACCTAGCCACAATAATAAAAAATGTAAATTGCATTTTACATCTAAATTAAAATATGAAATATATCTTCATTTTACTGAGCAAAAAAGTGTAAAGAAAAATGTAAAATTTCAATTCAAAAATATAAATATTTCTAGAAAATATAAAAATACATTGCTAAAAATAAAAATTAAATTTTATTGAACGAAATAGAAAACGTAAAATGTGACAAAAATATTCTAGAAAACAAAAATGCATTACTAAAAATTGATAATTGATCATCTTCCATTTTATTAAACAAAAATGTAAAGAAAGCTTAAATTAATGAAAAATATAAATAAGAAAATAAAAAATACATTACTAAAGAAAACCTTTAACATTTAAAGGTGCTCTAAGTGATGTCACACGTTTTTAGGCTAAAACATGTTTTGTCACATACAGCAAACATCTCCTCACTATCCTCTAGCTGCCTGTCCCCTGAACACACTGTAAAAAAAACGCGGTCTCTATAGTCGCCACAAGCTCCAAAAACGGCAATAAAAACAAACTGGTGCAGCCTGGACCACAAAACATAATAAACATGCTCCAGCCAATAACAGACAAGAATGATTTTAAATGCGTGTTCATGACTGTTTCAGGAAGCGTGGAGGGGAGGGGGAGGAGGAGGGAGGGTCTAGCTAGCTTCTGTTTTGTTTGACAACACTTCGAACGTCAACAGGAAGTTACTCCGCCTAGGATCGCTTGTGCTCTAAGGCAGTGGTTCCCAAACTGGGGTACGTGTACCCCTGGGGGTACGTGAGGTGACAAAAGGGGGTACGCGAACAAAATGCTGAGTAGTTCATTTAATTCTACATTAAAATAATATTAAAATAGAGCATGTATTTCTAACTGCCAAAATGTCGTAAATCCAGTACATTTAATCAAATTACCTCATCATTTGCAGTCAAAAATGACTGTATCCACACAAGCAACATGCATATGATTGATTGCGTGCCGAATCTGCTGCCTTAAATCGCGCTAAATTAGTTCTCGACAGTGCACCTTTGTAAAAGTGGGGATTAAGCACTTACTCGCATGAAGAACAAATATAGACACAGATAATGAATTAATTTCGATTTAAGACTCAAACTTTCTCCGGTACACAAAAACATACCTTGTGTGAGTTCTTGTATTTAATGATGATAATGAGCAAGAATGCAATTGTTCCCAAATATCCACATGACTGCAAACGTGGCATTATTATACAACAGGTCAAAAAACAAAACGTACATTTTAAACACAGTACTGTCGGTATTTACTCTATTTTTCAATGAAATAATAACGAAAACCACAGCAGAACTACAACACACGTCTGTGTTTCGCGAACAATTCTGCGGCTTTGAACGAATTGTGAGAGTCAATGATTCAATGATTCATTCACAGCCACTTGCTTCGTTACTGAATGAATGACTCGATGACTCACTCATAAAAACTGTGACTTGCTGCCACCTACTGGCAGTTTTAGTTTAATATTTAAAAGTTTTACTTAGTTTTACCATCATTGCATATTTCTCTATTGAACATTTTTATTTAAAACATTATTTATTTTATAAAGTTATTCATAAAGGTAAAAAAATGCACTGGAAAATCAATTTAGGGGGCAAATATTGTCCCTTTAATAGTAAAGGTATGACTGCAGTCGAAGTGGAAGAGGGGGTACGCGGAAGGATGGTAATGCCTTCAGGGGGTACTCCATGCTAAAAAGTTTGGGAACCATTGCTCTAAGGGATCCTGGGCGGAGTAACTTCTCGTTGTCGGTTATTGGCTGGAGCATGTTTATTGTTTCGTGGTCCAGGCTGCACCAGTTTGTTTTTATTGCCGTTTTTGGAGCTTGTGGCGACTACAGAGACCGTGTTTTTTTACAGTGTGTTCAGGGGACAGGCAGCTAGAGGATAGTGAGGAGATGTTTGCTGTATGTGACAGAAAATGTTTTGGCCTAAAAACACGTGACATCGCTTAGAGCACCTTTAATGCAAAATATAAATATTTCTAGAAAATATGAAAATGCATTATGAAAACTGATCAATAATAATTGTATCGAACAAAAAAGAAAAACGTAAAATGTGATCAAAATAATTATTTCTAGAAAATATAAAAATGCATTACTAAAATGTTTAATTGATCAACTTCCATTTTATTAAACAAAAATGTAAAGAAAACAAATTAATGAAAAAGAACCTTTAAAATTTTATGCAAAATATAAATATTTCTAGAAAATATGAAAATGCATTATAAAAATTGATCAATAATAATTTATATTTTTGTATATACGTTTTTTTCTTTTTGTTCGACAAAAACAAAAAGTAAATTAAACTTAATTTAATGCAAAATCAAAAAATATTTCTAGAAAATATAAAAGTACAATAGTAAAAATAAAAAATTATAACTGTATGGAACAAAAAAAAGAAAATTTAGAGCACAAATATTAAAATGTCCACTCCTGCCGGTTCCCTGATTACCGCTAAATCGCCATCACCTGCTTTCAAATGGAGCGGCATTTAATAGACAGAGCCGTAGATCACTGATAAGCCACGCAATATCGCGTTCATTATCGCAGATGAATCACACACACACACACACACACACACACACACACACATATACATATTATACAATATAATACAAACATTTCAACATTTATCAATGTTTTGAGGGAGCAAGTAAAAATCTGAACTACTGACTTGACTCGAGATACTTGCTATAGCAGCTAGCAGAAAAAAAATGAATTTGCAATTGTTGTGACATGAATTTGCATAATTTCTCAACATTTTTGAAGCTCTCCACTCCTCTGTCAATCAACAATCCCTCACAAGAGTCTATTACTCGCCACCCATAGAGTGAATAGAAAATGCCTGCTCAGCTCTGCTCAACTCCGCTCACTCCACACCAGTGGACTGTTACAGAAACAACCAGATATACTGAAATTCGTGTATAAATATAACAATGCATGAAAGAAAAACAGCGAAGTTCATGGATAACCATTTATCTCTGCTTTCATTCTTGTCTCGCTCTAATATAGACAGATTTGAAACTCTATTACCTCAGCGTATCTCTTTGTCAACACTCTAGGTAGTTTGTACACAGTGGGATGCTAGTTTGTACTGATACTTGAGAGCACTTCAGATTTCCTTTCTGAACATGCATACATTCATGCCTCAGAGGGGAATTTAAGGGCTTTCGTACCAATCACTTAAAGAGTCTGGGAGTTTTAAACAAATCCTAAGCGATTTGTAATGCTTGACAGAGGCTTAGGCTGTAAAAAAGGGCCCACTTATCATAATCATGCAGTGTGAAGTTAAAGAAATCAGCTGTGATTTCTATCCTCTCACCAGGATTCTTTTCTATTCTTGACTCGTGCGACATCCCTCTCCTCTATCTTGCCGTGGGTGAGTCAAGGAGCATCTATCGAAGATTAAATTGGCCTGTGCTTCAGCCCAACTGGCATACGTGCCAAACGCTGACTTCTCCCATCTCTCATCACATCCTGAGATAATAACCCTTCCAAACTTTCCCTCTCTCCCTTCTTTCCTCTGACACTGACCTCCTCCTTCTCTCCTTTAGCCCATGGCGCTCTCTCCATCCACGATATTCGCAATCTGCGCCTTCAATCTCCTCATTTCTCTGCCTGAAGCTCCTTTTCACCCCTATCATATGCACACACAGGCCCCAATGGGCCCCTTCCCATCATGCACCAGCACTCCCCTTTTCCCCGTCCCCTCGCTGCGAATCTGACCTTGGCTCCATGGCTGAAATGGAGCCTCCGATAAAATCACTAAACCTCCGGTCCACCTCATAATCTCAAATTACACACTAATGCCTCATATGGTGGCTTCCCAGAGGGACCTGTTTGGGTTTGATTGAATGTGAGTCTGTGTGCGTATGACTATTTTGTAAGGAGGGGGAGGAGTCTTTAAAATCGATCACTGGAATGACAATATGTTTTTGCTAGAGGATGTATGTTAAAGTTATAGTACATCAAAAAAAATAAAATAAATTAAATTATGCCATCATTACCGCATGTCGTTCCAAACCAGTATGAAAAAGAAAAATCAATACTAAAAATTCCTTAATATTAACAGTACATTGGGCCTTATATTTACAGACTTTTCTTAGAGTATATGGAAAAACAAAGTTCAGAACTCATGGTAGGTCTGTCTTTAATGATTTATAAGTTATAAGTTTTAAAAAAATCCCCTATATGGAGAAAATCAACATGTTTTTTACTTGTTACAACCTGACTGCTGAGTTCTATTAATGTCAAATCAGTCTTCGCTGAAAATCTTCATCCACGGCTCTCAAATGTCATTCACATTCATGTATATAAAAGTCAAGATAAAATGGCAAAGAGGCCCAACAATATTGGTTTAAGCTCAAGTGAATGGGATTTGACAGATACTTCAATTTCTCTTTATGGAAAAAAAGGTTGCACAAACATTCTTTTGTGATCCACAGAAAAAAGTCACACGGGTTTGGAACAACAAGAAGAACTGAATTTTGATTTTTGGGTGAGCTATCCCTTTAACTCCCCACCTTTACCTAGCAAAAACAAATGTTCCATTGCCACAAACCGTGATGAATTTGCTTTCTAATAGAGTTGTGCAGGTTGTATTTTGACTATGCCATTAGTCACCCGGTGATCTTTGCCAGCACAGCAGGGATGCATGCAAGAATTATGAACCGAATGCTGCAAAATTTAAAAACTGTGGCTTTTCTGTGTGAAATCCAAACAGCGTTTCCAAAAGCCTTTTAAAAGCATCTGAAAGCCGATTTTAGTGCCGTGCTTTATTACAAGGCCAAACGTGTTAGAGTAATCAGGACATATCTGCTTTCTCGGCACATAGGCACCGAAGCAGAGAGTGGGCCTCTCGCATGGTCAGTCACACACACATACACACTGGCAGGCCGCCGGTTAGTGGCGGTGAGGTCGCTGTCACTATGACGACCTGGTGACAAGCTGTCTGTTCCACTCTTAAACAACCAGACCAGCAGTGAAAGGCACAGCCTATAGTTAGTGTCACTCACAGCTTTCAAAAGCACAGGCGAGCTAATGTCCATAATGCTGAAAGCCCGAGTATGTGTGTGTGGATATAGGAAGGGCCGGGGAAAGGGATGGAGATTTGTTTTGAGGTTCTGATAATTGAGGGACAGGTTCTTTATGTATAGCTTTCTCTCTCTCACGCTCCCACTCTCGTTCTTTCTATTATCAGATCTTTTCTGTAAGCACACTGTACAACCAGGCCACAGCAGGCCCAGGAGAATACAAACAAATAAAAAAGGTTGTTTGATTTGGTAGGCTACAAATTCTAACTATGTGAAGAGGCGCACACACATTTACATTCATATTAAATGAGGGAAAAACGTAAAATTGTTTTTTTAAAGTTAGCCAATTATACAGTTACTGTGTATAACGGTTTGTTCCACCACCTCATTGGTTTCTTTATGCACACTCATACACACACACACATATATATATATATATATATATATATATATATATATATATATATATATATATATATATATATATTTAGGGGTGCAACGGTTCTCGGTAAAAAATCGAACCGTATGGTTCTCTAGTTACGGTTCGGTACGCACTTGCACCGCGGTCCTTCTGGAATGACGACGCATCTATTGGTTAATGTGTTTTGTTTAAAATGGCAACGTGGAAAACAGACAGACAGAGTTCAGATAATGTATCAGTTGATGCGCAAAACGTTACAACAACGATAATCAAAAAGCGTGGACAAAACAGTCACTCTTTGTAAACTGCGAGAGCCGTAAGCTCTAATGTCCAGTCATGTACGCCGTCATCACCCAGGTGTTGATAGCACACGAGCGCAGGTGAGACCTGAACAGCACACGTTGCTTTCTGTGTTTAAACTAAACTCATTTAAGCCTTGCTGATTTAAACCTTCAAGAACAAGACGCGAAAGAGAACTCGCACGCGCTGTGAGAAGATTTGTTTGTGAGCTCATCCGAAGCGCGCACACGCTTATTTCAGTCAGCGCGCAAATACTGAGTTCTCTTTCAAGTCTTGCGCTTCAGTGGACAAATTCATTCAACAATTATGTCAACATGCCCGTCTTGGCGAGTATCCTAGCAAACATAGTCGGTTATGTCTTAAGTGAACGTATATTAGTTGAGAAAGACAGCGCATGTGTAACAGTATATGTACTGGATCGTGCATGTCTTAAAGGGAAAAAAATATTCCTGCTGCCTGTTTTTAATGTTAAATCAAACAACAAATAACAAAGAAATCACTCACTGCTCTTGTCTGAATAGTTTTTGTAACTTCAATAATGATTAATCCTTATTTATTTTATACAGTAAAGATAATATGCAGTGTTATTTTATATTTGATTACTTTATCCATTTTCTCTACCTGAAAACTACTGTTATATACCTGAAAACCTGAAAGGCACTGTTTATTTTATTTGAATATTTGCTTTATTGTACTTATTTGTGATGTTGCTTGTAGCTTGATTGTTTGTTCTTATTTTCTTTATTTTTATTTGACAGTAGTCCTATTTTCTCTAAACATAGCACATACCGAACCGTACCGAAACCGTGACCCTAAAACCGCGATACGATTACATAATTACATAATTATGCTAGCAACATAATAAATCACTGTAATAATGATCCATTCATAGACTCTTAAGTATTTGCCTATTAAAATACAAACAGCGATTTTTTTTTTTTTTGGCCGGGCAGTGTGTGTGTGTATTATATATTATATATATATATATATATATATATATATATATATATATATATATATATATATATATATATATATATATATATATATCGGAAAGAGGTTTATTCCTGCCAACTAGAGCTGTTCTGTGCCCGCGGGGGGCTTTCTATTCTTCCATAATGGCAGGTCTGCACCTGTCTCCCTTCCCACCACCCTGTGTTCACGGGCACCCAGGTCAGCTAAATATAGCCCCTCCATCCCCCCCTCAACCCACTGCAACCCTGATCTCCCGTAGGAGGTACGCTGTGTGGATAGAATTACACACACATACACTACGAGATACTATGTCACTTTACTGAAAAGAAATACCAGACTGCTGTGCTGTTAAAAGTTGGTGTGGGACATGCTGTTTGTTGTTTATAAATGTGCTCGTTTACAGTCGGTTCAAGCGTGGAGGGGTGCAACGGTTAGAAATCAGGCTTTTGATTGAGACTTTTGGCAGTAATCTGTGCAGGATCAATAATGGGGGAAGTTGACTGATAGAAAATCTCATATGTTGGTGAAATGGACCATGCGGCCGAGGCATCACGGTGGAAATGACGTTCCTAGATAATAAAAGATTCCATTGAGTGATTACGGAAATGTCACAGAATTCCTCTCCACCGTTTCCACCTCTCGTTACACAGCACCGATCAAAGTCTCGTTGGGTGATGGATGATCGTTATTACCGGTGGAAATAATAATGAGATTGGTCGTCAGTGTCAGACATTTCACTCTCAGAGTGTTGGGTCAGGTGAATCGTGATGACAAACATCCATCATGGATGCAATGAATTCACAGATGCATGTTGTTGCAGAGCTGCGTCACGAACTGTGCTGCCTCATTTCACTGGTTACTGTGTGCATGTCTGTCTGCACTATCACTGCTGATACAAAACATAAAATGAATACTTTCTATGGCACTGCAGATTTTCATAAAGCAGCCCCCCCCAACCTACCCCCTCCCAGCTGTTGCCGTGGAAACTGTTTGCAGAGCAGGAGAGAACTATTCTATTACTGTTAGGGGGAACAATTCCAAACACCTTCCTTCAGCAGACAAACCAAAACATGACCTAGCAAAGAGAGAGAAAGTGAGGCAGGAAGACAGAGAAAGTGCACTGTAAGATCGCTTACACACTACAGTTTGTTACGTCAGAGAACACTGCAAATGGAGATGGTGTGTCACAAGGATGTAGAGGCAAGGGTGTGCATTTAACATGCATGAAAATCCCTCACCTTTCGGCGAAATTTGCCGTTTTGAAACCAAAATAGGTGACCTATGTGAATCGTGTAGATTCGATGAGAAAAATTCATATTCATATTCAGTGAACTGCGAACAGGTGCGCAAGATTCAGCGAACTGCGATTCAGTGAATAGAGGGTATGCATCGATGTCACTTTCCCGCCGAAAGCGCGCTCCCTCAGCTGGACTGAGTGGCAAAAGAACCTGCTGCATGACTGGATTTAACTGGGGAAACTGCGAAAACGCAAGTAAAACTAACGAATTACACTAAGGGTTGGAACTGAATGTGTTCCTTACAACTTGTCAAATAAACCTAATCCATGGATATTGACATGCAGCCAGGAGTCATGTTTCCTGATATTATATGTGCCTGATTTTGACGCCGGGGAAACACATAAAGCAAATCTGCCTGTGAATATTTTATATAACTACAATATAGGTAGGTTTAAATCTGCGTAATCACTTATATCAATGTTATATCGTCATATTGTCCAGCCCTAAATCATATAGTTTTATAGTAGGCCTATAGTTTTTGTCAGTGTTGTTGTTTATTGAAAAACACCCAATTATGCAGAATATAAGATGGAAAATATTTAATTGATCAGTTGTCAACACAATATATAACAATGCAATATATACGGTATGATTTTACCTCAAAATCCAACAATTTGACACAAAATGATAACTGCAAATCCACGTTTCTCTGCCTGGTGTCGTTGCTTTCTGCAGTTTTTAAATATATACCTCAGGTTTTGTATCAAAGCTATCTGTACAGTCAATCACATAGCTCTTTCCCGTTTTGGATGTGTTTTGTGTGTTTTTCACGACATTCACGCTGAAAACCAATGCTGCCGCTCAAGGGGCTCGCACACCGGACGCGAAGCTCAGCGCCGCTCTGCGCCGTGACACATCTTTCAAATTCGAATGCATTGTTTTATATTTTTTTTCCTGAGTCGTAGCTGGGCGCCGCGGACAGGCGCCGAATGTCGCCGCCGGTGTGCATACACTCATAGAAAACAATGCGTTCGAATTTTAAAGACGGGGCGAGGCGCTGAGCTTCGCGTCCGGTGTGCGAGCCCCTTCAGTCTTTTGCCACTCAGTGGGCGTGACCACAGTCATAACGGTCGACGGTGACGTCACGTGCATACCCTCTATACTTAGTAAGGAGGCCATAATAATTTTTGACTCATGGCTGAAGTTAAGTTTCTCCAGCTCTCCCCAGGTTGGCAAAAAAGTATCTTAAAATGCATCAGATTGATGCTTTAAAATATGGAATATTTAAATTTTTCTTCCAGGGGGGCCATGCCCCCGGACCCCCCTAGAGGGGTATATCCTTCTCACCTTTTTCACCCCTGACCCATTTTCATGCCCGATTTAAATTACACTTATCATGTAACCAAAGTTGATGAAAAAAAAAAGCTCTCTGAAGTATTCATTGACCAGTGGCAATTCAACCTTCACCGGGAGCCTGACAGGCGATGAGACCAATCATTATGCTGAATCCACTACTTTGTCCGACAAACAAACCAGACAGGAGAGTTAATAAATTAATGTTGGTGGATTTGAACTTAAAAAATGGTGTGTATGTTAATTCATGTTTATTACTAGTCGGAAGAGATGATCTGTTCATGTGCCGCTTGAACTGAGATGCTACAGCGATCTGTCACAACACATTAAAGAGCCATCAGTAAAAAAAATAAATAAATAAAGTACTGAAATTTAAAAAATGTGACACTTTGAGCGCTGTTGAGCGGATTCGTAAACACCTCTGATTGGCCATTGTGTTAAAACGCTCATCAGTTAGCTATATCTGTGATTGGCTACAATGATCAATGCTTCAAAACATGTTGTAAATAGACATCATTGAATTCAGGTGTTCCAATCACTTCCATGGCCACAGGTGTATAAAATCAAGCACCTAGACATGCAGACTGCTTCTACAAACATTTGTGAAAGAATGGGTCACTCTCAGGAGCTCAGTGAATTCAAGCGTGGTACCATGATAGGTTGCCATCTGTGCAATAAGTCCATTCCTCAATTTCCTCACTACTAAATATTCCACGGTCAAATGTTGGTGGTATCATAACAAAGTGGAAGCAATTGGGAACAACAGCAACTCAGCCACGAAGTGGTAGGCCACGTAAAATCACAGAACAGGGTCAGCGCATGCTGAGGCACACAGTGCGCAGAAGTCACCAACTTTCTGCAGAGTCAATAGCTACAGACCTCCAAACTTCATGTGGCCTTCAGATTAACTCAAAAACAGCGCGTAGAGAGCTTCATGGAATGTGTTTCCATGGCCGAGCAGCTGCATCCAAGCCTTACATCACCAAGTGCAATGCAAAGCGTCAGATGCAGTGGTGTAAAGCACGCCGCCACTGGACTCTAGAGTAGTGGAGATGTGTTCTCTGGAGTGACTAATCACGCTTCTCTGGCAATCTGATGGACAAGTCTGGGTTTGGCGATTGCCAGGAGAATGGTACTTGGCTGACTGAATTGTGCCAAGTGTAAAGTTTGGTGGAGGGAGGATTATGGTGTGGGGTTGTTTTTCAGGGGTTGTGCTTGGCCCCTTAGTTCCAGTGAAAGGAACTCTTAATGCTTCAGCATACCAAGACATTTTGGACAATTTCATGCTCCCAATTTTGTGGGAACAGTTTGGGGATGGCCCCTTCCTGTTCCAACATGACTGCGTATCAGTGCACAAATCAAGGTCCATAAAGATATGGATGAGCGAGTTTCGTGTGGAAGAACTTGACTGGCCTGGACAGAGTCCTGACCTCAACCTGATAGAACACCTTTGGGATGAATTAGAGCGGAGACTGCGAGCCAGGCCTTCTCGCCAACATCAGTGCCTGACCTCACAAATACACTTCTAGAAGAATGGTCAAAAATTCCCATAAACACACTGCTAAACCTTGTGGAAAGCCTTCAAGAGTTGAAGCTGTTATAGCAGCAAAGGGTGGGCCAACTCCATATTAAACCCTACGGATTAAGAATAGGATGTCATTAAAGTACATGTGCACGTAAAGGCAGGCATCCCAAAACTTTTGGCAATATAGTGTATCTGATGAGCGCATGGACACAAAGGCCAATCAGAGGTGTTTACGAATCCGCTCAACAGCGCTCAAAGCATCACATTTTTTAAATTTCAGTACCGACTTGGTGTCATGGTCTGTACTTTTGACAACACTGCTTCATAAATCATTCCAATATGCTGATTTGGTGCTAAAGAAACATTTCTTATTAGTATCAATATTAATAATAACAGGTGCGGCTTAATAATTTTAAGGAAACTGTGATACAATGTTCAGAACTTTTTGATGAATAGAAAATTCAAAATAAAATAAAAGCATTTAATTGATTTTTTTTAATTTTTACTGTCACTTTTGATCAATTTAATATGCAATTGCTGAAGAAAAATATCAATTAATTTAAAAAAATAAGTAAAATCTTACTGACCACAATTTTTTTTTTTTTTTTTACATGGAAGAACTTGTGACTTTGTGTCATGCTTGGTTAGGAGGACACAGAGTAGAGTCTGTCCAGTGTCCACACAGTCAAAGAAACACTTGGCCATTAGATAACAGTATATCTGTACTCATATGACAGCAGTGATCCCTACCAAGCCCCTGCTGACAGCCTCAGGCTGAGAGACCGGCACCTCCACCAGTGCTGGCGGAGCATTTTTACAGACATAATTCTCTCCCCTCCTCCACCTATTCCTCCTCCTTTCACTCCATCTTTCACAGCCATCCCCCCGCTGACATCAGTATTGGATTTATCAGCTCACTCCTCTCATCCCTGAGCCAAGATCATCCATCTGCCCTTATCATCCCTCCCAGCATTCCTTAGTTCTTATTTCTGTTATTCCCAAAGGGCACAAGGTACAGTAGGTGTTCAAGCAATACCAAGGTTCCCATGGAGAAGAGCAGTGACAAGTCTAGAAATCTTCATGTGATTGGACAGAGTTTGTGTGTGCGTGTGAGTGAGAGAGAGAGAGAGAGAACTTCAGATTTGCACTCTAAAAATTGTTTTATTAGGTTTAAGCAGGAATTAAAAACGGTACAAAACTTTGTGAAGTCAGTGAAAACGTTTGTACTGTTTTTATCTCCTGCGTAAACCTAATAAAACAATTTTTAGAGTGCAGACCTTTTCGCATTTTTATCTATTGAAACATAAGTCTTAGCACCTAATTAGCTGGGAGAGCGCAGTGAGTGCTTTGACTGGAGAACTTTGTCATCACAGGAGTGAATAACATTGTAAAATATTTTAAAACAGAAAACTGTTAATAATATTTTAAAATATTATTTTTTTACTGTATTTTTGATCAAAGAAATGCAGCCTTGGTGAGCATAAGAGACTTTATAAAAGCATAAAAAACTTTATAATATAATATAATATAATATAATATAATATAATATAATATAATATAATATAATATAATATAATATAATATAATATAATATAATATATTTGAGCTACCAAAAGGCAGTTCCTTTGTTTTTGCTTTTGTTTTTTATTATTTACAAACCATTAGTATATTCTGACACTAGGCGGACCAGCAATCAATCTGGGTGGACCGGTGCCACCCAGGCCCTTATGTGGCCTCACCCCTGGAGGAGAAGAGAGTAAGAGGGTCAATGCAGGCAGACAGACAGGTCTTGAGGGTTGGATTAGAGCCTAGGGAACAGTGAAGATGAAAGCAAAAAGGATCAAATGTTAATCAATATGCAGCACATGCTTTCTGAAGGTTCTTTAGCGTCGCCCTTTTGCATATGTGTCAGGCGCCACATTCAGATAATCCATTTTGTTTCATGCATTTGTGTGTAATGGGAGACCTGGAGAATAGTACAGATAAAGCTGTCTCTGATGTCTGAATTAGACAGTTTTTTAAAGCTTTGTGTAAAGAAGGGTGTTTTCAGCGAATTTGCTCTAATGCTGCCACAGTATGTGTGTGCGGGTATATCTGGCTATAGTTAATCAACAAATTTGTCCACTAAATCAGACAAAACATCCCTTTGCGGGACAAAATTATTAATAAACGTAAGTAAATTCTAAAAAAAAAAATATTATTTAATTTTATTCCGAAAGAGATGGAATCGAGCAGAGAATAAAATATTCTTTTTTTTTTGCCCTTGTTCTTTTCAATGAGAACTACTCTCGTGCGTCCTGGTGTCAAGTTGAGCTGAAGTCATTACTATGATGATCAATGTAGATATACAAAATATTGATGACACTGTCTGAACAAAAATGGATTTGATTTTATCACTTGCAAAATGACAGAACAGACTGTCAGTCCTAACGATCTGATATGAAAAATAAATCTGCTGTGTAAACAAAGCCTATAATTAAATTTGTGTGTTTTGGAAGGGAGTTGAGAGCATAGAAAAGAGAAAAGAAGGAATGTGAAAAGAGGAAAGAACAGAAGGTGAAACACACACTGAGGTCATGGGTTTGAAATAATAGACAGAGAAAGAAAACAAGAGAAAGAGAACAGAAGCCTAATTTGAGAGAATAGATAAGGTGAATTGAGACAGTGGCAGTCAGGTCACTTTTGCATCCGGAGGATCTTTCATTCTTCTTTAACCTCTTCTCCATTAGCATCACTCAGACTTTGTGTGTTTTTGTATATACGGTTTATGAGGACACACATATGTATTATGACATTATGAGGACACTTTCTGTGGAAAATCACGTCATCAGGTGTAATCGAATCGTCTTGAGCCAAGGAATTTTGTTTCTAGACCTTACGGTTCAAAAGTCATTAGTTATTAGGACAGGTGGTGGCGTTGAGGGACTGAGTTAGAGACTCCAAATTTGCTATGTTGACAGTTCAGACTGTCCTCTATCTGTGTGCCAAACTTCATAACGTTGCCGCAAGTAATTCTATGGGCAGTCATAGACTCACGAGCAGAAGAAGAAACGGAGGAAGAAGAAGAAGAAGAAGAAGAAGAATGCCAACAGATACAGTAGAGATAGTGTGGATTCCTGGGGAGTGTGTGATGATGGGGTTGTGTGTCTGTGTGAGTTTGTGTCGCCCTTTGGTTGTATAAGATTGCTTAAAATCTGTGATGGGTGCTTGGCCCCAAATAAAATAAAATAAAAAAAAACCTCCAATATTGGCTGATAACTGTTATGGCACACTGTTTGTTTAAAAGTGTCAGATAAACAAGCAGATAAACAAAAAAGCTGTTGCACTGGCAATCTGGCTTCCTGTGCTGTTTGAACCAGGTCTCTAAATCTGATATCTGGATGTAAGTGAAGCTTCAGTGCTGCTTCTCACTCTTCCTGCACCCTACATACTGACACATACACAGACACATTGGATTCCCCAGGCACAGCCTTGGCTTTCACCATCTCCACCAGCCTGTCCCTCCCCACCCTGTTGATCACATCCACTACCCTGGAGAAACAAGGAGGTTTCAACCTCACACTGAGCTGGACTGAATCGACTCTCCTCTGGGGCCCGTCACAGATTTTAAGCAATCTTATACCACCAAAGGGGGACACTAACTCACACAGACACACAACCCCATCATCACACACTCCACAGGAATCCGCAGTATCTCAGTAGTGGGCATAAAGTTGTACCAGTATAAAGCACGCACATCCACCTCTAGGTAAGGATGATAAACGGGCAGTATGGGAGTGAGCATGAACTGAATACAAATGATCGTTTATGTCCAGTAACCTCCCTGGCTCTGTCTCTTACTGTCTCAGCATCATTCAGTGTCATTCAGATTGAATCACCACAGGTAGCTATACGCACTAACATTTCCTTTCCCAATCCTTCACTAAAAAAGAACGGCTAAACTTTAGTTCTCAGTTTGTTACAGAAAACACATTTGTACTTGTCAATGGCAAGTTCTTGGCAGCAGCTTTATCAAGGAACAAGTGTTTTAGTGGCTTTTAATGCCACAGAACAAGACTATATCGAAGGTGTCTGTGATTCAGATCTTGGTAAACTAAGAGTGGATCAATACTCTAATTAAGGGACATTAAAGGTTTGGAATCAGCAGAGGAACAATTTGCGAGGGTGAGAAAAAAAAACAAACACTGATAGCCATACAATCCTGTTTAGTCCAGGAAAACCTCATAATTGTTTTCAAAAGATGGGCTATAAATTGACCTCATTGTATTGATGAAATACAAATTAAAAATGTAATTAAATTATATTTATGATGATCTATCCATCCATCCATCATTATCTATCCATTTATCCATCTATGCATCCATCCAATCCATCATTATCTATCTATTCATTCATCTATCATTAACTATCCATCTATTTACCTATCCATCCATTTATCATCATCTATCTATCCATCCATCCATTATCTATCCGTCCATCCATTTATCCATTATCTATCCATCCATCCATTTATCCATTATCTATCCATCCTCCATCCATCCATCCATCCATCCCTCCCTCCATATAATAGTATGGAATTTTTAATATAAGCCTTTTTTTAAACCATAACATGAAAAATAATTGTTGACTTATTGGTCAGAATTTTAATATTAGTGCATCCCTACTAATAATATTGATTAGTAACATTAATTGGAAATTGGAAAAAGTAATTGAAAGGGCTGCTGCTTTTGCATAGATTGTGCTTGATGTTTAATAATCATTTAAAACTTAGCAAACTGGCAGCTCCAGCAGTAAGATGAAATTATTTATCTTATGTAATGGAAATTATGTATAAACCTTAGATAAACAACTTAATAATCAATTAAGAATATATTTACCTATATCTATATAATAAACATATAGGTATAGGGCAAAAAACAACATATAGGTATAGGGCAGGGGTGTCCAAACTCGGTCCTGGAGGGCCACTGTCCTGCAGAGTTTAGCTCCAACTTACCTCAACACACCTGCCTGGAAGATTCTTGTATGCCTAAAAACCTTGATTAGCTGGTTCAGGTGTGTTTAATTGGGGTTGGAGCTAAACTCTCCAGGACAGTGGCCCTCCAGGAGCAGTATTGGACACCCCTGGTATAGGGTGCGATTTCGGACACAGGGTAGGTAAAATCAAAATGAACTGTGGTTGGTCATTTTACATGTCAGTCAAAACCTTTCTCCCAGTTGATTCCCAAATCAGATAAGTGCAAAGTAAACCCCACCCTGCAACTGATTTCATTGGTCAACTCAAACCCGCAGTAACCTGTCAAGAAACATTTAGACTTCATGGATTCAGTTCAGAGTTCACAGATTCATCAGCTACAAACATCACTGCAACTGGTATAATGTATGAAAGTGCAAAAAAGCTACAGAAACTAGAGTAGAAAAGCAAGAGGGAATCTAAGACTGATTCATTTCACAGTAGCCATTCCTCAAAAAAAACACTGAAACCACAGACCACAGTAAAGTATTACCACAGCCATCTGTCTCTCTCGATCTGTGCGTTGTTGTAATGGAGTGTGGTGAAGAAACCATGAGGTCAGAATCATCTTGCAGAAGATCAAAGTTTTCTCTGAATACTCATTGCCTGGGGCCCTGCCAGTTAACCAGAGCTCTCTTTCTCTCGCCCCCTCTTTCCTTCTCTCAGGTCAGCTTAAAGATTGAATAAAAAAAAGAGCCTCTGGCATAAGAATCACCCCATTCCCTTTCATCTCTCAGTAGTATTGGCTAGAGATTGGTCAGGATGGTCAACTAGTCGGCTAGTTGGTCAACAACTGACAAGACGATTTGTGAGATTTTGTTTATCCCTTTAGGGGGAAAAAAATAGGAATTTAGAATCTCTTTTTTAATGTTTTTTTAGCGTGCTGTGTTTCAGCATGCTAGCAGTCTACGAAAGAACTAGCGGTGACAAAATCCAACTGTGTTGTTGCCTCACGCGGCACCTGCGTCTGGGCCAAAAGTTGCACTTGAACACTGCAAAGCATGTATGTTCTGTGCCTGTGTGAGGAAATAACTGTCTATAAAAAAGAAAAGAAACTTGGACTGTGGATATACAAAGCAGGATATACAGATGGATATACAAATCATGTTGATCAGTTGGTCTTCATTTTCTGCGTTCCAAATGCCCATGTCGTTATGAAAATATTTGTGTTTTGAAATGCTCGGGTAAGATGATGTAAAGAACAGAACAGCCTTCTGTGCGCGCACTTGATTTTGTCATTTGCTCACTTTCGCCATTCTTCTCATGCACTGGTTCGCTAAGCTGAAAAGCCAGTCAGAGTGATCCGTCTTGCCAATTGCCCAACACCAATTCAACATGCTCAATCAGCCAAAAAGCCGCCGACAGGGTCCAACTTGTGCCTGACTTTGGTGTGTCACCGTCTTATCATTAACATACATCTCTAAATTCATCCCCTTTACACTACACTGGTAAAAAAAAAATTCACCTCCTTCAACAATAAATTTGTTTTTTGTGTGTTTTTTAGAGTTGCATTTTTAAGGGATAATTTATAGAATGCACATACAATTAAAGTCAATGGGGTCCAATGTTCTGGCAAAAAAAAATCAAATCATAAATGTTGGGAACAACATGTAACAACATGTAACAGAATTTTAATTTTGGGGGGAACTGTCCCTTTAAGACAATGTGTGACATTAAAAATAGTTTTTAATTGCCCTAAACCTATGTAATACAGGGCGTACTTAAGACAAAAGAGTCATTCAGACAACCCACCGACAAGTCGATATTTGAGAATATGTAGTTTTGCACATCCCAATTGTCAACACAGTATCACAGAATGTCACTCACTCATTGTCATTCGTTCATTTGCACACTCTCTCCTTCGCATTCTTACTCTCTTGCAGATGTGACAGCTTTTCAGTGCTAACATAAATGAAAAATAGTCAGAGCCTGTCATGAAGGGGAAAGATCATTTCTCAAAGTCTAAAACAACATTCCTCTTCTCCTTTAGATCATATCAGCATTAAACTTCGGCACGAACGTGTGAAGATGCGTTTTGATCTGTTTGGAAAAGGGACACGCTCACATTTTTTGAGATTGCAAGGCAATTCAAAACACATCCCGAATGTTTTCAATGTGGAACTGCAGCCCAAACACTTGTATGTGCCAAAATGTTCCTGTCTGGGATTTTACACCGCCAGCAGGAGCCGAAGGTGTGACTAGCAATAAAGCAAATGGAAAGGACAAAGTGTGTCTGGTCTGAACATCACACACACACACACACACATACACACAAAAATGAACCTGGACAGCTAGTTATCTTTTCCAGAAGAGCAGCTTTAAAAGTAATCTCTTTGATCCTTAAAGTGGCCAAAAAGCAGGAACAAGGCTTTTTTATGTATCCTAATGCATTTTTCAATTGTTCGGCCATTTAAATGCTAATGCTCCCATTCAGGGCTGTCTACATTGAATTTCCTTAAAGACGTTGCCGGTTATCAAGTGGCAGGAGGAGGAAATTTGCGTTTGGTGGTCTGTGACCCCTGTCTTTTATCTGTAGAGAGAGGGGAAAAAAACTGTTTAAAAAGAAAGCTGACACCTTATTCTCTTCACCCTCTGAAACCGTCCATCTCTCTGATGATGAGGCATGAGCGCAAAGGTGGATCAGCAGTATAAACATGACCTCTGACCCTGTTTATATTATCTAGGCCTAACGAGGAGACCACCAGGCCACTCCAGAGACCACTCAGGACCACCAGGGATAAAGACCATTTGAAGAAGCCATTTCAAACTGCAAACTAGCAAAAAACACACTTTAAAAGGCACAATGTGTGATATTTTTGGATTAAAATATGCAAAAAACACTATAACAATGTTACATATTTTGCTGACTTGTGTACTTACATTATCCCAAATGTTTCCAAGAACGTTTAAATCCAGAGAAATAAGCAATTTTTTCTTGCTTGACATGAACCGTGCATGACACGGACCGTGCATCGCGATTTCCAATTTTATTTTGTAGAAACCATAGAAATACCAAAGACGCTTTAATATATTATGTGTTTTATTAGACAGGTAAGCAACTGTTTGGATGGATACATTCATCGACAGAAAACTAATATTATACAGCTCAACACAGTAAGTCTTAATGTTTAAATCTTGTTTCCTTGGTTTAAGATGCCTAATATCAATCTAGCTTACTGCAGTGTGCAACAAGTGAGTCATAGCAGCTGCCGAGAGCACACAGAGTAGCACTATAACAACTTTCAACATACAAATGTATCTAATATGATAAAACAGCACTGCTTTAACCCACATACACTTTACCGGAAGAAGCGGCAGTGGCGACTGCAGCATAATAAAAGTTACGCTGCTCTCGAGACGTGTGTCACGCTAGTCTCTCATTAGCAATCGCTTCAGCGGCCTCGTTTCTTCACACAGCACTCGGCCCTGCTCTGCTTCATACTACAGTAACGTTAATAATCTCATCCATGAACATGATTTCTGCCCGAGTCCCATCCCGATTCTTTTCCACCGGCTGTAGACATAAAGACAACACCTCCCATGATTCCTCGAAATCAAGCTACGCCTTTGTTTTAAATAAGCGACCCCTAGCGGCAAAAATTTACAGTGTGCCTTTAAAGATGTCTAATAATTTAAATGATTACTAAAGTTCACAAATACTTGTTTCTTTCATACAGTAGTTATATATATTTATATTTATATTTATCAAATTTTTTGATTCCAAGGAACATCAAATATAAGGATCCCCTTGTGCGGGAACCCCTTTCTAAAATATAAACTTTGGCAGCTATACATATTCATGTATAAATAAAAACGTGATAGTATAAAGATGTTGTTCGCTAACAAACCAGCTTTAATTTTGTTACCGTACTAAAGACGAATCGAATTATATTCAAATTCCGACTTTGCATTAAGTGAATCTTTTTTTCTACCTACCATTAGAGTGATATTAGATGCATGAATTTCAAAATATTTCTATAGCGCATTTCACAATAAATATGGTTCCAGAGCAGTTTTATGGTTAATTTTGCTAGACCTATAAATACAAGTCCTGAAAAATACAATTAAAAACATTTTTAAAAATTCTCTCAGATCCCCTAGAACCCTCTTGCGCCCCCTGGGG
This sequence comes from Megalobrama amblycephala, assembly GCF_018812025.1. Classification (NCBI taxonomy): domain Eukaryota; kingdom Metazoa; phylum Chordata; class Actinopteri; order Cypriniformes; family Xenocyprididae; genus Megalobrama; species Megalobrama amblycephala. Next base: position 12,631,603 of record NC_063055.1, read on the forward strand.
GTTCCTGGATGCTTATGTAAATTGCCACACTCATTTCAATGGGATAATTTACATACAAATGTTTTCACGGTTTACTAATGGTTTAACAAAATTTGTTCTGCTCGTGTTTCATGAATAAGGCTCAAAGATTGTTAAAATATCAAATTTCTCATCAGAAGCTAAAGTCAAGTATTACCCTAAAATAGCCTGACACTATGCTGAGTCACTCCTTGACTCACATCACTTCATTAATGGAGAAAATCTCCAGGTAGAGCCACAGGAAAGGTGGCGCTTCCTAAAAACTCTACCACTCATTGTGCTAAGCCACTTTAAGACTCAGTACTCTTTCCTTAATCAGCGTTCTTGCAGTGCTGATAGGGAGAGCGAAGAGAAACAGTATTATTCTACCTCACTGTGCCAATACCAACAGAGTATTAATAGAAGAAATCCAGCCAAGTCATGCAGGACTGCAAAACCACACACACACACAAAGCAGAGCAGTCCGACACCGCAGACCCCTGGGCTTCATGCCCCATCAGAGAAACTCCTTCCAGCTAGCGTATGCATGTGGAACCAAAGCTTTTCCCCCCTTTTATACTGACCTGACCAGAGCAGGGAAAGAAGTCATGTGCAAGAGCTTTAGTAGGATAAAGAGTGAGATATAGAAGAGGCAGACAAGATATAGAGATATACAAAGTGATGTCTGCTCTAACAGTCTGGTAAATCACTGGTAACAAATGGTCTCTGTATTTGCACCTGGTCACATCTGCGTCATATTGGTCGGCTGAGGAACATATTGGGTTTCTGGGAGTGACTACAGGAGGATAAGAAAGAGAAAAACGGGGAGATGAGGAGATAAGGATGAGGCCGCTGGGAAACAGAGAGAAGGGCTGTGAAAAGCTGATGTTCTCTGTTCTCTCATGCATTAGAATTCATTACGCCGCTCCTTATCGCATTTTACCTCCTCTCTCCTCTAAATTGCTGTCTTTCTCTCTTGTCTTTTCCATATCTCTATCATCTTGTTCTCTCAACCCCGGTCTCTCTGTGAGTAGTGCTACACGATACAGGACCATCACAGGGCCCAGGACAACACTCCTTCCGGTTTTCCCAGCTGCTCTTTTATATCCCAGGAGTTCTCAGATATGTCTGTCTCTATGTTTCTCCTAAAATGCCTGATAAATAAAACCAGATGAAATAACTGCTGATATACAATAGGAACATAAAAAATATTATTAAAAGGCACCCGTGGTGAAAAACAAGTTTTTAATGTTGTTTATGTGTCTATGTGGTGTTTTTAATATGCTTTGAGATAAGCCATGTGCAAATTCATAAGTCAACAACATTGCTGAGTATTTTCTCTTTAAAACTGCAGTGATCTAAAGACAGTCTCAAAAACGCAGTTTGAAATCACTGGTGTTTGTGACGTAACAAATCACGTCAATGTGCCGGCAGGCTTTATATCATTAACTACGACAGCTCTGAAGCAAGGGAATCTAAAGAGAAGCCAGGTTATCCTGGTATATTTTTCCGTTGATATGAGTAATCGGGTAGATTTAGTGATATAGCAGGTGTATGATGTATATTACGATGTTATGATGAACTATACTGTATGCCTTTCTCCACTGATGTTCTGAGTTGTTCAAAGCGTTTCTAAGGATGCTGATATTTAGAAGTTAGACTGAGATGGCGAACGGGAACATGGTTTGTGTAACGTTAGCAACACGATATTAGCTGCTTGATAACACAGATAAGCAAAGAGCTAATCATATTAATTCCCATTATGTTTCCGACGTTTAAAAAGCGCTACCTTTGCGTTTACCTCAGTAAGTTGACTGAGTGGATCTCTGAGCTCATGCGAGTGAGTGAAGGCGGGGCTAATTAGCATATTCAGAGATCCACGTATACTGAAGCAAAGGTGTAGAGTTACATTCAAGCTATTTTAAAGGCATGAAAAAAAAAAATTCAAAAGGAAAAAACTTTTAAATATGCCATTTTGGTGATCAAAGATGAGTTTTAAGGGATAAAATTATTGACTACAGGGGGACTTTAAATTGGGACCATAACCGTTATCTGGTGGTAAAGGCAAAAAACAAACACAATACAATACAAAAAAAACCTCTTTCACCTGTAACGGGCTGCCTTCATATCTCTCCCAACATCTCTATCTTTTTCTTATCAATCCTCTGAGGAGGACCCTGTGTCAAGGTTTAGAACGACATCTGCAATTTGTGTACAATTTACAGCTCTTGGTAAATAATGACAAACACTTATGAATAATAATGCTGTTTGCATAGCCAGCGAGCCGTCTTGCCAACTGCGCTCCGCTGCAGTACAGACGCCATGGGACCTGCTGAGTAATCTTCAGTTCAGGAGTGCTTCTCTCTAACTCCAGGTGAAATATGGCCTCTTTCTGTGGCCGAGGCGGTCAGTGCTGCTCACTTAAGAAAAGGCCTGCTCAGCCATGTCCGTTCAAAGCCGAATCAAACACCGTTAACCATACCCTTCTCTCAACAACCGTCTGAAGAACTCTACAAATGCCCAGCTCATTTCAGCCTGGACATAGACAGTTGCTGCTCTCCACTTCCGAGAGTACAAGATCCCACTGGAGGAGAGCCACAAGGAGCACAAGGCCAGATCTGAAGTGTGCCTGTGTGTGATCCGTTTTAAGTATATAGAGATTTCATGGTTGCGCTCTGAATCGAGTGCTGATTCTTGTGTGGTTGGACAGGCTGGGTTCTTTATGTGAGCCACACACTTCTGTGGCTCCTCTGAGAAACACAAGACACATCCCAAACACACACACACTTAAATTCATCTCCAATATGTAAATAAAGTCAATTTTGTATTCTTGGTCTTTTCTAATGATAAAAACAGTCCAAAAGACAGAAAATAATAGTGAGAAAAAGGAGAACAGGATCACCTAAAATCAACCAACAGTTGCCACACAAGCACCACTGCTCATTGTCTAGAGCGCACGTCTCTGACAAAAATGAAGCTATTTAAAAACTATGACTCAGAGATATCGGTATGAAACTATTCTCACACACACTGAGGCCACACCATGACCTTTGAGTTCGGTACAAGTTTATTCGGATTCCAGTGGTCTCGTGGTGTCCAAGTCTGGTGCTATTCCACAACTGAGGATTAAAATTCACCAATACATACACACACTGAAACCATTCTGTGTATTATTCACACACAAAAATCTCCTTTTCTCTCTCTCTCTCTCTCTTGAATAAAAGATTTTGGCACTGTTTTACTGTGTCTATTCCCACTAATTGAAGCGTGTGTGAACACTAATTAAAGCTCAGGGGGAGAGAAATCTCTTGATGCATGCTGGGAAAGTGTGTGAGGAAAACAATGGCAACAATGCAGTGACGGAAAGAGGCCCACAGCCTAGATACATTATCAATCTGACCGATCACACGCATACAAAGCCACATGGCTCTAATACCATTTAGTGTACTTATCTTCCTCTCTCGCACTCTTCCAGCTCTAAAAGTCTATATTTGCATTTGCAGTTCTTGAAAGAGGTGAATTTGGGTTGCTCCTTCGTGTGTGTGCATACTAATCAATCTCATGTTTATTAAAAGCACAAAGTACAGAAAAAGAGTTTTAATGACTTAAGCCGGTCTCCTCCAATTCATTACGGCATCAAGTCTCCAGTAAACTGTCAAACATTGCATGTTCACACTACAAGCAAATATGGTGCCACTCCTTTTCTGAATACTTAATTCTATTATTAATGAGAGTGACAACAGTATTCTAAAACCAAATTCACTAACTAATAAAATTGTTTAAAACAGTTAGAACTGAACTGAGAAACTGAAAAAAGGTGTTGACTGTTGGTGCATTGCTAAAAAAAAATAATATATATAATAATATATATATATATATATATATATATATATATATATATATATATATATATATATATATATATATATATATATATATATATATATATATATATATATATATATATATATATATATATATATATAAATATATATATATATATATATATATATATATATAAAAAAATTATATATATATAATTATATTATATATATTATATTATATTTATTTATTATATATTATATTTATATTTAATTATATATATATATATATATAAAAATACACAGAAAATAAGAAATGTGTGATATCCATTATCTCTCCATCGAGTTACTCCCACCAGCCCTGTGGTAGGGGTGCCCCATACAGTACATTGTTTAGGTCTATATGGTTTAAAAGCAGCCACTTAAAGAACATAAAAACATTGGTTTAATAGGCCTTAATGTTATGGTCACTACTTTTCACAAATAATAAAAAAAAATTAGCCAAAGCCAATATGTTAAAAAGTTGGCATCATTGTTTCTTGTTCACAGCCACAATATTATCGCAATTTCAAAAGTCGTAGAGAAAAAGAATGCTAATGAAAGGCAATTTCCTTATTTAAATGCGACTGTCATTCCGTAATCTATGCAGCGTGTACACGGCCAGAAAGAATGTTATTGCGGTTAAGAGCTACACATGGTTTTGAACTGAAATTACAGCAGGAATGTGAGCAGCAGACATTACTTTTGAGTGGTAATGTCCACATCTTAATAAATTGAGGCTTTAATGAGCTGCGGAGGCCACTAACTGTCCTTTTAAGGATTAATAAGGCAACAATCTGTATAAATAATGTTGAATGCAGTACAAACAAGGAGGCTGTGGTGGAGTCAAGGGTACTGGGCTGCCATTTAACTTCCTCCAGACAGTCACTGTGCACAAAGGAAAGCTGTGTTCACAGTCAATGTTAAAGCATCAGATGGAACCAATATTCAATATTCAGCCTAATAGACTATAGTCAGGGTAGAGCAATGTTTCATTTTTGACAGGAATGAAAGCAAGGCTGTGAGGGATAGAAGTACATTGTGTTCAGTGGATTGTACTGTTGTTTAACCACATGCCAGTTATTCAGCTGATGAAACATCCTTCCAAAAAACTTTTAGTAGACAAAATACATAAAACAGTTTTGAAAGTTAAGAATTACATGCAATCTAGGAACTCTGTACAGTGCATGCCATTGTTAAGATTAAGAATTAGTTCACCCAAAAATGAAAATTATGTCATTTATTACTCACCCTCATGTCATTCCACAGCCATAAGGCCTTCGTTCATCTTCGGAACACAAATTAAGATATTTTTGATGAAATCCGATGGCTCAGTGAGGCCTCTATTGCCAGCAAGATAATTAACACTTTCAGATGTCCAAAAAGGTACTAAAAACATATTCAAAACACTGCTTCAAAGCTTTATGAATCTTTTGTTTCGAATCAGTGGTTCGGAGAGTATATCAAACTGTCAAAGTCACGTGAACTATTGAAACTGCGAAATACTTATGACGGAACAAAGCCTCATTTACTGACATCACGTGACTTTGGCCACTTTTTAGTACCTTTTTGGACATCTGAAAGTGTTAATTATCTTACTGGCAACAGAGGCCTCACTGAGCCATTGGATTTCATCAAAAATATCTTAATTTGTGTTCCGAAGATGAACGAAGGTCTTTATGGGTGTGGAACGACATGAGAGTGAGTAATAAATTACATAATTTTCATTTTTGGGAGAACTAACCCTTTAAGTCTATCCCTCACAGCTTAACAGCATTCATTCAAGTAAAATTCAATATGGCGTCACCCATTTGACATGATTGAAAGCAAATCATGTCATTTAAGAAAAAAATCATATAAATGACAAATGAATTGTATAAACCCTAGAATTCAGAACCAACCAAAAAGATCCAGAATCAGAGTGCAATTTGCATTCAACACAGATTTTGTTGTTTCAGTTTAGTTTACTGATTTTTCATCATTTCTTTAGCAAGAAAGATGTTAAAACAATGCAGACAGTGTGAAAAAATGGCAATATACTAAGTGAATTCTCCCCCCACATTCAGTATTTCACATTACTCAGTTTACTTTATTATATAGTTAACTAATCCACATGGGTTACGCAGTTCAAACTGGTAACAAGAAGCCCAGCTATGTCTAAAAACAATTAGTTAATTTCAGAGTTGTATTCAGTTTAGACTATTAAAATAACCCCACATCCCTCTGTCATTCCTGTTGATGAAGCCGTAGTATAATCAGAGCTATTTACTGTGATCATCAGAGGCTTCACACACAAAAAAAAGACTTTAGACTTCAAAGCTGCAATATTGTTTTAACACCAACAGCGTAATTGTGCCTGGGCTAAAGCACATTTCCCTCTGTAGACAGATCAGCAAATAGCCTACAACTCAGTCAGAGATTGTCTCTGGTGGGGGAGAAAAAAAAAAAAATCAAGTAGAGAGAGAGGGGGAGAGCTTCTTCCTATTCTGTTTATCATTCATCTAATTTTGTGGTTAATTAAGTAACGAGCGTCTCTGGGGCTTCCTCGGTTCCGGAGTTAGAGCTAAAAATCTATCAAACCCATCCAAGTGTCTGCGCTCTTGTTTCACTCCACACAAATGAGCCTTCTTATTGCAATAAATATACACACACGGCATGTCATTTGGTTACACAGTGTCACACCCCCACGCTTTGTCTCACATTTTCAAACACTCCTTCCAACGGTTGATTGGAAATGATGATGATTCTCAGTAATGATCTGACTAAGAGCCATCGGCCTCTTTTCCTCCCACTCAGGAACACGGCTTCCAGGATGTGTGTGCTTGTGTAAGCGCGTATCCCCCCTTAGTCCCAGACTCAAACTCTCCTCCAACCTCACTTTCCCTCACCCTTCATCATAACCCTCACCAGAGGCTCATTCATTTCATCTCAGTGTACGTTTCCTGGCCAAAAGCACACTATGTCCTTCCAAAACAGACCTCTGAATGTTGTAGCGGAAACTATGCAGCTCATGCTGGAGACTTCAGCAACTCTCACACAATCACACAAACATCTCCCTCTCTATATAAGTTAGAAGAAAACTATTGGTTTGAAAACACTGCTATAACCTGGAATGAAATAATTAGTGCAAAGCAAAAGAAAAACTTAAACGAAACTGAAAAATAAACTCAAGAAATATAAATTGTTTTAGTAGTCAGAGCTCTCATCACATGGAGGAAAAGTTTGACTTGCATGTCTGTGTGGGTGAAGACATCCCACAGGCGATATGGCTCGAGATGCCTGTGATACGGATAACAAAAACGGACACAAATGAAATCGTAACGACTGGCAGGAAATTGCAGATCACTCTTTGTTCTGATGTGAGCAACTTTCATGCAATGATTTGGTCATCCGTAGGATTCACATTTCAGACCATGTCATATGTCAGAGCAATGGCAGAATCAAACTTTTTTTGAAAACTAAATTTATCTCTTGTCTTTGTATTCAATAGAAAAGACACTGAAAAATATTAATAATAAAATATTACATCTTGTTTTAGTGTGGGTTTTATTGCAAAATCTATGATTAAAAACAGTTCACAGATACAGCAGCTGCTTGCTTTGGTTCAGGCGCATAAATGTGACATTGGCAACATCATTTGGACAGGTGTTTTTCACTTTTCGGTTTATACTCGTATAGTAGACTTGTACGCTCACAAAAACAGGACTGCATACAGTATTTTTGAATTATACACAAGGGCTTTGGTCCTGCAAAAATAAATTGCTTTGAATTGAAAGTTCACCCAAAAATGAAACTTGTTTTTGTCCATACAGTATAATAAAAATCTGTGAGTCCAACTCACTGGCTTTGGACCACTTTGACTTCCACTGTAAGTCATCCTTTGTGTTCCACAGAAAAAAAGAGGTTTGGAACAACATGAGGATGACTAAACGATGACAGAAATTTAATTTTAAACCACAAGAGAGTGGTATCTTGTTTTTGTTTTTTGGTTTGTTTCTTCTTTTTCTCTTTTTTTGGATCAGCTGTGCAGTAGACACTGCTTCCCACACTTGTAATTCCTGCATGAATCCAGATTTAGCTTCTTTCCTCAAAGGTCTTGCTTACATCTGCTTATTCAACTAATTTCCCAACTAAAAAGTCTAAAGCCCGGGACACACCAAGCTGACGATCAGCCGTCGGGCAATGTCGGACTGTTTTTGAGCATTGGCCGACATTTCAGTGTGTTCCGCACCGGTGGCTCTAGTCGGACGGCATCTGGGTTTTTTGGGCCGGTTTAGCAAGTACAGTCGCACCGGGCCATCGGTGAGAGAGAACTCTGATTGGCTGTTTAGTTTAGTAAGTCAGTGCATGAACAGAAATAATAGAAAAACAGCCAGCAAAGTAGTACAGACGGTACAGACAGAAGGCTGTTATAATTTTACATCATCTTACCTGGGCGAATATTGCCTTATTCTGTGTTAGAAGCCATATCATCTCACAGAAGGATGCTCAACTGTTGTTATGAAGTGAGTTTGGAGTAAAAACATGTTATTAAATGTTGTCTTTTGTTGGACAAGATGTTAATAAATGCTTCTTATGTCTGGAAAGATGTATGACGCGTGTTGCTTTTTCAAATGTATATTATAAGCAACTCAATCTCGCAGTGCTTTCATATGGATTAGCATTTGGAGCCATAATTCATTGACAAGCTGCAAATAAAAAAATAAAATAAATAATCTCAGCCTTTGCGATTTTATAATCGCACTAAGAATCGCATTTAAGCGATAATCGTGTTTAAGTTCAAAGTTTTTTCGAATTTTTCGTATTGTGCGATAACTCGTGCAGCCCTGGCTGACAGTCGGCTGTAGTTCTCTCAGTGTGTTCACTGGCCGTTTTTTTGCCTCGAAGCAGGTGACGCGAAGCGACAACACAGTCGGCTTTTATCAGTGCTAGTTCTCTGGTGTCGCTTTGGTGTGTCCCTACCCTTACACGGAGGCACAGAACGCACTTAGCTGATAGTTGGCTGTAGTCCTCTCGGTGTGTTCAAGTGCAGCTTTTTTGCACCGACGCAGGCAACACGGTCGGCTTTCATCAGCGCTAGTTCGTTGAGGTGGTTTGGTGTGTCCCTACCTTAAAGATTAAGTATATAAAGAATGAAACAGAAATAAACTAACTATCAAAAACTATACTAAAACTAGACATATGGCATATTGGCATATTAAATGAATCTGAAAACAGGATTATATAACTGCAAATGCAAAACCTTGCTCTATAGGCCTGTAGTAGAACTGCAAGACTCAAGGTCTAATTGAGGAACTCAACACAACTGAAAACCCTTGAAGGAGAGGACGCACACACATCAAGGGACGTAAATGGCCTCATGGCCTTGTCCTCCATCCCCAGAAGAGAGCTCCAGAGTTCTCCAAACAGTGTCTTTCTAAATCAGCACACGCAGCATTTTTAGACATCCTACCCAGGGTCCTCTCTGGGCACCCCGGATGGCTGCACTGATGCAATGTACTTAATTGGCGGTAATCAGGTCAGTGGATAGATGCAGAGCTACTCTAGGACTTTTCTAGAAGCTAGACCGCTGTTAACCTAGGCATCAGCCCCATGTGCCCTGCCTCCTAAGAGCGCCTAAAACCAGGCTGCCCTACAGTTCTGTATCATGTCCTGACAGCATTATGTCTTCCTGGGCCGTTTCAGCAGGACACTCTATCTGGCTATATTAAGTCGGTTCGGTAATGGCCAGCGGATAATGTTGTCCTCTATATAAAGCAGTGTCATTACTGTCAAAATACTCTTTTAAAACCACGTGATTGGCCCAATTGGGCCCAGAGCGATTTTCCTCATGCTATTATAAGAACACACACACAAAATAAAAAAAAATGGACAACGCTTCCTGAAATAACGTGGCTATTTGTGCGTGTTCCGGTTGTATCGAAATACACAACCCCATTTCCTGCATCTGGCTAATGGCATATCTCTCTTTTCCTCCTGCGTTCTTATGCTCACTTCTCATATCTGCATTTTTAAGCATGGCTGCTTCTCTGTGCAGTAATTATCATAAAACTGTTTACCTAAAACTGCATGTTTATGTTTTTGCATTCGCTACATCTCCAAGCCTCTTTAAAGTCGCATATTGAGCAGCGAGAAAGCAGGTGTGTTATTATTCAGACCATTTGTCGAGAGTCTTTGGGTCTTCGTCATCTGATATTAAGGCCGCTACACCTGCTGCTTTTATTGGATGTATAAAACAAGACAGCCATTATTAACTTTCCGAAGTGCAGTACATCAGCATGATTCTACTAGCAAATGCCACTTAATTGTTGGGATCAATCTCCATTTTTAGTGCCACCAGATCTCATTTCTTAAACATGCTGGAAGTGTATTCATGACCTAGTTTAAGACAACACCATAGTTATCAAGTTATCAGCAGACCAAGAAGGTATATCAGTTGACCTTTTTAGAGCTGATTTGGGAGGAAAATTCTGCAGAATGCACACTGAGAATAATGAACTATTGTTGGTCGCTGAAAGCATAATCAAATTAGCCAATATATTCAATAAGTGAGCACAAAAGGAACATTGGATGTGTAGCCTTATTTGAAAGAAGGCTGGTCCAGTTCTGTGAAAATCTGGAGCTTTTCATGCAGATTCTGTGTGGGCCTGGATACCAGACATGCCTAATATCAGACACGGTTATCGAACATGGCTAATATCAGATGGAGCGTGACTAAGGAAATTACAGTCCTGTTCCAGTCTCTGATTGCTAGTGTCAAGATTTAGCCGCTGTTCATGGTCCTAATCACTATCATTAATGAGCATGGTAATGCAATGCAGAGAAATGGCTTCAGGTCAGCTCAGCTGGAGCCCAAGGGATCCCTGGAGAGCCAGGTCCTCATCAAGAACAAGGTCTTTTTTTTTCTGCGAAACCTGACAACTATAACAAAGAAAGTAAGGGCAGAAACATACTCTACACACTGTGCAAATGCTTAGACAATGCATTGAAGGCGCGTCTTTCTTACTGTGCATTCTTCACTAACAAACCAACTTCTTACTGTTGCACGGGTGTGACAGTAGTTAATCTTAACGAGAACTGATCGTACACCATTTCTCAAAATATTAACCTACAAAAGACCTTTTTTTCCTTTTAGACTGATGGTTGATCGGAAATGCTTGCTTGTTTTATTGCATTTTTACACTATCTTTCAAAAGTTTGGTTTCAGTAAGATTTTTTTCTGGGAAAGAAATGAATACTTTTAGTCAGCAAGGATGCATTAAATTCATCAAAAGTGACAGTAAAGACTTTTCAAAGAACTCTGAAAAAATGCTTCCATTTAGTGTTGTCAAAAGTACAGACCGCGATACCAAGTCGACACTGAAATTTTAAAAATATGACACTTTGAGCACTGTTGAGTGGATTCGTAAACACCTCTGATTGGCCTTTGTGTTCACGCACTCATCAGATAGGTCTGTGATTGGCTACAATAATTCAAATTTTCCTGCTCCTGCTTTTAAAATGCTTTCAAATTCAAAAACTTCTGTGTGCTTTCAAATGCTCCCATGCGTTGATCATTGAATGACAAGAAATGTTTTTTGAGCACCAAATCAGCATATTAGAATGATTTCTGAAGGATCATGTGACACTGAAGACTGGAGTAATGATGCTGAAACTTCAGTTTGCCATCACAGGAATAAATGACATTTTAAAATATATTAAAATACAAAACAAAATTAATTTTAAAAAAAATGCAGCCTTGGTGATCATTCTTTCAAAAACAATCTAACCCACCCCAAACTTTTAACACTCTGAGGTCTGAAAACGCGCCGGCGCGTTTTGCAGGTTTTTTTTCACATTGCAGCAAAACAGACTATCGTGTCGTGTCGACTATCAATCGTGTATTTATTGTCTTGAAAAGTGTTTATCTGGATGTAAAAGTCATGGTTAGCGAGCTCTAGAAGACATGCAGTTAGTTCCTGTTTTCTTTTCTTCTATAGATGAATTTTAGATGAGTTTCTTTAGCGCCCTCCGGCTGCAGTATGAATTGGAAACTCCATTCATGGAATAGCCTCTTCTTCTTTTAGATGAATTTGTGGACTAAAAATGCACAGAGAGCGCCCTCCGACTTCAAGTATGAACTGAAAACACCAGCGTTCATAGTAATGACAATGAATATTAAATAAATATAACTCCTCTCTATAGAAAATTGACATAAGCATATGAGAATCCAATGTTTCTCCAAATGTGCATGCTTTTAAACTAAAAGCCTATATTCAGACTCTTTGCATCACAGAAATACATTATATTTTAAAGTATAATATAAAACCATTACTTTATATTGTAATAATATTTTTCTGTATGTTTCATATATCATGATGAGCTTGAGACATCACAGAAGGTTTTTTTCACAGCCTACCTGACTGAAATGCCTCATTAATATGCAAGTAATTTCAGCTCATTACTATGCAATTCTTTTGTCTTCTCAGGTGAGAATGGCCCATTATTCAGTGGTGATTCACGCCTCCACGCATACTGTGTTTCTTGGCAAAAAGTGTCTTACAAAAACTAAATCAATATATTGTTTTATATGAAGGAGTAGGCAGCATAATTTTTACATAATTTTGAAGCAAAAACTCTAGTTTACAACCTCAAATACCCTAAAGTATTGTAAACACAGAATTACTATACTTTTTTTGGCCTTATTTCAGTGACTTAAGTTTTTTGTTTTTTCAATAACCACGCATAAATGTTATTCCTTCAAAAACACAAACATGTACATACATGTTCCTCACATATTATTGTAGCCTAGTTTGTGCTGAATACAGTGTAATGACACTTTTTCCATTAATATGTTTATGAACAACTGAAAAAAGCACAAATGTCAGGGCATGTCAAAACTTCTCCAGGCCCCAAATCAGCCTCAGACTCCAGAGGGTTAAACTGAATTGTATTTGTTTTGCGTCAAGTATATTCTGACACATTTCATAACTAGAGGCATCCAGAATTCACACACTTGCATACGTTTCATTTTAGTTTGGCAAACTGAAATTGACAGTGACACTTCAGTTTTGCTCAGCCAAGATGGCAAAAGGAAAAAAGACTGTTTTTATAAACTTGCACCATTTAAGAGAGAAAAAAGACAAAGTGTGTGATTAAGGAGAAAGGTGACTCTCTTAGGATTTGGCTTGGAAAGAATTAATCAGGAAGGTTTAGCAGGGGAAAAGACCGGAATACACAACAGACTCACATCTCCATTCACAAGTCTACACAGCCAGTCTGAGATACAAGACCCCTCCCTGTAATCACAGCAATATTTCAACTCTAATCTAGCATGCTTAGGTCTTACACTAAAACATCCTTCTCCTCTTGCAGGCGCCAGCACTGCTGTCCACTTTATTCTGCAAAAGCACTCTAGATTCAAACGATATCACCACCCTACTCAGTCGTACTTACTGCAAGTTGTCTAAGTGGGTCAAGGGGGTCTCCGCAGGGATCTCATAAGCCACACGGGCTGTCAAGAAGCAGCTAGGTACGGCTGATAAGACCCTCGCAGCGACAGGCAAGAACCCTGCTGCTTCATTACTGAGCCAGACATCCAGGCCAGGATGAACACTGAGCTCCAGTGCCCAAAAATCACACCACAGCAAGTTCTGCATCCACCATTCCACCATGCAATGGCAATTCAGGTGTTTAAACTAGACTTTTAGCCATCAGTAGACTGTTTTTATGATTAACTTCTGTTTTAAACTTCACATGAAACTGTATAAACTTCAGTGAGTGTAATGGGGTGGAAGTGTTCTGATATTGTCACGTTGCTCACTGTATAATTTATTCAAAATGCGAACAACAGATTTGTTTTTCCTGCTGCTAAGTGGGCCAACGTGAAGTCGTCATTTAGGCACATTCAATTTGGTCTTGATTCAGTGATGTACAAAATAGCAATAAATTCATTCAGGAACACAGTACTCAGCTTTTTTTCGAAGCATAACCTACTTAAAGAATATGGCATGCAGTTGCCCTACATAAAATATTTTTTAATTGGTAGTCGAAAAAAAATGTACACAAAATTGCTGAAATAACATGGTAAAAAAAATGATCATAATTTTAACTATAATTTTTAAAAGACTATACAAATGCTATGGTAAAAACCTGTGAATTATTATCCTTTATGATGAAAAACTGTAATACTTCTAATTAGGGGTATAGCAATATATTGTGTCTCTCAATATAATCGCAATATAAAAATGCAACAATATCGTATCGTGGATAGTGACAATATGTATTGTGTATAGTTCACCCAAAATGAAAATCAGTGTGTGAGAAAAAAATTCAAGTTTACAGAGTTTTAGTGTCAGTACTACATATATATATAATACTATATATAATGTAGAATGTAATGTATAATAATACAATGGGGGAATATTTGTGGGTCCTGATTTTGCCAAATGTCTTATGTTACCAGTGAAATGTGGCCTACGTTATTTTAAATATATCAAGTCAGTGACAGAATGCAAGCATACTCGTCTAAAATAATTCTGTATTTTCAGCTTCAGAATCATGAATATTTTTATTCTGGTGTCACCATTGGCCTGTGCATTGGGTTACCAGCAGCAGCAGTCAGTCAGGATATTTATTAATATTTCTCAGAATGTGTTCATCAGAAAGAAGTCATATACACCTAGGATGGATTGAGGGTGAGTAAAGCTTGGGCTAATTTTCATTTGAAAGTGAAATAATCCTTTAACCGTTTAGCATATGTCTTGGAGTATCGCAATAATATTTTATCATGAGTTCAGTATCGTTATGTGTATCGAATCGTGACATGAGGATATCGTTACACCCCTACTTCTAATGGATATTTCATTTAATTTTACAGTAAATTGCTGTTAAATGTACAGCTTCTTGGAAGTGAAAAAAATGTAATACTTTATTAATAATTAAATTTAGCTTACAGTAACAAATTTAATAATCTACAGTAAAATAACATAAATTGACATTCCCAGATTTCCCAATGTGAAACTTCACATTTGATGGTTTTTCATTTAAATAGTTTCTTCTTTTTGTTGTTAATGTTTATTACTGCATTATTTTAGTGTCACCATAACAGTGTTTAATATTTGTGTCTATGACACCATGCACCTTATATATATATATATATATATATATATATATATATATATATATATATATATATATATATATATATATATATATATATATATATATATATATATATATATATATATATATATAAATAAATAAAAGGTGCATTTTATATATATAGTGCTCTTATATTATATATAATATAATATAATTAATATAAAATAATATAATATAATATATTAATTTATTATACTACAATATTTACTACATTTAAAAAAAAATGAATTCACTAAAAAAAAAATAATCATTTATCATTCATGAACAAAGCTGATTAAAACATCTTTGGAACTGAAACTCATGCTGATAATATCTAATAAATGACTAAATATCATGCGATTAATCTGCCTGGATGATATATCTGTCTAACTAACTACATTGGACATCTTTTATCAAAGCAAATTCTATTAATTGAAATTAATAATCACGATTATAATCTCAGCAGAAATAATCCACAATTATAATGTGTCATAATCATGCTGCCCTACTGGGTACAAACGCAGAGGGGCCTGTCTAATCAAAACCTCGGATCATTAACACATATCCTCTAATTAACCTGTTAAAGTGTGAGACCGGCCTGCAAATGTGGTTCACAGGGACTCCAGAGACCAGTGTGTATGTGCACACACACAACTACAGGGAGGTAGGCGTTTGAGCTTTGTGCTTTGCAAGTGGCACTTTGTTCTTGTGGTACAAAGGTAGAAAGCAAAATAGGAAAAGCAAGAGAAACACAGAAGCTCATTTGATGCAAAAAAAAAAAAAAAAAAAAAACTCATATTATCTCTCCAACATGAAACAAGTAGCACAGAAAGAAAGAATGAGTCTAAAGAGAGGGAGAGATCAAGAATGAAAGAACATAAAAGCTCAGATGTTGACTTTGGGTAAAAACATAAAAGACAAGTGACATACTGAGTGAAACTCCTCCAGGTTCGGGTCTGAACTCTCCTCAGCTTCACACGGCTCCACCAGCGGTGAACTCTCACAGAGGGGTGAGAAAGAGAGAGAGGCTAAAGAGAAATACAGAGCTGAGTTATTATTTTAATGAATGGCTCCAAGCAGCAGATGCCTGCAGAGATGCTGAGGCCGTGCTCAGCCGTTCCCTTTTTCAGAGGCTGCCGGTTTCAATCTGACAGGCAAATGGGGCAGTGCCACAACACCCGCAGCTGCTGCTGATGCAGAACACTCATCTCCAAAGAGAGTCAAACATACACTTTCCCCTTCCCTCATCTCTTGCTCCATCTCAAAGATAAGCAGTAACGTAAACAGGCAGGTGAAAGTAAACAATGATTTTCAGTTTCTTTCGACATAAATGACAAGACGTAATAAATGCCACATTTGCATCTCCAGTGTTTACTAATAGTGTCATTATAATGAATCATTCATAAAGACACAGGAGTTATGATTTGAATCAGTTTGCTGAGTCCTTCACTGACTAAGTTAATGGAACAATTTGGACCTGGTTATTTTAAATTAATATTAATATTGAAGGTTTCTTATGTATAGCAACAGGTAACTGAGAATTTCCTTGAAAAGTTTGGGGTCAGAAATTTGTTTTATTTAGCAAGGTTCAATTGAATTAGGTCAAATTCAAAGGACAATGTCAAGACATTTATTTAGTGTTCAAAAGGTTTCAAATAAATGCTGTTCTTTTGAACTTTCTATTCATCAAAATATTCTGAAAACCTGCAGGATCACATGAATCCTGATTATATGAAAGATCTTGTGACACTTAAGAATGGAGTAATGATGCAGAAAATTCAGATTTTCCATCACAGTAATAAATTATATTTACAGTTATTTTAAACTGTAATAATATTTTGTATGCATGTGTGCATGTGAGGTTTTAGCTCAAAATACCCCACAGATAATTTTTATAGCATGTTAAATTTGTCACTTTTTGAGGGTGAGCAAATACGCTCAGTTTTTGTGTGTGTCCCTTTAAATGCAAATGAGCTGCTGCTCTCAAGAAGAGGGCAGAGTTTCAAGAGCTCATGTTAGCAGCACCGATTACCTCACACAGACTGAATGAAAACGTCTGAAACTGTTCAGCCTTTTATGTTCAAACCGGAGTCGGACAATGATGGAGATTCAAAAAGAATTCATAACATGTAGAATGCAACAGGACGCTTCTGAATGGTTAGTTTATGAATTTATGTAGCCAATGTGAAGTTAACTATCTTAAAGGTACAATTTGTAAGACATATCCAAAAACCACTAGGCTAGTGTTATATATTTTGTCCAGCTGATTACTAACAATATCTCTAATGTTTTCAACTACTTGTAAATCATGAGAAAATTCCCATTCTAAACAGTGACACGGGGCAGTGCAGTCGCCTGTCAATGACGTCAGTTACCCTTTGTTACCGCCTTTACTGACGTAGAAACCACATGACAACAGTGTCGTGGACAAATGCGGAAGTAGTGTCTAGCGTCCAGCAAACCACTAGCTTGCTTCAAGCAGTTCCTTATTTACTTCTTGCACGTTTTATGGTGGATTGTGTTCCTTATTTATGGAACATAATTACTGTTTACCATCTGCCGCTGGTTCTGTCGACAAGGACAGCTCCCGTAAACGTAAGCGTACGGGCCAACCAAACGACCCAAGAAGAGTTTGGGACAAGAGGAGAGAAAGAGCGAGGATCAATATCGGTGTTGCATTTTCTAGATGGAGAGAGCTTCGCGACAAACTTCACCTAGAAAGAGATGCCGATCTCGCTTGTGTTTTACTCGACAGGTGAGTTGTTTTGATTCGTATCTTTACAGAAAACGTATGCCATTATAATGATCAACACGATTAGTATTATGGGGCATACAAACTTGTGTGGATATCAAAGACAACGTGGTGAATGAGTGCTCCCACAACACTCGGTCCTGCTCTGCTTCATACTACAGTAACGTTAATAATTGCATCCATTAACATGTTTTCATCCCAAGTCCTATTGCACTGTCTGTTGAGGTGGAGACCACATGTCCCAAGATTCCACACTCAAACTTGCCGTCATCAAGCTACGCCTTTGTTTTGAATAGGCCTCTAGCGACCTCTAGCGGACAAAATTATTACATACTGCACCTTTAAGGGGCTCGCACACCGGACGCGAAGCTCAGCGCCACGACACGTCTTTAAAATTCAAACGCATTGTTTTCTATAAGTGTACGCACACTGGCGGCGACATTCGGCGCCTGTCCGTGGTGCCCAGAAAACAATGCTTACGAATTTTAAGACGTGTCGCAGCACTGCGCGGCGCTGAGCTTCGCGTCTGATGTGTGAGCCCCTTTAAAGTTATTGATTGCATATTCTGTCATGATAATCTATAAATCGCTCATGTGGGAACTGTTGTAAGATGCCTACAGAGTCAAAACAGGTATAGTTTAGTTTAATTATGGTTATAATTTGTCATGTTGTCATCTTGCTTTTATGACATGCTATTGCATTTGTGTTATGTACTGTATTGCAATAACATGGCCTCACTCCTTTGTTGGTGTTCCCGGGGGAAGGGTTTATGTAAATTTTAGGGTTAGTGACGTCACCAACCCAGAATGAAGCTCATTGTAGTCTTTCATTGTAGCCGTGTGTTGTAGTCCTTAAACAGAGAATTCTTTAAAAGAACATATCTCCTTTTGTATTGAACTTTGCAGACGTTGTTTTTGCTCTAACAGCAACATCACACACTAACTAAAGTTAAAAAAGTGAAAATCGCAATAAACCACCCCTTTACCATTAAAAACCTTTGAACAGTAGTGTATACCCAGTTAACTGAATCAAACTGAAACTGAAAGCTTGTGAATCAGAATCAAATCGAATCTAATAGATGCCACACCAGCAGCCACTCTCTCAAGCCACTCAGCCAATCTCTCACTTTCATCACAATTTTAGGCTCAATTAATTTTCACAGTTGGGAATTCTGATGTTTTTCATTGACGCCACATGGTAATTACTCTTTCATCTCCTGTATGTGTGCTTTTTGAGTTCAGTAGCGGGGGTTTATTATGCTTGTGTGTCGCATGTTTGACGTCCGCTGACAAATCTGACTTTCAAACATTTGTTAGGTTTAGCTTACAGACTGTTTATAGAGCTAAACATCTCAGCGTAGAGAATGTTTACCTTCAGTGAAACTGTGTGAAATGCTAAGAGGGGACATGAGAGAAAGACCGAGAGTGCGGTTGTGAAAATGAACAACTGATCCAGCTGTCCGGAGAGTCTTATCTTATAAAAGAGTGGAGAAATCTGACCCAAGGAGCCCCAAGCTGTTCCTCCATAACTAGCATGAACACCAGGCGGTTCCTCTGCTGCGCTGCTTTAAAGGAACTTTGTTGTCGCCACTTATGGTATCAACGACAATCATGAGATACAAGGCAGGTGAAATCACTTGCTTGAGAGCATGTGTTCATGAGGGCCTTAAAAAGCCCAAGTGCCATCTTTAACATTTGGCAGAGCCAGTGCTCTCCCGTGTCGGAGAGACTGTGCAGTCCAGCCTGCGGCTATGCAATTAAACTCCCTCATACTGAGATTCATCAATAAACCTAGTATTAAAAAAATGCTCAAGACTGTTTACCACAACATAGTTCTAGCATGATCTAGAGAGGTTTAAATATCCCAGCCAATTTGCTCGGCATTTCCAGACCAGCCGTTGCGGCTCCCTCAGCGCAGAGAGGAGCCACATTTCGACCACCACTAATGTGGCGACCCGATGCCACGAAGTGTTGTGCTTCATGTAACCCCTTGCAGATCCCGAGGTCATGACAGACAGGGGCAGGAGGACAGATCGGAGAGTTCTCAGGGACGATGGTCTCTGCCTGATCGCTTCTAGAGTTTACACTGACGGTATCAAGTTTCCTTGACGACAGCGGCGGCGACTGTGCTGGGTAGGCTAAGAGAGAGGGTGAAATAAAGCAGGAGTGACATGCTATGCTATTTATACTGAGCAAGTAGATAATTGTTTAAAGGTTAGGCTGCGAGCAAAGCATAAACAAGCATTCTGTGAGTGTGTGTGTGTGTGTGTGTGTGTGTGTGTGAGATGTCCCTGCGGCACAAAGAGGAAGAGTGTGTCACATGATTGCCAGGCTGCTTGCCCGGGATACAAGGCTCTCTTATGCCAAAGGTCTGTGTGTGCTGAGAAGGGGACGGAGAGAATAATTCTGCTCTTTAAGATAACAGACCAAAAATATGAGCAACAAGTATTTAGATCACTCAAAAGTTTTTTAAAGGAAAAGTTCAGCCAAAAATGACAATTCTCTGTCATCATTTACTCAACTTTTATGTCACTCCAAAAGTGTATGATGTTGTATTTATTGTGTCAGGCTATAAAAATGACAATCAACAACACCATAAAAGAAATCCATATAACTTGAAACTGTTATTCACTTAAAATCTTGCCCTCCAGTGCGCTGTTAATGACGGAGTCAGTGTGGTGAACTCAAGAATCGAATCTTAAATTGAAAACCAGTTGTTTTGAAGACATGATTTTCACAAATTGGACTAACTGGGTTCTCAAATTACTGAATGATTCAGTTAATAAATAGAATTAAATTTAAGTTACTTGATGATAATCTAGTGAAAACCAGATCATTGAGTTCATTGAGTTCAAGTTTTACGTTTTGAAGAAATATATAAATATTACACTTACTCGAAAAGCAAAAACTGCATGAGATATTAAGACTTGCTGTCAGAAAATACAGTACATTCTTCTTCAATGGAAAATCATCTTTTTCTTGTTTTAAGATATTTTCTCTGTGTCTGTCCATACTTTGGAAGTCCAACAAAGCTGTTTGGTTACCAACACTCTCCAAAAAAATATTTTGTGTTCAGCAGAAGAAAATTAGTTACACAAGTTTGGAATGACATGAAAAATGAATAAATGACAAAGTTTTATTTTTGGGGAGAACTATCCCTTTAAGAATGTTTAGAATTTTTACTGGAAAAAAAAAAAAAAAAAAAAAAAAGATGAAAAAGTTTGTTTTGCAGTGTGACATTGTGCTCTGTAAGGGAAAATTGACAAAACCAAAGAAATATTTCCAGGATTTAGCATGCTGTGGCGGGAGTTGGCTATGCTAACGGCTGAGCTAAGCTTCACAGCTCAACTCAGAAAATCTGTCACTCTTTCTCTCTCTCTTTCTCTTTTTCTCTTCTGTCTAACACAGAAATGCCAGCCGGCTCTGATGCTGACCACAAAAACAAGTTATTAAAAGGCTTGAAAGGGGGTATGAATATTCACATGGGGGATTTGAGAGGAGAGGAAACGCAGAAGCCTGACAGCGGGGTGAGCAGTCAGGCTCCTGTCTCACTAAACGATTCCAACACAAATCCATTCAGGTCCTTATGAGCACACCAGGGTGAAAAACATTTACATACAAATACAAATATGCCAAAACACACACACACACACACACACACACACACACACACACACACACACACACACACACGTGCGCACATACAGAGGGCTACAGCATCTGATTAGCATTATTCCTCTTCACTAGAGCAAAATCCATCACTGTGAATATGCTGCAATTGATTCGAAATACATTAGCAAATTGTCATCTGAAACCAAGAATTGTAATCCCTAATCAAACAGATAAGAGCTCTCTCTTTCCATTTTCCCTCTCTTCTGTTTGCGTGCGCAAGCCCAAAATTGCTGTGTTTTCCCCACACAGAGAAGTGCTCTTAATAAGAGAGGATGCTCAACATCAAAGATTTTCGGCTTTTTTGTCAGGGCGTTTCAGCTGAACGCCAGATTGATTCGTATGGTGTCTGTTTGTGTGTGCGCGCGTGTGTGTGTCTGACATCATCCCAAGGGAGCACCAGACTGTGTTACAGCAACTGCCCGCTGACACTAGACCTGTTGCCTCCAGATGGCCTCCACCGCACACACTCTCTCTCTCTCTCTCTCTCTCTCTCTCTCTCTCTCTCTCTCTCTCTCTCTCTCTCTCTCTCTCTCTCTCTCTCTCTCTCTCTCTCTCTCTCTCTCTCTCTCTCTCTCTCTCTCAAACCGTTCTCCTCAGCACAAGAGTGTTATCTTTTCATCTCTAGTTCAATATTAAGAGGTTTCTTTCACCCTCCATAAGCTCCAATCACCGCAAATCTATCTGGTACATTATTGTGTGTAGTTAAAATCATGAATATCTCTACAGTGTACTGTATCACAGTAGTTGTGCCAATAAAGCTTTATTGAACGTGTAGAGACAGTCAGGCAGAGAGAGAAAGGAATGAATCTACAAAAGACTTTGCTTTACAGGTCGATACCATAATGGAAAAATAAATAAATCAAATAAAAGCCATTACTGTAATGAGAAAAAATTATATAATTATCTGAAGGGTAGTTTACCCAAAAAATTACTCATGTCACCTCATGTCTCCTGAAATTCATTTGGCTTCCAAAAAGTCAGTCATACGGGTCAGTATTACAATAATGACAATTTAATGAGAAAAATCATTGTGAGTAATGAGTATTTGGTGGGATATTGTGCTTAAATGTCATGAAAATTGACTGTCACAAAATGTCACAAAGTGTGATGGTATAAAATCATGCCTCATTTTCCTTAGAATTTCTTATTTTCTTACTGTTATTTTGGGGTAAAATATGAATGGGACATGTTTTACCCAAAAAGAAAGCGAGAGGAAGAGAGAGGTAGTCACAGATGTACTCCACAGCATGGGTTCTGTTTGGCTCTGTGAGCTGATTTGTGCAGGAACTCAGAGGTTTCTATACATTAATTGGTTCCTCTGAGTTCTTGATTTAAATCTTTTTAAGCTGCCAGCATCCCGCCCGTCCGTTAAACACCCACAATCCCTCTCCAGTGCCCCATCTCTTGCTCATTTTTCTTATCCGCTTTCAGGATTACCTCACTGCCTGGCATCTCTCCTTCTGCCCTCTGTCCTTTGCCCTCTCCCTCTTTCTTTCTTTCCCATCTTGAGCCCCACATTCATTTCAGGGATACTTTGTTCAGTCCCTCTCCCTCGCTCATGCATGATTGCATCCTGCGGGTCACAGAATGCAGTACGCCGTTAATTACCTTGAGGCTGAGAACGAGCCGCTCGGACAGAGACAGAAAGGAGAGAATTAGAGGAAAAGGAAAGTCCATAAACATGGAGATGGTTAAACATTTAACAGTGGCGCTGCACTGTGCAAACAACCCTTTCCAGTAGAGAGGAAAGACGGAATTGTGTTCTGGGTAAAAGCACCTCTGTGGGGACAAAGAGACACTGTAAAACGAACATCCTCAGGTGTTTCTAACCACCAAAAAGCAGGAATGTGTCCTCGGAGGCTCAGTGAGTCATCTATGGCTTCATCCTCCTCATCAACAACACACACGCTTCCTGTCTACCTGAGAGACTGTGTTCTCACACCAGCTGCAGAGCAGCACCAGCCAAAAACAGCAAGCAACAATGTGAGGATGTGTGTGTTAGGGTGTGTGTTATGTGTGTATGTGAGAGCGAGAGTGATAGACAGACGCAGCCTGAGGTGAGATGAAGAGAAAAAAAAAAAAACAGATGTAGTGTGTGTAAATCTGTTTAAAATGACACCTGGTATTAAGATACGTTTCAGGTGAGGGGTGCAGTGATAAATACAGGTGTAAACAGAGTCCAACAGATAATCATTTAAATCATATTTACAGAGTAGTCAAAACTCGAGGTCATATCGGCAATACCGAAGGACCTGTCAATCAAACCTTCAATTCCTTCAGGTAAACATATGTTGGGGGGGGTTCAGGTCTGGGATGAGGTAGCAACCAGGGCCCTTAGAATCATCCCAATCCTTCCCCCCAGTTACGGCGTCCCTGATCATATGGTTTCACAGAACTTCAAGTTTGCCTGACATCAAAATGCAGCAACACATTCAGAAATTCAGACTAATATATTTTGTATATTTTAAAGCAATAGTTTTTATCAGCATGCAGCAACAGACATGACAAAAGTCACAAAATGAGAGGCCCTCCCTTGAAATCCGATCACAAGGAGACACATTTGAGATGCAAATAAAAACCAGGTGTAAACAGCGATGTCTCATTTGACCACTTGTTATCAGATCACTTGAGATGGATGTTAAAGGGTTAGTTCACCCAAAAATGAAAATTCTGTCATTAATTACTCAACTCCATGTGGTTCCAAACCCATAAGACTTTCGTTCATCTTCAGAACACAAATTAAGATATTTTTAATGAAATCTGAGAGATTTCTGTCCCTCTATTGACAGCCTACGCAACTACCACTTTCAAACCCCAGAAAGGTAGACTCCAGTGGTTTAACCTGCGTTCATGCATTAACGTCTGCTTTCGCGTCAACACAAACATGCGTTGTGCTGCTCTCGTTCACAAGATTAATATTTTGTAAATAAAGTGGTAAAAACATGTTTTTTGCACAAAACAAAGCACTTGCGTCACTTCATAAAATTGAGGTTAAACCACTTAAGTCACATGGAGTACTTTAATGATGTCTTTACCAACTTTCTAGTGCTTGAAAGTGGTAGTTGCGTAGTCAATAGAGGCATTTTTGGGTAAACTAAGTGTGTTGAGCACGTTTGACCGCCAAAGCCCAGTTTGTTTGACTAGTATGAACGCTACCATGCCCGGGCGCGGTTCGTTTAGCCATCCCTAGCCTGCTTGGAAGAGGTGGGCCAGAGCACAGTTCAGTTGGGCTCGAGCGTGGTACACATGCAGCATGAACGCTAACCGTGCTGAAACGCGGAACAGCTACTACTTTTATGTGTGCTAATGTCATCATTATGACGGCAAACATCTTTATCACTAATTGGATAGTATACTTTTCAATTAATGTAATTAATTCAAGTGTATTTGGGTTTATAATGGGTCTGATTCTCACCTTATTGATGAACATGAATTGTAGTTGGCGAGTAAAGCTGCAAATTTCTCCATTAACGTCAGCCTTCATAATAATCTTCTGATATGTGCAGCACAGTCAAGTGATAATTGCTGCGCGGCATAAATGCTAAATCTATTAGGCAGTATCTTAGCAAAAGTGTGTTTCTTCCCATTTTCTTCCATACAAAAAGTTGCAATGTATATGACGTAAGCGTGCTCCGGCCTGGAACGTTAAGTGCTATGTGAGTGCAGGCCAGCAGGGGAAGTGAGGACAATCGCGCTCGGGCTCGGTTCAAGGCGACCGTGCCTAGTGTGAGTACACCCTAACTCTTTAATATCAGGTGTGAACAGGTCCTATGGGAGTATGTAGGTGACAGTACCATCCTGTCCTTCTACTCTGACTGGCAGTGTTTTTCCCAGGTCCTCATTGTTAGCATCTCCCCTCGTTAACAAATCTTCCTGTTGCCAACGCGTGAGAAAGATGTGACTGGGCCTTAGAGAACGAGCAAAGGCGCAGTGAAACACTTTCACACACATAGTTTTGTCTATTTCTCTCTCACACATCCTCTGTCTGTCTCTTACAGTCTCTCTCTCTCTCTCTCTCTCTCTCTCACACACACACTTGCTCTGTTTATTCACGCCCATGCAGGCTAACAATCTCCTGTCGCCCACCATCTTTTCTCATCACCTCATTCTCTCAGCCGAAGGCCTGGAATCGCATTCAGCATCTCCTTTCACAGCCCTCTGTGTGTTCTGAAGGAGTCATACACAGCCCCCCGCACACAAAACTCTTTCTTTCTCTGATATCCTGCCTGCTGTTTACGCATTGAGGTGGTATTTATGTAGCTTATGCAATGACTGTAAAGACTTTATCAGCTTGGATGAAAGGGAAGGGTGGAACAAAAAGGTAAGGGGAAGGAAATGAGAAAGCAAAAGAAACAAAATTACAAGAGAAGGACATGGAAATGATAGGAAAATGAAAAGTAGAACTAATGGAAAGGAAGTAAAAATAAAAAAGCAAAAGAAGAGTAAAGAGGGAAAAGGAGAAAGGAAAAGGAGAAAGGAAAAGGAAGTAGAAGCAGCAAAAGGAGGAAAAGAAAGAAAATGAAGTAAAAGCAAACAACAGAAAGCAAAAGAAAAGGAAAGGAGAAAAGGAAAGGAAATGAGGTACAAGTAAAAGGAAAGATGGAAAGAAAAAGAAACAAAGGGGAAAAGGAGATGAGACAAAGACAGAAAAGGGAAGTAGAAGTAAAAGAAAGTGGGAAAAGAACAGGAAAACACAAGAAAGGAAAGGGAAAAAATATTAGGAAAGGAAAAAGACAAATTAAACTTGAAGGATAGGGAAAGGGGAAAGAAAAAACAACAACAAAATGAAAAAGTAAAGGAAAAAGAAAACTGAAGAAAAGGGAGGGAAGGGCATGGAAGGAAATCAAAAAGCAAAGGAAAAGGAGAGTATGAAAAGAATGGAGAGCAGGAAAGAAAAAACAACAGAAAATAAAAAGAAGTTAAAAGCAAAAGAGGAAAAAGGATCATGTTAAGTAACATTGGACCATGGAACGATGCCCACACACTCACCTAATCACGGAATTATTTTTCAGAATTCACTTATTCTGCTTGACGTGAAAGATGTGGCAGATCAGTGGAAAAGAAAAAGATGAAAGATAGAGGCTGGATGTGTGATTAAACTGCAGGGAGAAGGGGTCTTCGCTGAGAGGGAATGGAAGAGAAGCTCGATTACATTTTAATAGGAGGAGCCGTGACCTCCAGCACCACCTTATGGCAGGTCAGGAGAGGGGTTAACCCTCCAGGGGCAGGAGGATCATGGGAAATGAGGTTTTTGAGGTCACTGGTTAATGCGTTTACTGCTCCCTCACTGCAACTCCTATACTAACCTTCAACAGACATAAACGCATGATGGGAAAACAGGGAAATGCGAGACCAGGCCGGTGAAAGACCGGGTGGGCATCTCAACTTGCGGGCCCAGCGTGCCTCTCACCTTCTCTTTCGGCAAACTCAACATGCTAAGTGAGAACATTGTTCCGGTCAATTTGTTCCTTTCAGAGTCCCAGTGGGCAGTGTCCTTTAGCCTGACAGCACACTGAGAGAAAGCACTCTGTCTGGAAGGGTCTGACATCAAGACAAGAGTGAGGGAGAGACAGAGAGACATAGGGAGAGAAAGAAAGAGTGAGTGCTGTGCCAAAAAGGGAGGGACGGTTTGAGATATGGAGAAATCGAGGGCTAACAAAAGGAGAAAAAAAAGAAAAGGGAAGGAAACCGGATGACATTAAAAGACCAATAAAGAGGACAGAAATGACAGGGAGGGAGTTAAGGGGCCCCGTGTTGGGGAGTGCCAGTGAACGGCGCCCCTCCGGCCATGGACCGCCTCGAAAAGGGTCCATGCGGAGGGGTGGGGGGGGGTGTTAAGCAGCCGCAGGTGACACAAAACCCCAAGGGCAACTGTAAGCGTGAATGTGTGTATGTCCGCGCGTGTGCCCCCTGTGCCCGCAGCACCTGTTCCCTCGGCACACTGGCCTCGACACTTGCACTGAGGGGTGAAGTGCGGCTGTTGGGGGGAAAAGGGCACACTTGAACAGGGCACCTATTCAAGAAAACTTGGAACAATCTCCATTTCCCTCCTCTTCTAAACCCTCCAATCACATTTCAGAATATCCTCCGAATTACATCCCAGTAAAATCAGCAGGAGGTTTGCTCAGGCTCGGTGCATGTCGGGAAAGTTGCGCATCTCGACCTAAGTAAGGCTGTAATAAAACAGCTCTGTGTTTGCTGGGGATTAGAACGGCTCCGCCGAACAGTCTGTTAAGATGTGAAGTGCATTAAAGACGTACAAAAAAACAACTGCAGCAGCAGAATTGACATTGTTGAGAATGAGAACAGAAACATAACTGGGTCAATGACGTGAATAACTTTTTGTCCTATCAAGTTATTAAAAAATACATTAGAAATGCAATTCACACATACAGCGACCTCTTTAATGATGAAAATGTTTTTAATTTCTGAATGAAAAACTCATTTTGATGAATTTATGATCAGTTTTTGGGGAGCATAAATCCAAAAATGTCAGTGTGAAATCATAATGAATAAAAAAATATTAAAAATATTCCATTAATATTTCTTAGGTAAAAAAACAAGTCGTGTGGTCCAACCAACTTGCAGAAAGGAAAAAACTCGAGAAGTCTTATTTATTATCACTGTAAAAAATTTTAAAAATTTAAAAAACATTATCCTGAAATAATATTTAACATTAAAGGTGCTAAAGAGGATGTTTTGTTTTATACATTTTTGCAATATTACTTGAAACTGTCTTTACTAACTGATAAAAGACTATTTATTAGGTGCATTGAAAGGAATAATATTAATATACATCATCTGTGCACGAGGTAGGGCCTTAAAAACATCAGCCACTGCCGTGACATTCCTTGTGAGAGACGTGCGCGGATTGGCCCTCTGGCTTGTCAATCACTGGCATGACATTCCTTGTGAGAGACGAGCGCGGCTGCGCGCTCCAGTAACTTTCCACACTCTACAGGCGCCGCATGCAATGTTTTTGTCCGGAGACAGGAGTAACAACTGCAGATTATGAGTTAGCTGCGGTGAGTCCGACATAATGAATCCACTAACACGATACAGCGAATGCCGGTGGTAAACACTCGTGTTCCAATACTCGTACACGAATTTTGGGAGGCGTTCCCTCGAAAGGAAGGGGGGTTGTTCTTACGCATGCGCTCATTTCAAAAACCCAGTAACAGTCTTTGGTTTCTCAGTCGACGAAAAGATCCTCTTTATCACCTTTAATGATGTGTACACTAACATATATACTGTGAGGAAAACATTCACATTTTTTCAATTTGATGGTTACACCACTTGATATTTTTAGCGACATTAAATTGAAACTTTTCTTGAAAATAGTATAAAAGTGTTGTTTTGAAAACAATGAATGAAAAAGAGCATATTTGTAAGAACGTGGCATGCATTTAAACCAGATTTTTAAGAGATCATGGACACTCTTATACATCATTGACCTAACTACAGAGTAAGTGACAGCTTCATTTCCTGCTCATAAAAACAAACTGTGCCGTGCAACAAATAGAGTTTTAAAAAAAAAAACACACGAACACTGAAACCGAACTATCCTGAGTCGTACACTTCCTGTGCACTTCACACATTGTGTGCTGTGGTGTTAATGATAATTCAGTGTGTAATGAGTGGTTTTGTATGTGCGCTCGAAGAGGTCAGTGGCACGCTCATACAAATGCCACCCTCAGTCATGAATCATGGGCCTCTGGGACTGTCGAAATGAAAAAATGTGAACGCTTAAGCTGGACTGAATCCAAACAAAGAAGATGAATGATAATAACCCAATTCACAATGCAAAAACTGAACAGTCCTAATGACTGTTATTGAGCCTGAGACCTTTAGTCATGTAGACAGTGAGAAAATTGAGATTTTGCGTCAAAGAACAATTCTTGTTCAGAAAGCCTGAGTTGTTGGTGGAGAAAGCAGGCTGCTATCCTATCCACATCCTACCTTTCTTTCACTAAAGGACATCGTCTCCACTGGCAAATCCTCTTTTCACCTCCTTTCTCATCTGCTCTCTCTCTCCCGGGTTCTTTTAAAATGTTCTCACCCTTAGGGACTTCACTCAATTCTTTCTCTTTTTCCAGTCCACAAACCTTGAAGGATAACAAAAGACATCGCAATGGCTATTTGAATTTGAAACAGGGGAACTACGACAAAAACCATGTCTCACAGCGAGGCGGCAGAGGGACTGTGCCGAAGAGCCAGCCATTCATGAAAGTTCACCCTCATGTTGAGAAAGCAGAATGAAAAATACTATTCCGAAACAATGCAACCTATTTAGCGTGGTGGAATATAAATAGCTGCTGAATGGGTGTACGTTCAAACACCTGGAGAAACCAACACATGTGAACACCCACCAACCATACACATATCCTCTCTACTCATAAAGCACCTTCAATGGTTTTTTGCATGTTCGAGGTATCTATCAAGAAATGTATTGGGCTGAATGAGCTATGTTGAAGACTAAAAGAGCTCTTGATGTGTCATTATAGGTTCTTCAGATCAGTGTACTGTCTGGGTTCTAAAAGCACTGGAACATATAGCTTTCCTAAAGAACTACAGAATAAAAAGCTCTTTGTGGAACTTAAATTGGTCCTGCTATGAAATCCGACTATAAAAACCTTTTGGTTGTAATTGGAACCTTCATTTTTAAGAGTGAGGCTCTAAATGTCAGTTCACGAGAAACAGCGTGAATGAAAAAAGAACAATGACACCTAGATTTACGTGCTTTCCATTTAACAGCTACTGTTCACAGTTTTTTTTTTAACAATTGGTTTTGGTCAAAAGTGCATTTCTCAATACCTACAGTTCACTTTTTAAAAGTCTTCAGACAGTCAGAACAGAAGTGCATATAGATTAACTATAGATCATTTTGCTATTGCATTCAATGACCACATCCTTCAAAACTGGTTACTTTTTCTTACTCACAGACAACTATTTGCAAAACTACGTATCTACACATTCTCAAAACTGTTAAATCACGTATGTTCAAATCAGTAAAACAATCCACAAATACAGAAATTCCATACTGAGGAACTTTTAATATCTAAAATAAGATAAGAAAAACAACTACCAGTTATTGCCCCCTCTAGCTGACAACATTTTTGCTATGTCAATGTCATTATAATCGATTCAAAAGAGCCCATCTTTGAAATGTCATGCCTGACTGAGATGGATCAGGCATGCCAAGAGATTTTTCTATGTATCAGCAGAAGAATGTTGAAAGCATTGTTATATTTCCATATTGGTGTCAATCTATTTGATTAAATGTGGATATGTTGCAAAGTTATGTGCAGACACATGTTTGCGTTTTACAGTATTGGAGTTACATTTTATCGTGTAATTACCATATGCAAAATGTAAGGCATGCTGAAGCATAAAATTTGTGATTTTCTCTTACTACAGTACACATAACACAAATAAAGAGCTGTCTTTACTAAGGACTCCTGGTTTCCTAAAAACATCCTTCTCAAAGTGTTTGGAAGAGTGTAAACGTTAACTAGGTTATGGCAGAATGAGTTCATTTGTTTTGGTGATTTAAGTGCATTTGAGATGAATTGCTGTGTCAAGTTGGTAAAGGTAACTGTAAAGAGTTTGAAGAAAGAAGTCTCAGTTTTGAGAAAGACAGTTAATTGTAAAAGAGTGTACAAACGCAGACGACCTGGCAGCAAAAAAGCTACATAAAATAATAAATCGAGGCATACTAGAGAAATAAAATGAAGACAATGTTGCAAGAGCTGCATTTGATAACTTAGAAATCAAACTAAATGTAATAATGAAGAAAAGGCTGCAAGTAAAGTAATATTGCTGTCAATACGTAAATATATTCAAGACAAATGAATCTCAACTACTGTAAAATGTGAACAATTATTAATTATTTAATTCTGTTGTTCACCATCCGTACAGCTAGCATTCAACACAACCCGAATTTCATGGGCAAAATCAAGTCATGACGAACAACTCTAAATCATGTCTAAATTAAAAATACATATATATTAATGTATTTTTTTTTTTAATTACATAAGCGGAATTCCTCATTTAAGAACAATTATAACACGCGTCAACAATTAATAATATTATAAGACTAATATACTTTAGAGTAAAAACACCACAATTCAGGGGTGCGTGCAGAACCAAACCCATCATCGCAACACTGAGATGGAGAGGAAAAACCCGTGACAACTAGTACTACAATCCAGAAGAGAAGCTTATCATTAGATAAACCAGCATACTTACCGATAACAGCAGCGGGAAACGGTGAGCCCGGTTCTCTGTGAATGACTCGCCTCCTCGGGACTATAATCCAGAATGACTGAGAGGAGAAGAGAGGAGAGGAGAGGAGGGGTCCGTGTGAAATCTACTCCTCTCTATCGCACCTGTCTCTGTGCAGATCTGATCCCTGATCTGACATCCTTAAGACAACTGTGTCCAAACCCCCAACAACTAACCCCCCACCCCAACGTACACAACGACACCTGTCCCCGGGTAAAAAACACCGCGCGACAAAGCTCGTTTATGCTGCTCGTGAACAAATGGCATTCCCGACTTGGTCCTGCAGCCGCTGTATTCCCCTTCGGACAGCCTTCCAGAATCCAAGAAGTCGTTTTGAATAAGCGGGGATAAACTGCCTTATGTCTACCAAATGATGACAAAAAACAGTCCACGCCAGAGCAACCAGCTGTGCCTTATGAAAACGGGTCTGTCTGGGCTGGAAACATTTGCTTTATCAATCACCTACCGCTACAATAGTTTATTCAGTGCTGCGCAGTAGAATGTACACGCTCCTGAGCGCGTGGACAAAAAGGCACGTTCGTTTGTTTGGTGCGCGCGTAGCTGCCTCCGATTTGAGTCCAGCCTTTGGAATCCGTTAAGAGAAACTCTTATTGTCCGGGAGAAATGTAATATTTCCTGCAATCCCCGGCGTGTAGCCCGCGGCGTTTGGTCTGACTGAGAGAGAAAGATCACGCGTTTGCTATCTCAGCGCTGTTGTAAGTCTGTCACCCACAGCTATTGAAACGCAAGTCAATGCCAAAACCTGACGCAGAATAGAGATGCAGACTGGAGCGGAATTAATTTATTGTTAATCATTTGAGGTCGGGAAATTCATCAGCGATACTTAGTTGAGTGGATTGATCCTGTATAGACATGCAAGTGGCAAAGTAAGTGAATTTGAATTGGAGATCAAAAGAGCGAGCTTAAGCATTACAATTAAGTCATCTTTACACTTCAAAGGCAGTTTAAAATAGAAGTTTTAATTCTGAATATAGAAACGTGAAATTATAAATAAAAATACCAATTAATTATAAATGAGAAAACTCTGTCGTGGTTTTAAGGCTTATATTTTAAATCAATTCATATTTTACGCATATTTTCTTTTCTTTTTTGTAATTTATGTGCCCTCTTAATCTTTAACCAATAGGCTTATACATTATGCAAACAACAATGATCGCAGCAAATAGCGAACAATGATCCTATGATCCAATCAATTCCCCGCGAACAAAAGTCGTTTCATGCAACAAAAAAAAAGTGCGCAAGATTTTAGGGCTGGGCGATATATCCCATGCGATTGTCACTCGCATTTCGTCAGTAAAGCCAGTTCCCTGATTACCGCTAAATCGCCATCACCTGCTTTCAAATGGAGCGCCATTTAATAGACAGAACCATAGATCACTGACAAGCTACGCAATATCACTTTCATTATTTCAGATGAATCGCCTTCGATAATGAACGCGATATTGCGTAGCTTGTCAGTGAACTACGGCTCTGTCTATTAAATGCTGCTCCATTTGAAAGCAGGTGATGGCGATTTAGCGGTAATCAGGGAACTGGCTTTACTGACGAAATGCGCGTGACAATCGAATGCGATATATCGCCCAGCCCTACAAGATTTACTAATTCGTTCCCTCGATTTATAAATCGTGCGCATAATTTAGCCTGCTATTTTTTTCCTGCATGTCATGTGAGGAGCGGAGTATTACTCGGATATACGTCACAATAGAGAAGAAAAGACGACCTCAACTTCCATTTCATGCAGACTTTATATAGGTCTACCGCTCTCGCATTGTGCTTGTGGTAAAAAATCTAAGTAGGCTACTCAAGGGGGCGATAGAGTTAAAGACAGGGTAGGCAATTTCGGAGAGGCTTTGAAATCTTAAGATCCCACCCTCCCTTCAGAGCGATCTCCAAAGCCACGCCTCCTCCAAAACACATGAACGCGCACAGCAGAGCCTGCAAAGCATCACGAGAGACAGCGTTAAATTACTTCATGTCTCAAAGCACATAACATTACAATAATAATGAATGTAAACAACTTACAGAGCTCTAGTTGTACCACCTGACTGCTGCAGATTCATTTTGGCATTGATAGTGTTGAACAGAACGCAGGTTGCCATCTCGTAATTATGGACATACCATGAACTCAGCATAAGCTCATTGTTTTGGTTCAGGAGGAACTGTAAAAGGTGGCTGCTGTTTGTTTACTGTGCTCGGTGACTGTCTGTCTACAACTCTGCATAGCCTCATTGAACGCACTGATGAGGCATGGAAATACAAATGTTAACAGGCAGGTAGGTCATTGGACCAAATGCAATGATTGGACGAACATTTTTTGGTCCTTGGACTTCTACATTAGACTATTTTTTTAAAATTTAGACCACTTCTATGATTGCTATCAGGATGTGAAGAGAGTTTCAACCAGTGTAACAAAACGTGTTTATAAAAAATTGCCTACCCTACCTTTAAGGCCATTCACACCAAGGATGATAATTATAACGATAACTTCAACTATAAAGTTGAATAATAATCATTCTAATTCTATGAGAATATAACAGTTCATATTACAAATACAACGAAACAGATTAACAATATTTGGAATCACTTTCAGAACAAATCCCAGCTGAATGATAAAAACACTGACATTCAATCAGAATTCACCCAAATTGAGCATTTAAAGAGGTATTCGACATAACTGCAGCACACGCTTCTGATAAACAGAACTGCATTGATTTACACTAGTTATCTCTATAGTTATGATTCCTGGTTTGAATGGGCCTTCAGCACATTTTTTTAATGCAGAGCCAAAGCAGCTATAGAGCTGTCTTTTTAGTGCCTAAGAGCTGTATAGCTTTATGCTGCATTGTCTTTACACTGAATGTGAAACAAGTTTGCCTAAAATGCCTTTAGATGCTTAAAAACTCTCAAGATGATCATTTGGGGACCTAAAGCAACATAATTATAAATAATATCCTATCTAAATGCAGGTAAATACATCTGTGTCAATTAAAACACTCCAGTATTATATTCTTTCCTACGGGTTTTGAAGCATTTGGGATGCAGATTTACATACATTTAATTCTCAATTAAGATTTAAAATTTTTTTAAAAATTGTATACATGAAGGTGAGATTTTCATAAGACTGTTAGAGAGGGTAATAATAACATTTATCTCTTCCTGTCCCTTCTTCTTTTCCTCATTCCTCTATCTGTGAACATACTGTTCCAAGTTATTGTGAGGACAATAGATGATTCAGCTCAGTGCAAACAGCACTGTTCATTCAGCAGCTGACTTCATTACTTGAGCTGAAGATGCCTTGGGCAGGTACATGAATGACACATATACTGACATAATCAGAAAGATTAAAAAAACACACCTGGAAAAAGTCCCTCTGAATGAACTGAACATTTCCTCACTGTGACTCAAAACTAATTAAGTTTATGCACAGAAAAAGAAAAATCTTTGTGTGTGGTGAATGTATACCAAAATATACATCATTTAGAGTAATTATACAGCATTGTGACAATTCAGGCCCTTCCACACCAAGTCAATTTTATTCGTTGCTCTAGCAGTTGGGGTAATTGAGTTGGCTAAGCCAATTATTACCCAGTACGATTCTCCTTATTGTGATCTTTAAAAAAAAGTACCAAATTAGGCCAAAGAAACTGTGAGGGAAACATATCGCTTTGTTCGCTTCTCCACATTTGATCTGTAGTAAAGCTCTCGCAAGAGAGCAATGTGGAACTGACAACAAATAAATAAACAAAAGAAAAGCACAGTTTTGTTCTTCCTGGCTTTCATCCCACACTGCCGCTCTGAAATGGAGCATTTGCTTCAAACCCGGGCCACAAAACCGTGTTGGGAACACGAAACAAGGCAGTTTATCAGAGACAAAGAACTTTGAAGAGCAACATTTTTTAGCTTTCACTCCTGCTAGAGAAGCAACCAAAGATCACCCTGAATCAGTGCAGTGCTAACTCTGAAACAGTCGTCATTCTTAGTCGTGATGCTAAAATAATGTTCCTGTCTTTTGCTCCAGGCTAACGCTGGTTGCCAGGTGTATATATAGGAGATTGGGCGAGATAAGAACAGTGAGGTCACCATTACGCCACAATATGAGGTGCAATTTGATATCTCTGGGTAATGACATATATCGTAGCTCTAGGGCTGCATTGCATGTGATCAAGCACAATCGAATTACTTCTAGTCACAAGCCAACCATCATGTCTCCATTTCCTTGTGATTTGATTGCAGGTCCCGATAGCAGTCGGCAAATAGCCGAGCAGTTTATTCCATGTTGATATCCATTATTAGAGATATCTAGGTTTTAATGGGATGGGATACTTCAGTTTCGGCCCATTGCTTCAAATACACAGTGGCTTTACAGTAGCACTGCTTTTGTTCTTACAGTAACAAGATTTTACTCCATAATTCCATATCGTAAAGCACCATATAGATCATTGTGCTGGCTGGAAACCAAACAGCCTAATAGCCTACAGATTCTCAATCATATAGCTGTCTAAAAGCTCCAAAGCCTTATTTGTTCGTGAGCAGAAATCCATGCAACAAGTGCCAAACGCAACAATAAGCTGAGCCCTAGGTGACTTTTGTCAACCTCCCAAATCCGAACCTCCTTCTTTACTGTTTTCGCTATAATTGCAAGCACATGTACAAATCGAATCAAAAGCCATTATTACTTGCGTCTCAATAAACATACTCTCCATGGAGTCTTGACTCAACGTTTGTGAATGCAAATGCAATTACAGGTCATTTGAACTTGGGAGATGTCCAGTGCTGATAAAAACAGAGCTGGTTTGGACCAGTCTCACAATCTATTGTGCTGCTACACTGGAGTTTGGTAGATTGGTCAATGACATTGTGCTCAATTTTTTGACTTATTTATTAATTTATTCAAAAATACATCACTAGTAAAAGTTATACATACAGCAACTTAAATACACCTGTTCTATGATAAGTAATGTAATACTGTAATAAATGGGGGGGGGGTATAAAGTTGAAAATGTCAGAGTACTAGTGACATAATGAATAGGGTTAAGAATAAGAAAAAGGCATTAAAATAATGAAATTCTTGAAAGAAAGGCTTATAAAGTAGTTTGGCATAACCAAACTGCATCACTGCTTATTCAAATCTGAAAAAAAACTTTTGTTTGCCACGTCAAAGTCATGTGGTCCAATTAACATGCAGGGGGGAAACATAAAACAGGAAATGATATCATAGAGAGGACTCCTGCAGACCATCATGACTATGCGTCAAGGTCAACAAGTCTCTTAAAATATCAGAAAATTTGACCTTTTTATGACAAAGCAGGATTAATTAAGGTTGTAAAAATATCATAAGTGACTTTCCAATAAGCTTAAAGGTGCAATGTGTAAAATTTGGAAGAATCGATTGACAGAAGTGCAATATAATATACATAACTATGTTTTCAGTGGTGCATAAAGACCTTATATAATGAACCGTTATGTTTTTATTATCTTAGAATGAGCCATTTCTATCTCATACACCACGGGTCCCCCTCCATGTCAAGTCACCATTATGCGGCGACATGTTTCTACAGCAGCCCTAAATGGACAAACACTCTACAGAGCGCGATTAGTCACTATGTTGTTGTTCTTCTAAATAGTTCTTGTTTTTAGAGGCAGCTTGCATCGTCACTACATTGAATATGCACAAAGTAGTAGTAGTAGTCATGGGTGAAAGGGGTGTGCGCCATTATTTATATATATATATATATATATATATATATATATATATATATATATATACATATATATATATATATATATATATATATATATATATATATATATATATATATATATATATATATATATATATATATATATATACAACAGTTAGTTCAACAGTTAGTTAGTTATTTTTCGGAGATGTGAGCTCCAGGTCGTCAGCGGCTGTTCAGCACTCATGTACCCACCGAGAACAGCTTAATCTTGGCCAGTCCTTCGGGAATTTTCCTATGGCCTAATCAAGGCTGATATAGGCTATATCTCACTCCTACTCGTGTGATATTGATTTTGCTCATTAAAACTTTTTGAAAGTAGTGATTACACCATACAAGGAAAATGTTAGCCCAGCTAAAACCATATGAAACTACAAAAATTTATTTTTTAAGAACTCGCCTTATGTGTTTTAGATTTGTTCTTTTTATTATTGTCAACACTCTTTTACATCCACACCGCTACAAACAGGCTGACTTTGTAAAATATTGGAGAAAACAGAGCAGTACAAAAGTGCCTCATCTCTTGTTTCTTAGTGGTCTGTGTGCCACAGTTGAAGGCCATGTTTGGTAAGGCAGCTGCGGTTGGTGATGAGGTTGTCACGGCGGTCTAACTGCGAGCAGATTAAAGATCTCACCTCACCCTGAGTGCTGAACACACCGTGGCCACTGACCCGCCAGCAACCCACACCTGACATGATCTCAGAGCAATAAACAGGGGCTGGCGTGAGTGTCAGGGACATTAAAAGCCTCAAGAAAAAAGCAAAACTGGGTCCATTTATTTATCTTTAACAGCCTGCTGAATGATAGACCTAAATGTTTTCTTGCCATAGCTCTGTCTGAAAATACACAATGGGTTCCTGTAACCGTTTAGCTTTAGTTGTGTTGCCCTGGAGACAACGGTTTTCGTTTCACCTCAATATAAATGTACAGATGAGTTTGGTAAAATGCTTCTAAAAATGTCAGCCCAGGAGCAGAGGGGTGTATTTCTATCCATCTCGCTTGCATGCTACCCACTCAGGGACTGTTTGATGAGTTCCCGTGATTGTGTAATGGAACTGACTGTTCACTGTACAGGACATTTTAGAGATTCCGGAGTTTTGTGCAACACTGGACTCGTTCCAAAAAATACAGCGAAAGCATTCCGGAGAACTTCATGGAATGACAACGAAATGTAAACAGCAAAATCACGACAGATATTCTGTGATGATGAATTACAAGGGTTTGCCAGAGTGATAAATTCACAGCGTTTGTTGCAGAAGTCATCTGAGGTTTATTTAAAGTTTGTATATCTTAAATCTATGGAGATGGAATGTTTTAGATTAATGAGGGATGTCAGTCTGCGTAAAGCGAATAAATCAATAAACTGATAGACTGTAATGAAATGCTCTTTATAAGTCAATCTAGGCAGCTATTGGGCACTACTTAGGAAGGATATTTAAAAATGATAATATATTTATTAAATGAAAATTATACTATATATATATTATACTAATATACAACACCCTTAGCAACCACTCTTAGCAACGTAAACTGTATGTTCTCAATTGATATTGTTCATTTAAGCTTGCTGTATTATATAGAAGAGTATTGTGTGAAAGAGATTGAGTGAGCGAGTTTATTACCTGCATTCAGATTTAGCATTTTCCTTCAGGTCAGTCCTGTTTATAATAAAAAATCTGTTTAAATGTCCGATGTATTATCTTGTCCTTTTAACAGTTAAGGGGTTTTCCCATGACTGACAGTGCTAGTCAAAGCATTGAAAATCAGTCTTTTCAATGTGAAAGTCTTCGCTACTGACTGACACACTCATAAAGACAGTCTTTGCCGCCATCTAATGGCGTAATAGTGTAACTTCTGTTGCTGTTCACGGTCAGGGACCAATTTTTCCGGGCTTTTAGTAAGAGTTTACTTCATAAAAGTTGATACATATTTTCGGCTTTAATATTTGTATTGTGTGGTAACCATTTTATAAAAGCAATAAGGTACTCGAGGCTAGTGCTGTATTGTGAATAAGACACGGCAGCATAGCCTCTTGTACCTTATTGCTTACATAGCCTATATATATTACAATTATAAGAATATTATAATTATTATAATGAATATTTCTAAATTTTAACTTTTGATATAAGCTTTTAGTCTGGACATGAATGCTTGATACAGGACTGTTTTTAATTATTTTCTCTCATTATTTTTTTATCTTGCCTATAATAAACATTCTTAAGTTACAGGACTCATGTTACTTGTGTTCAACTCATGTTTGCAGTCTGGTGCAATCAACTCAAATGTTTTGCCTTATCTTACTATAAATCTGAATCTAGCTGTCTAAAAAGCTTAATTTTTATGCAGATGTGTGAGAGTGAAAAAAGACAGAATAATTAAAAAATGACAAAGCCTCAAAAATCATATCACACACAGAAAATCACTGAACAGGGCAGATGTGGCAGGTGAATTATTTTTTACTGCTGATGCAAGGCTAAGTCTTCGAAGCTATATTAAATCCATGTGAAATATGTTTTGGTCCAGTTCCTGTATCTGCCTGGCCAAGGTCACACACTAATATGTTATTAAATGATAAATGGTCTCAGGGCAGAAGTTTATGTATCATGTTTCATCTTTGTCATGATTTGTTTCTCTAACCTCTATGTTACTGATACCGAATGTAGCCGGCACATACATGATTCCAGACATGAGATATGAGAGAAAAAGATAGAGCGATGACATCTCGCGGCAGAACCAGATGGCGGAGAGTTCGAGGGTTATAGCCTACAATACAGCTCCCATGACCTTGACGTTGATGTATGGAAAGAATTGGCTATAATCTGTTCATCCATATAAAGAGCCAAAGCAGAATAACTTCTAGCATTCTACGCACTTCAATCGCAACAAAATTGAATGTTGATGATGTCAAAGATAATGTTGATTAAAGTTACAATTAATCATAGCCACCTGCTTTCTTCTTCACAGACTGGAGTCGAAAATACTAAGAACCCAGCTGACAAAAATATGTTCTAAAAACATTATGCTAACATTCCTGTTAAGTTATGAAAATGTTATTTTTGAATGTTCTTTTTTTTCTTGGTTATTCGAACATTAAGGGAACATTCCATTTTATTATTTTGCAAACATTATGGGAATGTTACTTTTAAATGTTCTCTAAACATTCTGAAGAAGTAGCATTTAAAAAATGTTAGACAAACATCCAACTGAAACGTTTCAGAAAAAATATTCATGAACGATGTATAAAAATTGTGTCTGTGCTACCGTTTTGACAACATTATTAATAACCAGATAATTTTGAACAAACATTATAGTATAATTTCTGGAATACTGTTTGTTCATAACTTTACATAAATACAAATGAGCATGCTAATAAACATCATTCAGAAAACAACAATGCATTAATGTAACTATTCTAAACAGAAAAGATCTTTTTAACTAGGTTGTGGTTTGATGTAGGCCTACAGTATGCAAACATGCACACCATTGATCAGATCATGTGCGATCATACAGCATAAGAGGCTGCCGATATTGGCAACAGGGTAGGAATACTCTCATATCCTTAGGCAGTCCAACCATTTCGCCTGCTGTCCCCGAATCTCAATTACCCAATATCCAGGTCAATTTGGACCACAATAAATCGACCCAACAAAGCTAAACGCGAGCAAAGCAGAACCAGATGACACCGCTGGCCTCGGGGCCATAGCTAGTCTTGGGAAAAAATCCTCAAGACCACTCAAGGAAAATACACAAAACAATAACCGTGACAAATGCAACGGGTAATATTCCATCTCGGTTGGTTTCCATGAACAGATCTATCTCTCTTCATGAGCACACTGGGTCATATTTGTTTGTTTAGCAGTGTGGTAGACGCAGGCACAAACACGGACTTTAGTGAGGACTAAACACATATTTCTGACGTTTTCCCCCTTCGCAGTGAGACTGCAGCACAGATTTCTTTAATGGCAGAGAGATTGCAGACCTCAGATGACAGCGAGGATATGAAACACTCTGTAATGAAGTGTAAACACATATTTTGTGGATGTGGTGAGGAAGGAAGATATTTTACCAGTGATGCTAATTACAGCATGTCATTAAATAAATAAATAAAATAAACAGTCAATGCACAAATCGCACAGCATGAAATAAATATGCCTTGTTAGAGTGCTGAATGTTGCATTTGGATGATCTGCTAAAAATATAACGTAAAAAAATAACCTGGTTTTTAACTGATATCTACTCAAAAAGCTACTTCCAGCATTATTATTACAATCAAGGCATTTCCATGATGCATTTGTCAGATCTGGTCTATAGATAAAGCTCTTTATTTATGTCACAGACAGGGATACATAATGCAAATGCCTGTCCTGATTGCAATAATAATGCTGGAAATAGCTTTTAAAATAGTTGTCAGTTTAAAAACAGGTTATTTTAACGTTATTTTATTTTAGCAGATTATCCAAGTTCGATATCCATCAGACTAACACGGCATATATTCATTCACATTTAAGTCTAACAGAAGAGTTTTAATTGATTATAGACTTTTGTCCGTCTCAGTCCATTGAGAATGTAGTTTGTGCCCCCTAGTGGTCGGATCTGAACTCTGCACTGCATCTCCCCCTAGCAAGCCTCGGGCAAACTGTCTGTCTCACACACTCAAGAGACAGCGCACGGCATAGTAAAAACAATAACTCCTGAAGCAAACAATGATACATGTCTTATTTTCTTCCAGTCATCTACGTTTGGAGTGTGCTGAAATAAAGATGTGAAATAACAAAACATGCACTGGCAAAAACAAAGAGCTAACTTAGAATGTGCATTTACAGATAAAACTGATCTGAATGTTCTACAAAGATTTAGGGCGGTTTATATTGATTCAAACAGGACGTAGGCTAATGTTGATTAACACAAAATAATTTCGACTTGCCCCTCGTTTTCGTAAAAAAACAAAACAAAAGAAACAACAACATTACGGTGAGTCCCTACAAATGTTTTTTGGAGAATTTAAAAGCAAAAATTAGATTGTAATTCTACTAATTCTTCTAGTAGAACTTCTTTTGAGCTACAATGTTGTTGGCGTAGGCCTATTTTAAATGGTTAGTTCGCCCCAAAATGACATTTCTGTCATTAATTACTCACCCTCATGTCGTTCTACACCCGTAAGACCTTCATTCATCTTCGGATCACAAATTAAGATATTTTAATGGAATCCAAGAGGTTTCTGATCCCCAATTTTAGAAAGCAACGTAATTACCACATTCAAGGTTCAGAAAGGAACTAAAGACATCATTAAAGTAGTCCAAGTGACTGTAGTGGTTTAACCTTATTTTTAAAGGGTTAGTTCACCCAAAAATGAAAATTCTGTCATTTATTACTTACCCTCATGCCGTTGCACACCCGTAAAACCTTCGTTAATCTTCGGAACACAAATTAAAATATTTTTTGGCTCCGTGAGGCCTTCATAGGGAGCAATGACATTTCCTCTCTCAAGATCCATAAAGGTACTAAAAACATATTTAAATCGGTTCATGTGAGTACAGTGGTTCAATATTAATATTATAAAGCGGCGAGAATATCTTTGGTGTGCCAAAAATAAAAAATAACGACTTATTTAGTGATGGCCGATTTCAAAACACTTCTTCAGGAAGATTCGGTGCACAAATGAATCAGTGTATCGAATCATGATTCAGATCGCTTGTCAAACTGCCAACGCCAACGGCTGAAATCACGTGACTTTGGCGCTCCAAACAGCAGATTCGATACACTGATTCAATTATGATCCGATGCTTCCTGAAGCAGTGTTTTGAAATCGGCCATCACTAAATAAGTCGTTATTTTGTTTTGTTTTTTTGGCGCTCTAAAAAAATTCTCGTCGCTTTATAATATTAATATTGAACCACTGTACTCAC
This sequence comes from Megalobrama amblycephala, assembly GCF_018812025.1. Lineage (NCBI taxonomy): Eukaryota > Metazoa > Chordata > Actinopteri > Cypriniformes > Xenocyprididae > Megalobrama > Megalobrama amblycephala. The sequence continues at coordinate 12,674,956 of NC_063055.1, forward strand.
ATAAACCGATTTAAATGTTACCTTTATGGCAGTGGTGTAGTCTAGTTTTTTGTAGTGAGTATACTGTGATTTTTCCCTCACAGCCTCACACCCGTCCCAGATCGACACCCCATAAGCACTGCCACACTCTCTAATGAATATAGTATTGAATTTAGAGCATTCTGAAAGACTTAAATCTGGGCAAAACAAGACTTTAACATCCAATGACATTTACAGCTGAAGAGACCTGATGATTTTCTACTGTTTAGTGTCAGTCACCATCTAACTCAGCCAGTTGAGATAGCCTTCGATGTTATATGAATATGATCCCTGGATCATAGGTTTTATCAGCTGGCAAGTTTAAAAGCACATTTAAGAGTGCAAATTGCAACTATTATTACAAAATGCTGGGTTAAAAACAACCCAAGTTGGATTGAAAATGGACAAACCCAGCAATTGGGTTGTTTTAACCCAACTATTGTGTAAAAATTGCTGTATTGCTTGCTTAAAATGAACCCCAAATAGGTTGGAAATTTACATGTATGAATATTAAATATAATAATTGAACAATAAACACTTAAATAGTTTATTAATAAATGATCACCTTTTGATTATTATTGTTGCCTCTATACTTGTGTCTGATTTTTAATTTCCAATCTATTTTGGGTTCATTTCAAGCCAGCCATATAGTAATTTTTAAACAATAGCTGAGTTAAATAAAACTACCCAGCAAGTTGGGCAAACATTTAACCCAACTGCTGGGTTAAAACAACCCAATCCATTTTCAACCCAACTTTGGTTGTTTTTAACCCAGCATTCTTTCCATTATTGTAACAATAATGGAAAGATGAGGCTTATCAGCATGTCACAATATAACCCCGTTTGGACTTTATTTTCTGTTTTTCTGTAGTTTTTCTGTGATTTCCTGCCAATCTGTCATTATATTTATGCATTTAAATCACTAACTTGAAATTCGATTCAATATCAGTTATTTTGGATATAGCTACATAACAAATTTGCTCAAGAAAAAAAAAAAAAAAAACTCAACTAATGCTGTAAATGGGAATCATTTGGTACTACATTAATATTGAAGGTTAAAATGAAGTGATTTGTATACAAATTTAAACTACACTTGAGGAAATTTTTTTGTAAAAATAAAGTAGGCCTACTAACTTTAAAATTATCCAATTCGTTTTTTGAAATATAAATGGTGGCTGTCAACTTGATGGATTTTATTCAAACATTCATTAGGCTATTGAAGAACATTAAAAATTATAATTAGGCCTAATATGTAATGTGCATATATTTAGCTGAATGCTCCTCTCTAGAGTTCACTTTTCTAGCTGATTAATGAGTTTATGGTCACTGAATATGTTTGTTCTGAGGTAAATGTGACGTTACGTGACATTGTTTACAAGCTGTTATAATGTCTTTCCGCGGTTAAAACACTGATTACGCGAATACACGAGACATGATATAGATTTAGTTAAGTTGTTCTGTATATTTTAACATAACGTTACCTTCGGAGGTTCATTCATGTTTATTTCGCGCTGTAACTGGTATTAAAGCAGAGAAGAGGATCAGTTCACGGGCGCTTCATGCTGCCGCTTCTCTTGAACTGAAGAGGTGCTACAGCGGTCACGACACATTGAAGAGCGCCAAAACGGTATTTGTGTTTTTTTATTTCGTAGTAAAATGGCCAGAATTTGAAATATGATACTATGTTTCATGTCAAAAGCAACAAACCACAAATCTTATTGTGATTTATTGGATGGTTACGTATCCTCGCGCTTTTTAAGTGGGTATACGGAAATCCTTGACCTTTCCTAGTGGGTATACGGCGTATACCTGCGTATCACGTAGACTACACCACTGCTTTATGGATCTTGAGAGAGGAAGTGTCATTGCTCCCTATGGAGGCCTCACGGATCCATCAGATTTCAACTAAAATATATTAATTTGTGTTCTGAAGATTAACGAAGGTCTTAGGGGTGTGGAACAGCATGAGGGTAAGTAATAAATGACATAATTTTCATTTTTGGGTGAACTAAGCGACGAGAATACTTTTTGTGCGCAAAAACAAAACAAAAATAATTACTTTATTCAACAATTTCTTCCCTGTCATTCTCTTACGCTGTTACTGATGCTGCATTCCAGACCAGGTTGGATGTGGGAATATCCCAAATTAATTATCTCACATTCTGACCTTCCATTCACTCATACGTCACGTTCACATGTTGACCACATGATGTCGCCATGACGCAATGAGAGCGTATCGTGTTTTTTGTGTAAATTATTGCAAAATAGAATAAAAATAACATAAAATCACTTTGAGAACAGCTGACGAAAAGCAAAAACGAAGGTATCATTAGATGAACTTGATGTCTAATGTTGAAATTTGTTTTTTGTTTATATTCATTGGAAGAAGGACGCGGCAACATCTTGGAAGTGACGTCAAATGATGCGTCTCGCTGAGGTCGGGGTTGATTGATGTACCCCGAGTTCACACGCCAAATGTCTGACTTTGAGTGGCATTCCAGACATTATTTCCTAGAAGGAGATGGGAAAAATCCAAAATTTTACTCACAAAAAGTATTCTCGTCGCTTCATGACATTTAGGTTGAACCACTGTAGTCATGTGGACTACTTTAACGAAGTCTTTACTACCTTTCTGGACTAATGTTGCTTTCCATGGGGGAACAGAATCCTCTCAGATTATATCAAAAATATCATAATTTGTGTTCTGAAGATGAACAAAGTTCTTACAGGTGTGGAACGACATGAGGGTGAGTAATTAATGACAGAAATTAAATTTTTGGGTGAACTAAGCCTTTAAAGGACCTTCGTTAATCTTCGGAACACAAATTAATATTTTAGTTGAAATAATTGAGTTGGTGCACCAAAAAAAAAACTAAATAATGACTTATTTAGTGATGGCCGATTTCAAAACACTGCTTCAGGAAGCTTCGGAGCGTTGTGAATCAGCGTATCGAATCATGATTCGGATTGCGTGTCAAACCGCCAAACTGCTGAAATCATGTGACTTTGGCGCTCCGAACAGCTGATTCAACACGCTGATTCATTATGGTCCGAAGCTTCCTGAAGCAGTGTTTTGAAATCGGCCATCACTATATAAGTCGTTATTTTGGGGTTTTTTTGGCGCACCAAAAATATTCTCGTCGCTTTATAATATTAATATTGAACCACTGTACTCATATGAACCGATTTAAATATGTTTTTAGTACCTTAATGGATCTTGAGAGAGGAAGTGTCATTGCTCCCTATGCAGGCCTCATGGAGCCATCGGATTTCATCTAAAATATCTTAATTTGTGTTCCGAAGATTAACAAAGGTCTTACGGGTGTGGAACGACATGAGGGTGAGTAATAAATTACAGAATTTTCATTTTTGGGTGAACTAAGCCTCTAACTGTTGTTTTCAAGCTATTTTGAACATATAAATTGCTTCTTGTTTATTTGTATATTTCGGAAAAAGAATTTTAATGTTAAAGTCACCATGAAATAAAAATTAACCATTCTTATTTTTATGGAATATTGTAGTATTTATTATAATGATTTACCCATGGCATGCACATTATTATTTTATAATTCATAAGACTTTTTTATAATCTTTATTCAAAATAACTTCCCCTCCCTCTTGCTTGCAATGACTTTTCTTCTCTGATGACACGTTCACTGGCACGAAGGCGGGACAACCTGTCACTCACAAGCAATAGCAAACCACAACGATCCAACAATCCAAAACAAATGAGTATAAATTCAAGTCCTACACCTTTTTTTGTTCGAGAAGCCATTTCACTCTGATTTGTCACAATAGGGAAGAAAAAACCATCGCAGCTTCCATTTTTATGCCGACTTTACTTAACCTACAGCTTTACCCCATTCACTTTCATTGAAAATGCCTCACTGTTACCAAATCAGATAATACAAGTCCAAATCAATTTATACCACATGTTGTAGATTGAGCCTTAGTAAACCCAGAATATCCCATTAATGTTCCATGTGTTTGGTATATCACATCTACAGCAGGTATCAATAGCTTAACTAATGATGCATTTGAATGTAAGCAAATTGTGAGATTACTTCAAGTGTGATTAGACTGTAGAAACAAGTGTGTTTGTGTGCATATCCACATACATGTTCTGAAATAGCATGTATGTGTCTTTAACAGAAAGCCTTTAATCCCATCTGGCTGTATTAATTCCTGATGACTGTGGCTGTTGCCGATAGGCTGGGTCATGCCAAAGCTCTCAGGGCAGTAATTAAAATGAGACAGATAATTGGAGATTTTTTGTTACAGATAATAAGAAGACCCATCTGTTGCAGCAGAAATCCTCTGCGACTCTTTCCTCTCCGTACGCCCACACACATACACTCTTGTACTAGTTTGTTTTCTATAGGAAGATTCAAATGAAGAGTCTTGAGACCGGTTTGGCATTTACTGATGAATTGGAGGAGACGACTACATAGATGAGAAGACAAATGCAGCTACATGATGAATAAACAAAACACAGCCAACGGCAAAAGCGGTATCCGTCATGCTCACACATAAGAATGTTTCTCTCTGTGCCTTGAATTATAAATGCCTCATCAATGATTGTTGGGACTTAATGTCTGTGCCACAGGAGTTGAGGATCACAATTTAATATGCAGGTCAGCTGCTACGATCGTTTTACGATTCTTGAGGATGTTTATAGCCCAAGGATTCTGGGAAATTCAGCCCAGCTCAGCCTGTAAAATATATCACCACATAAATGTGATGTTCCTGAGTGCAGTTACAAGAAAAGAGATTTACAATAACTAATAATTCATCATTTCAAATTCAGATTAAATAAAAAAATTATCAAACAATAAAATATATAATAGATGTATTAAATGTGAATGTAAATAAATGTAATAAAATAAATTTGAAATAATTGTATGCAAATGTGACTTTACAGCACGTTACATGAAAAATAGATATTAATATTGAATATTAATACATAAATATATTCAGTTTAAATACATTACATTTATTGGTAACACTTTACAATAAGGTTATATTAGTTAACTACTTTAGTTAACATGAACTAAGAAACAATACTTCTACAGCATTTATTAATCTTCGTTAATGTTAAATTTCAATATTTACTAATACATTTTTAAAATCAAAAGTTGTATTTGTTAACATTAGTTAAAAGACTGAACTAACAAACAAACAATGAACAGCTGGATTTTTATTAACTAACATTAACGAAGATTAATAATTATGGAAATAAACGTATTACTCATTGTTAGTTTATGTTCGTTAATACATTAAATAATGTTAACAAATGAGACCTTATTGTAAAGTCAAAAATAAATAAATGCTTTAAAATAAATCTTAATATAAAATAAATGCAAATATATCAGCATGTAAATGTAATCCTATTTCATATTACAAGAGAACTGATTTATAATAATTATTAAATGTCAAGTTCAAGACTAAATATATCAAATATTAAAATCTAAAAATATATTAAAAGTATATTTAGTATATAGTAATGGATTAAAAGTTGATGTATTAAAACAAATATTAAATATATTGCTGTATAAATGTGATGTTAGAAGAGGTTTTCAATAATTTTCGATTCATAATTAAATGTATTAAAACCAATATTAAATACATATGTAAAAGAAAAATGTGTGCTGTTACAAGAGAATTACAATTACCAATTCATAATAAATAAATGTATCAAAACCAATATTAAATACATTATGTGTGCACTCACAAAAAAGAGAATTACAACAATTATCAATTCATAATTTTATTTTCTAAGATCTCTTTTTTTTATTATTAATTCTGGAAAAGGAAAAAGACATATTTAAAACTAAAAACAACAACATTAGAATAATGCATAAAAGGATAGAACAGTAACACCCCAATGACTCTTACTCCCGATCCATTAAGATAAAAAAACAGATTCTCAAACCTCAAGATTAAGCTTCTCAAACAATGTTATACAGTACATACATCTGATAGTTTTAAAAAGATATTTCTATAACTTACTTTCTTTAAACAAGAAAAAAAAAAAAAAAATCTTAATAAAAAGAGCTGAATCTGAATGTGTTGGGATGGAGTCTCTGGGTAACTTCCTCAAGCCAAAGTCCTCCCCTCTTGTTTCCATCCCCACATCCAGTATGCTGGCTCCAAGTCGGTGTTGCTTCAGCCCTCCAAACACTTGTGTCTTACAGGAGGTAAACACGCACCAACAGTCCACACAAAAACCTCCCCTCGACGGCATCAACAGCAGCCTGTATTGTGTGAGGCCAGGCTCTGTCTGAACAGCCCAAGTCCGCCGCCTGCTCCAATCCACATCTGAGCACTGACAAATGGCAGTGGGCGGCCAATGCTAATCCAACACCTGTCATCTTTGGTTAGAATAGAGAGCGAACAAGCCCCTTTGTGTCCAACCCCAGATTACATACTTTAATACATGATGAAACATGGAATCAGATTTGCTCGAATTAGGCTTTGGAAATTACGTACAAACCAGTGTTTTGTTTTCGGAATACATAATCACTTCGCGTTGTGCAGTAATGGGAGTGAGTTTAGCCAGAACATGACATATGACAACAAATGAATAGACCAAGGGGAGTGGATGGATAAAGGTTTATAAAAAAAAAAAAAAAAAAAAAAAAGAGGCGAGATGAAATCTTCTGGCACCATAAAATCGGAATATTCATCTTGCAAAAACCTACCCCAACAAGACACTGAAGTTAATTAATCTCATTAAACAAATTATTGTGTGAAAATCCAGAATGACTGTGCCGCCCACGGTGTTAAAAGGGCAGGAATGAATCATGCCAGCATGGGGAAGCGATTTCTTATCTTACTGAAAAGATTTGGTAGCCTTTGATGAATCAGAAAACAATAAAAGGTTTCAGGGTTTGGCTCTTTAATTTCATTGAGGCCATTCAATCGAGATCTGTAGCAGCAAGTTCCCTTGATAATTCACAGTTGAAAAAAAAAAAAACTTTGTCTGCAAGAAAGACACCTCTGAATTCACCACTAGTGTTTTTCTAAGCTTTTTACAATCAATCAGATAACCTGATAGTTGCGTCCACATCATATCAGACAAACTCCCTTTGAACATGAGCAGCTTGACTAGAGATGACATCACAAAAATAGGTTGTAGATGACATCATTGTTGTGCCTTTATTGCTAGTTATAATCTTTAAACCTGCCCCCAGCTGTCAGAACATTACTTAGATAGATAAAGCATGTGCCACTAACTAGCAATTTGACGTGGAAAGACAAAGGTAAATCCTTTATAATCATAAAGAGGAATATTTAAATGATGTGCTATGCTTTGAAATGATTTGCTTAAAAAACTAAATAATAAACCAAGAGATAATGAGTAAATATGCATGATTATAGCTTCACCTCAGATTTAAACGCCAACTAGAGAGGAGTAACATTTCCGTGATAGAAAATTCTTGATGTCAGTTGAAAAACAGGAAAAACTGGTTGCGGGTTGTGTGTCATTGCCACAGGGTTCAGAAGTAATTTCTTTTTTTATCTCTGACTGTGTGCGTGTGCATTATTTGTTACACAATTAGATCATTTATTGTCCCAAAACCCACTTAAAAAGTTAAACTACTTGAGAATGAATGTGGAAATGCTACGCCGAAGATCTGGCTTTAGGAAAGTCCCAACGAGAGAATAAAACCTTAATCTTTCTACTGGCCCAACAGTTCAGAAACATGACGTATGGATCTGGACGTGAATATACTCCATATCATGTCATCCCAAGTGAGGTGGTTTCACTGAAATATGATGAGCGAGCAGCCCTCACAGTTTCTTTTACCTCAGGGTGCTATGGACACCCTCACATGCTGAGAAGAAAGGAAAAAGACACCAAAGAGAAATAAAATAGACTGATGATGCTAGGAACAAACGCCAACGTCCCAGGATTCGATCTTTCCCCTGCCTGGAGCGGTGTAGATCATCAGTTGTCATCTTATCCCAAGCTCATCTTTTACATAAAGGCAAAAACTCAATAAAAAGGGAACATCGGTGCATAGAGGTCAGCATCCCGCAGGGTACATGAGAGAGAATGGACCCACACACCTGGCCACAAGAGCCATCCAGAAAAGGCCAAATGGTTAGATGAGTGAATGAAGATGCAGAGGTGGGCACCGTTGCACCTGTGTAGGATGCTTCAAAACTCAATCCTGAAATCCTCTACCGAACAACCGGTTTATTCCATCCAGCAGGGTCAGCAAGGCTAGGAAATTTGCCAGGTGCTGAGAATGATCTATTTTAGGTTGCCTGATGGGAAAGTGGGAAGTGAAAATCTCTCAGGCTGAGGCATCATGGGAGCAGGTCGGAGAAGCGAACCACTCAACTGACAGATGAAAGCTCAGATATGGAGAAAGACAGTCTGGATGGAGGTACAGGACTCTGTCTGGCTTTTTTTCCTTGGACTGAATCCGGCAGAGGGATTCATCCATCCATTCTTGCCCCAGAGAAATTCCACTTCCACCCCCCAGTGCTCCCATGCACACACATACATACAAACGTGTACAAGGAGATGACAAATGGAGGGAGAAAAAAAGAAAACACTTAAGAAAACAAATCTGAGCAGTGGAGCATCTGTCAAGCTGCGCCGACAGTAACGTTGTCCATACAAAATGGCAGCCTTCGATAAGTTACCGATGCATCCATCTCACTCTCGCTCGGCCTGGGAGATGGTGGGATGACAAGAGGGAGAAGGAGGAGAGCTTAGGCGTGTTGTGCGGCCAATTCCTGCCCAATGAAACGACGCAGGCGTTCCAGGTACTGGCTGTACAGTTCGATGTCATTGTGTCCGGCTCCCTCCACCCACAGCGGCTCCACAGCTTTGGGGCAGCGCTCGTACAAGGCCAGCCCATGGGAAAAATCTATCACCTCATCCTCCGTCCCATGGATGATCAACACTGGAGATGTGATTTTAGACACTTTCTCAATGCTGAAGAAGGGACACACAAAGAGACACTACGTCAGGAAAAACTGCATCATTAATCCACACACAGAAAGTAAATGAAAATAACATCATTAATAGTTCGAATAGCTCATTTCACACTTGATGTATATGATCAATGAATTACCATTAATTAAATTCAACTTCAACTTCATTTTTAGTAGCATGATAACAGCACATTACTAGAAAGCTATTATAGTCTGAACTATCCTTTTTATTATTTTTAATTTAAATTATGCTTTGAAATATGATGTCACAAATTGGGTTTTTTTGTGTCAGATATTTCAAATTTAATATAACTGAATATGTAATGTGTTCAAAAGGTTTGGAGTCAGTAAGACTTTTTTTTTAAGGAAATCAATACTTTTATTCAAGCAGGGTGCATGAATTTGATCAAAAGTAACATTAAAAAAGTCTATTTCTAATTGAAATTGAATGTGGTTCTTTTGAACTATCAATAAAGCCTGAAAAAAAATCAGTTTCCACAAAAATATCAAGCAGCACTTTTCAGCATTGACAATAATATGAAATGTTTCTTGAGCATCAAATCAGCATATTAGAATGATTTCTGGAAGACTGGAGTAATGATGGTGAAAATTCAGCTTTGCCATTAAAGGAATAAATTACATTGTAAAACATATTATATTATAAAACAGTTACTTTAAATTTTAATAATATTTTACAATATTACTGTATTTTTGATCAAATAAATGCAGTCTTTGTGAGCTTAAGAGACTTTTTTCAAAAACATACAAAGGTCTTATTAACTCCAAGCTTTTGAAAGGTCGTACACAAATATTTATGAATACCCACAACAATAACAACTTGCAATGTAACTAAAATCATTTTGAAAATGTATCTTGGCAAGTTATATTTTCAAGTGCGATGCATTTGGTGTATACATGTGTGTGTATGTGGGTGCCAGCAAAATAAACAGTTGCCAGACAACTACACAGCACTTGTGCGAGAACAGTGGTGGTTTTGACTGCAGCTGTATGCCGACCATGTGTTCTACTACGCTGGCACTGAGTGACACCACCCACCGAGTACAGCCAACCTCCCTCTGAGCTCCACAACACCACTGTCACAGCCAAAATGCAATAAAAATGATTGTAATCAAACTTAAAGAATAAAAATCCTTATTCCCATTTTCTGTCACAACAAGAAGCTCAGTATAATCTCAGTCAGCAATCCACATCGCAACACACTCTGTTAGCTTTTGCCAAAAACCAAAACCCAATGAATCACTCATAAATAGCGGCAATCTGTGCTGGCTGTGACCAAGCAAATCATCAGCTTATTAACAAAGATGATTAAACCTCCAGTGAAAAGACGAAAATAATCGAGTACAAGTTAGAACCCAATGATTTTTGGTACTCACTTGGGAAATGCGTCAAAGCAGTAAGTCTTCTTAGTGTCAGGGAAGGCCACCCTCATACCAGAGGTGAGAGGAGAGTGAAGTATTACAGCCGCGCACTCATATCGTGATGCCAGGTCCACCGTGGGCACCGTGCCAATGCTCTGTCCATACAGGATAATATTCTCTGGGCTGATACCATATCTGTTTGAAAGAGAGGAATCAAAAGCTAATTAAATGTCATATCCCGAACAAATAACTGCCTCATGTCAATGTAATTCAAAGCCTATTCACACTAAGAGCAGTACAATTTGCAGATTGCTGGCAAAAAATTGAGTGCAGTGTGAATTTTCAAACGTTGAGAACATTCTCATTCCTAGATTAAAGAAAATTGTTCTCTATTCATGTAGTTTATTGAATGGTTTCTTACTGATTTCTTTAAGGATTCTTTTAGCACTTTTAAGAAAGGTCTATATAGGCTATTAAACACAAATGCTCAACCAAAAATAATACTATTTTAGGTTAATTAATGTTTTTAATAATAATAAAAAGACTGTTGTAAATGTGTATCTTTATATTGTCAAATGAGGAACCAGTAAATAACTACACCAATTTAAATCATACAAGCCTCCAAAGAACAGAAACAGTTCTCAGTTCATGGCGAAGGTGATAACTTATGGTTCAGAAAGTCAAGAAATGCTCCAATCAATCGAGTGAGTTGTTGATTCAAATTAACAACTCATGATGAGATAAAGACTACTATACGAGGCTTTTGACCAATCTATTAAAACAAACAGGGTCAAAAGAGTCATTCACAAATCAAATATGTTTGTTGTTGTGTGCAGCCAGCAAGGACAAAATAATAGAAAGATGTGCTTTATGTTTGCCTTTGTATTATTTAAATGCATATTGTCTATAATTGATTCCTCAAAAAGACTGAAAATGTGCATAAACACCACAATCACCACTTTTTATGACAAAATAATATGCATATAATATAAAAAATAATATATAATAATAAATAATAAAATAATAATACCACAACAGAATATTAACTGAGCAAAAATCTAGGATAGCAATTAATATACATTACCGTTCAAAAGTTTGGGATTGGTAGGATTTTTTTTTTTTTTTTCATGGAAAGACTCTTATGCTCACCAAGGCTACATTTATTTCATCAAAACAGTAATATTGTGAAATATTATTACAATTTAAAATAACTGTTTTCTATTTTCATATATTTTAAAATGTCATTTATTCCTGTGATGGCAAAGCTGAATTTTCAGCATCATTACTCCAGTCTTCAGTCACATAATCCTTCAGAAATCTATTCTAATATTAATATTAATAGCATAATAATATTCTAATATGCTGATTTGGTGCTCAAGAAATATTTCTTATTATTATCAATATTGAAAACAGGTGTGCTGCTTCATATTTTTGTGGAAACTGATACATTTTTTATAGGATTCTTTGATTAATAAAAATTGATTTGAAATTACAAATCAAGTGTCTTGCCAGCTTTGATCAATTTAATGGGTCCTTGCTGAATTAAAGTATTAATTTCTTTCAAAAAAAAAAAAAAGAGAAAGAAATTCATAATAACCCCAAACTTTTAAACAGATTTATACATTAGGATGCAGCATTGTAAAACTCTACTACACATGCAGTTGTTTTGGTCGTGCCCTGGTATTGATTGTCTCACCTTGAGCGTAGAGCCTGCCACGCTGCGTCTATGTCTGCATACAAATTCTTTTCCGAGGGCTTCCCCGTGCTGACCCCATAGCCGGAGTAATCGTAGGAGAATATGTTACAGTTGATGCGAGTGCCCAGGCCGATATAGAAGCTGCTCATCTGGCCTAGATCCACCGCGTTACCATGGGAGAACAGGACAGTGAACCTGAGGAGGGAGATAGAGAAATGGGATTTGTTGTACAAAGTCACTCTCTGGTATGCTCATTACACTATTTCGGGGTCTGACTCAACATCTAAGTCAAGACAGATCCACAAAGAGACTTAATAACCTATAATTTCATTCGCTGAATCACTGTGCATGTAGGCGCATCTGCAGTGAGCCTGAGCTTGATACGCCGCAGGGAATGGTTTCATAACTAACATGGGTGTGTACGTGTGTAGAATCATGTTCAAATAATCTGGCGGCAAAAACACGGTTGGCTATCAAACATTGTTATTTTAATTTTATTTATATGCTATTATTTATTTATTAATATTTTGAATGATTTTTTTTATATTTTTAGTTTTCATTTTAATTTTAGTTTTAGTCATTTATTGTCATTTAGTTTATTATTTTTTTAACATTTCTATTTAGCTTTAATTTATTTTTATTTCAGTTTTAGTAATTTTAGTACTTCAACATAAACTTATTTCAGTTAGCTGCCAAAGCAACATTTTTCCTTTTCATTTAAGTTTTTCCATCTACTATCAACATTTTATTTCAATTAAAGAAAACGATTTTTAAGCTTTAGTTAATAATAACAAAGTCTGGATTTGATATCAGTTTTCAAAACGAAATAACACGTACTTTGTGTAGAGAAGAGAAGACATCTATTGTGAAAAGACGTCCACAATATCGAGCACAACAAAAACTTCTGTACTCATCCAATGGAAATCACTCTTAAAGAGGAAATAAAGGAACAAAGGAAAAAGTAACAACAGTGGGAATAAAGTGGCGTGTGATAAAGAAAGAATGCGTCCAGGAAGGAGTGGCTTCTGGGTGAAGATAGCAGACAAACTCGCAGAGGGAAGCAGGAAATGGGACAAAGGAAAGATGGAAAAAGAATGAAGGAATGTAAATGACCCTTGGGAGGAAAAGAGGGGTCCATCAGAGGAAACGTGACACTTTGAGTTCAACATATATTATTGTGAAAACTACAAATAAGGCCCCTGCAAGAATTACTAATCCAAAAATGCGTCCATCCTACCTGGCAGAGGGGGCACAGCGGATATACATGCATCCCACTCTGTTCCCCCGACTAGAGCGAGTCAGGAACACTTCCGTGGCATCCAGTTCCCGTTGCGAGTACTGGAATTCTGCCCGCTCTGTGAGGTGGAGCTTCCAGCGCCCCTCTCCTGTGGCACTCCCACCCCCTATTGAACTCCCGCCACTGCCACCACCTCCCCGGGAGCGCAAGCCTGACGTCCCCGTGGGTCCGGCCGGTACCGGCCCGGCCTCCAGATCGGGCAGAAGGGCATAGGTAGGTTCAGGGGGCAGGAAGGCAAGCTTGGCAGCGATACGGCTGGGGCAGGGGGGGCAACAGAACAGGCAGCACAGCTCACTCACAGAAAGGCCATTCATTGTCAACTGTAAGAGAGAAGACAAGAGAACATGATCAATACATATTCAACAACACAAACATTTATACGTATTTTTCTCCCAACACTTATTCAGTTTCAACTGGGCTCTGTAGTATGTATACTATGTTTTGTGTTATATAACTTGCATTGTTTAGGATTATGATTTCTGCTTTGAGCACTGACTGAGAGCCCTGTATAACAATAATAATATATTTAGATAATTAATTATTTATAATAATATAATTATGATATGCCACCGCTGGTCATGTGATCTCAACATGGCGGCACCCATGGGGGGCGACCCTCTCGACTGATATGATCTCATGTGGCTGTAAATCAATATATTGGTATTTCTCAAACGTCTTTAAACAAAGTACTTTAACGTCTAATTTACAAACTGGTTATTTATTTTAAAATAAAATGTACTACATGCAGGCTCCTTTGCATAAACAAAAACATGACGGAGCTGTCTTTTTGAGATTCTTATACACTCTACGAAGGCTTCAACAGGCAAAAAGAACCAACAGTAAACAAACGGTTAATAAGTAATACCTAGCTAGAATTAACTCAAGCATCCAGTAAACCTATCTCCCAGCTATACTGTCCTGCCAGCTTAAAACTGATAGTCTATCTGCTATCTGACACTGTATAGACTACAAATATAAATAATATATATTGTCTGATATTGCCGGTTTAAGAGACTCCAATAAAATATCAACATCAGTCCCAACAGCCCCGCTCATCGCTAACTCAAAATGTACACTTCATTTCACCTGCAAACGAACAATATGTTGCTAACAATCACATGAATGTATATATTTTCCACATACGTGTCGTTCTCTTGACCACTGCCTGCCAAAGCCGGATTTCTTTATATTTTCACACCTCTGTCGCTAAGTAGCTAGCTCGTAGTGAGGGGGTAGGGGGAGTTAGCCAGCTAGCCAGTCAGCTACGACTCCTCTCAGATAACAAATAAAGGAATGGACGCCGCTGAGGACATGTCTCATCCGCGAACAAAAAGCAGAGCCCTCCAGGAATAAAATTCAGTTTCTGGTTTGTAGTTCCGAGTTGACTCCCGGCTACCGTCCTGACATGTAATAATCTGCTGGTATAGGCTAATAGAGCTGTGTTTTTTCCACTCCAGTCAAAGCTTTTGGTTAGCCTTCCCACTCTTCATTGCGTCTTACAGCGTTACCGCTTGAAGTGGGAGGCGCAAGCGGTGGGATTCGCGAAAGATGGATTAAAAACTTTCTGGGTTAAAGGCTAATGGATGATATTGTATAATAACACAATATACTTACATTTCAAAAATTAAAATACAAAATTTTAGTTAAAAAAAAGACAAAAAACATTTAATAGAATTCATTTGAGCTTGTGTTTGCTACAAAATAACTTTGTTTTTTTTTTAAATCGTCTTTTAATTAAAAGAAATAACCAGTACAAATGATATTTACAATAATCATATTCATAGTAACAAATGTTCGATCTTTTCAGAATTTGTGTACACTTTTACAATAATTTAAAAAAACATACAAAACATTTGAAGCGTATTCTGTATATTCATAAGAGAGAACATTCTTGTAAAGCAAAATTATCAAAATTAGTAAGGAAAATATTTATGTGAAGATATTTCGTAAAGTGTTCATATTTTTCCTTTGGAGCATCGATATCAATCTTTATTAATACACATGTAGGAAAACATATCTTTACCTAAAAAAGAAAGTACAGTCCTTTACAGTTTTTATTATTTTAAAAAAGCGCAGTCATGTAACCAATCAGAAGGTCCGCTGAGTAGCACGTGAGTCGACGCTACCTCAGTGCGGAAATCATGCAGAGTGGACGACGCGCCTCCTGTTAAAATGTCTTTGCTCTTTACTGTATCGCATCCGGAAATTACGCTGACATGACATCGCAGGAGGAGTATCCAAGGAACTTCTGTCAGATCTGCTGTCGTAGCTTTGTAAAATCTGCCAGACAGCTGATGATTGCAGTCATGCAAGAGACACCAAATACTTCAATTTAAATAAAGTTGTATAGTCTATTTGTATTCTATTTAATTCCAAGTCACACAATACAATGATTACTCTTGAGACAACGACGACAATTTACGGCTTACAGACTAAAATATTAATTAAACTTAAGAAAAACAGAAAAATAAATATTAATTTTATAAATACTACTGTCTTGACAAAAGGAAAATTAAAGTTTAAAGTATGCATCTCTTTTTAAGCTCCCATGGCTGTCTATAATCAATCAACATAAAACATCTGATCAATTAATTCCTAAATGGTTGGCTCAAAACTTCAATAAATAGCCTTTAGAGTGTTTAATTAAAAAAAAAAAAAAAAAAAAAAGCACTAGTGTAGCCTGTTTTGTCCTATAATCAGTGAAAGACAATAGTCACTTTACATGTGTCACTTCAGGATAACAAAGAAAAGCAATCACTAGTGAGAAAGGGTGATGTTGATGCATTTGCAGAGAAGAGCACTTCCAGAGAGAACATACTGTTTTATGAGAAACTGATAAAAAAAAAAAAAACACTCCTTCCTTCTACTGCTCTGCTGATACACAGTATCACTCCCTTATCAAGCCAATAAAGTGTAAACAAAGTCATTAGTGTAAATGAATACAATGAATCATGTGGTAACATTAAACCTCACAGACAAATGTTAACCCATTTAAACCGAGAGACTTAAAAACCACATAAGTGCACACAGACAGTAGCCAGCTGTGAATGAAGACAAGCTGTTTGTGGTGGGCAGCTGCTGATGTGGCAATAATACAGGGTGATTCATATGTAGACACAGGACATCTTCACTGTTTACTCATCTAATATCATAGCATGAAAGGACATTCTGCTTGAAGAAATGTCAGAGGAGGGCTAAGAGATGTTGGGTGGTTGATCAGTAATTACTGACACCACTTCCTGAAGTCAACTATTTCCAAGTTTCCCTTGAGTATGAGTCATGAGGGCTGTTTGTGCAAAGGTACAACACAGTTAGAATCACTTCAAGTATATTTTCAGCAAAATAAATGTTCCTTATTGGCATTGATGGTTCCGTGAAGAATCTTTAACACCCATGGAACATTTCCATTGCACATAAGGTTCTTTATAATGGGGAAAAAGGTTCTTGAGATTATTGAAATATTCTTCACACACCTCTGGTTTATTATTTTTGTGGGGACTTCCCATAGACGGAATGGTTTTTATACTGTACAAACTGTATATTTTATCCCCTTACACTAACCCTACCCATCACAGAAAAATGTATGCAATTTTACATTTAAAAAAAAAAAAAAACCTCATTCTGTATGATTTAGAAGCTTGTTTCCTCATGGTGACCTCAATTTAGGTCGCCACAGTGACACGAGTCCCCATGAATCTTTGTGGATTCAGGTTGAAGTCCCCACCATGATAGAACAATTTCTTTTAAAGGGTTAGTTCACCCATAAATGAAAATTATGTCATTAATTACTCGCCCGTCGTTCTACACCTGTAAGACCTTTGTTTAACTTCGGAACACAACTTAAGATATTTTTGATGAAATCCGATTGCTCAGTGATTCCTCTATTGCCAGCAAGATAATTAACACTTTCAGATGTCCAAAAAGGTATTAAAAACATATTTAAAATAGTCAATGTGACTACAATTGTTCAACCTTAATATTATAAATATTTGAATCAGTAGTGTGGATCGCGAATCAAACTGCCAAAGTCACATGACCTACTGAAATTCTGAAACACTTTTGACGTAACGAAGCCTCGTTTACTGAAATCACATGACTTTGGCGCTCCAAACAACTGATTCGAAACGAAAGATTCGTAAAGCTGTGTTTTGAAATCAGCCATCAGTAGATATTGTTGCATAGTCATTATTTTGTTTTTTTTGGTTCACAAAAAGTATTAAAGGTGCCCTAGAATTGAAAATTGAATTTACCTCGGCATAGTTGAATAACAAGAGTTCAGTACATGGAAATGACATACAGTGAGTCACCTTTAACATCGCTTTATTATATTAAGGTTGAACCACTGTAGTCACATGAACTGTTTTAAATACGTCTTTAGTAGCTTTCTGGGCATCTGAAAGTGTTGATTATCTTGTTGGCAATAGAGGCCTCACTGAGCCATCGGATTTTATCAAAAACATCTTAATTTGTGTTCTGAAGATGAACGAAGGTCTTATGGGTGTAGAACGACATGAGGGTTAGTAATTAATGACAATTTTCATTTTTGTTGAACTAACCCTTTAAGAACTATTAACAGAAAGGGACCCAAAAGGGAACCCAAAATGGTTGTTCTACTGCAAAAACCTTTGATTTTAACAGAGTAGATCAGTGGTTATTAACCCCTTTATCCAAGACAACATTCAAAGGTTGCCCTATCTAAGCTGAAATGTACCTCCAAGTGCTTCTGTTTTGTACACCATTACCTTTTAGGTTTTTTTTAGTCATTTTAATTTTGAATAAAATTAAATGTAGATACTTTTAAGACCTATTGGGGCCCTCTGGAAGTTTGCCCTGGTTGAGAACCGCTGCTTTTTATGTATTTGCGCACACACACAAAACAAAAACACAAAACATTGTGTAAATTTAAAATAAACTTTGTGATTTTATTGGTTTTATACTTACTCATACACATCATACAATCCTAAATTCCAAAAGAAAACAAAAAGGTATCTGGTGGTGTCTCTGGGGGACTGGGCACGCTGATAAATTAACCTATAAATGCTGGTTAATGTACTGCCGAACACATCTGAGCTGAAACTCACGTCACCCATCCGAATGTTCTGATGAACTTCTGGGAGAAAATTAAATCTCAACACCTTCACTAAAATCAAGGCATTCTGAAGAAGTCACTTCACTATTTTGCTCAATAACATGCAATGAGGACAGATAATCATTGCTAGCATAGAAGGGATAATACACTGGCATATAGTACCAATGGATCTGATAAGACACTGAAGGCAACATTAGAGGTGACCAACTGGCTTCAACCCACTGGAGCTTCATAGTCAAGCGGTTGACTACATTCACAGTTTCATACCCACACACACTACAACAATCTCACTAGAAATTACGAGTCCAGAATTTCCATACACCGCCTTTCACCTGCCTGAATGCCTACACTTAAACCCTAGAAAGGTAGGATTAATCTCAAGCAAATGGTGCAGACAAAGAGTGAGATCCAAACCCTCATTAAAAGGCTGTCAGGATGTCGGCTCAGCCAAGCATGGCGTGAATACATGCCAGCTCTCTGAGCCACTGACACCTGCCTTGCACAAAAGCCCTCTTGAGCTGGCAGCCCCACTGAGGATAATGCTGCAATCACAGACGGTGCTAATTAAAGCTCAGGTTATTTCCTTAATAAAGCAGCAAGGTCATTACCAGGACTTCAAATCGGTTACATCCACCAAGTTGCTTTCAACAAGTTTTGCAAGTCAAGGGGTTGTATATGAATCATGGAAAAATGTGCACATCAAGAGACATCATGGGAGAAGATTGCTGGACAACATTAAGGATAAATACAAAATGGTCGTTTCAGCCCTTTTACAACAAACAAACAGAGTAATTAAAAACACAACCAGCACAAAGACATAGGATTCACTCAAGGGATGACAGAGAACACCACATTGCATCTTTCTCCTTACATATGGATAGTTAATAAACACTACATACACACAAAATGGACGTTTTTTTCCCTGCTGAACCTTTCCTGTTCTTTCTAAAACCTTAAACATTCTATTTAAAATGGTAGCCATATAATATTTACATTAGATACTAAAAGAAACCTGTTTGTTTGAATAGCAGGCTCTATTTGCCCATGCAATGGGACACTGTTTTGTTTTACATTCTTGCAGCAATGTAAAATGTGGCTTTAGCAAACACTGCATTTGGCCTAATATCTGTGTGAGCATGCAACGTTTATCTGTTAGGAGAAGTGTGTGTGCATCTTCCACTATGACATCATAAGCACAGTGGTATTAATTGTAAATACATGTCTTGGAACGGAAAGGCGTCGCCTATTAAACATATTACTAGCCGGTTCCATTAGCATCATTCATTGGTCTGCTGGTGGTTAAACACCTTGCTCTCAAAGCTCTGAGACTCTGAGGTAAAAGGTCATAATAATAGTTCATCGCTGGCGTGCATTAGCAATAACAGGCCTGCTAGGTTCCGTACAGCACCAAGGATCCTACACTAACTGCACTTTTTGTTGTTTGTGCGAAGAAACTGAAGAACGTTTTTGTGCTTTGATTCTGAAAAGCAAGATTTTTTCATCCCAATCTAGTGTGGCTTCATCAGGACCTATAATTCTTAAAAATGCATACGTAAATGGCCCAAAATGTTGTTAAGGGATTTCCTACAAATAATTTTTTTGGACACATGCTTCCAATCCTCCAGTACCAACCAACCAAATGATAATACAAAATAAATAGAATGCAATCACACAATTCAAGCTACGTACAATATATTAATATAGATCTTCTGATGCCATACACTCATTAAAACAGAAAAGGAAAGAAAAAAAATAACTCAATCACTCGCTTATGTCAAGGCTCTTGCTACACCCCACCCGCCCCCCCTTCAAACCCCATCCAATAACTATTCATGCACCCAACATTAGCATGATAAGTCAATATATAAAAGAGAAATATTTTTTTAAATGCACAGGCTGGGATTTGACATGTCGGGATAATTAATCAGAATAAAGAAAAAAAGAATGTCACAGAAAAAGATTTTTACATGGGTAAATGTGGGAGTAGTCATTAAAATCTATATTCTTCAGCAACGTTTTGAGAAATTTCCTTTCGATGACCCCCCACCCACCCCCTCCAATGATTCCTGAACCCACATGTCAGGGCTCCTATAAAAAAATAATGTTAATATCCTAACAAAAATCAATGCCAGGGTAAAAACTAAAGAGTCCACCCTCCCCACATGGATGCCCAACTGACAACCAATCCCTCTTCTCCCTGGCTCTCTAGAAAAGAAAAAAAAAACAAACAAAACACACGCACATATTTCTCAACATGTCACACATTCACACACACACACCTCTACACCGTCCTTCCGGGAGAGACAGGGAGATGATAGTTTAGGGAGTGGCCAAGCAGGGGCTGTACCCTACAACCCCACCCACCTTATCCTACAATGAAGAAATGAATCCATTTTAGAATGGTGTTATTCAGCGCCATGGTTCCAAAACTTGCAGGTCAAACAATGCTCATTTAGCCATCAGTCCTCATAACTTCTGAATCTTCTCAGCTACCACAATGGGGTTCTCCTTGCGGATGCGGGCGGCGGCGGCTCCTCGGTAGTCGTAGGGACAGTCATGTTTGTCAGAATAACGGTGGATAGCGCAAAACAGGTTACCGCAGCGACAGTCAAAGCCTATAGACACAAAAGCGAGTGGATTCAGTCTGTCATGTATTCCTGCTGGGTGAAAAAGTTTAGCAGTGATTTAGAAAGGGCAGGAAACAAGCAGGATCATGTGAAATGCAGCACTAACCTGCAGTATGCAGTCTGACTACAGATTCAAACTAGGACAAATTAACTCAAATTGATGGACATATAATATAAATGCAGTCAATTTTAGAAAAAAAATTTATACACTAGTATAAAAGTTTGGGGTCGTAAAGCTCTACGTTTTTTGAAACAAGTCTCTTATGCTTATTTGACTGATAAAAACAGTAATATTGTGAAATATTACAAGTGAACTTCTATTTTTATACATTTTAAAATGTAATTTATTTTGGTGAAGCTTAATTTCCCAATACTCCAGTCTTCAGTGTCACATGATCCTTCATAATTCACTCAAATATGCTGATTTGGTGCTCAAGCACAATTTCTTATATCAATGCTGAAAACAGTTGCCATGCGTAATATTTTTGTGGAAACCATGATACATTTTATTCAGGATTTATTGATGAATAGTAAGTTCAAAAGAACAGCATTTTATTTGAAATAGAAATCTTTAGTAACAATGTAAATGTCTTTACTGTCACTTTTGATCAATTTAATGCATCCTTGCTGATTAAGAACATTCATTTCTTTCAAAAAACACATGCACAAATCTTAATGACCCCAAACTTATAAACGTTTGTGTATTAACATTACACATTAAAATATACTATGAACCAAACTAGCATGCTGGATGCAAATGTATATGTTTATATATACATATATATATAAATAAAAGACTGCTAGAATACTAAAACTAGAGACTATCTGCTGACTCTCTCAAAAAAAAGGAAAATTAGCAGCTTTGCAGTAACAAAAAAAACAACAAAGAAAAAGAGCAGCTTTGCAGTAAAGCTACATTTTGTAAAGTATTGAAGTCTGCTCAAAGATAAGTGCAGCCCAGCCCTCATTCAAGAACAAAAAGCGCTTCCCTTGGCTCTTACCCGTGAGGCCAACTTTTTTCCTACAAGTGAAGCATCGATTCTTCTTTTTGTTCTTGTCAGGGGTCTGATCTCCATCTGATGAAGCCTGTGCAGCCTCCCCTACTGGCCCTGTTAAACACATGGCCAGCCTTTGATAGATAATTTCTAAAACACAATAAACGTCCTGTCTTCTGAGGCTACATGATACTCTGAGACTCAAATCAATGATTTAATGATTCATCAGTATTCATGTCTTTCATAAAGAGAATTGAAAGCAAGGCTTTAGTTTGGATATGGTTTTTCTTTCTAAATCACTCTAGTCTTTCATGATTGACCAAATATGACCAAGAATAAAGGGTTAGTTCATCCAAAAATGAAAATTCTGTCATTAATTACTCAACCTTATGTCATTCCACACCCGTAAGACCTTCATTCATCTTCAGAACACAAATTAAGATATTTTGATGAAATACAAGAGCTTTCTGGTCTCCAGAAAGCCCATGGATTTCATCAAAAATATTTTCATTTGTGTTCCGAAGATGAAAGGTCTTGCGGGTTTGGAATGACATGAGGGTGAGTAATTAATGACAGAATTTTCATTTTTAGGGTGAACTAACCCTTTAAATCTATCAGAATCAAAAACAGATTTAAAAAACTGCATAAAACAAACAAAATCTATGTCAATGTTCAAAAAACATGCTAATTATTTCATTTTTTTGTGATTAAAATTAACTCAAATTGTGTGCAATTGTTTAACATGTAAAAGTTACAATATAATAAAAAATAATAATAATAATTATAAAAACATAATCTAAATCAAAAAATGCTTTTCACAGTGTGAAAGCACCAGAACGGTTTAAATAACCAAAGAAAAAAAAATGAAAGTATATTTATTAAACTAAACAAAGCCATAAAAACACAGCAGACCTGTGCTTTTAGACGATCCCTCCTCCTCTTCCTCCTCCACTTCAGCCCTGTCTGAATCATTGGTTGCCGTGTCCTGGGAGATGCTCATAGCAGTCATCTGCTGGGTCACTGGGCTGGTCGAATTACTGCATAAACAAAATCCAACCAAATACAGGAGTTATTTGTTATAATTCCTTCCTATACCATCATAAGCAGCTTGTGCTCATTAAGAGATTAACACTGAGTGAGCTACAGACCATTTTGCACTTGCAACAATTTGTACCAATTCAAGCATGATCAGTCTCAGATTTATAAAGACCTTCTTACCTAGACGTGCGCTCTTCAGGTGGGGTAACGGCTTCCGTAGGGGGTACAGGGGTGGACTCCACTGTTACTGCAGATGCACCTGGGGAACCTACAGGAGATGTGGCAGCTGGAAGACACAGACAGGAAGCTAAACATGAACTCCTCAACTTCAAAACTAAGCAAACAAATTAGGTTCTGAATGCAATAGGTGCATTTGACATGTAGGATACTAGGAGACTGATTTACCTTTATCACCTGGGGGACTGTTTCGCCCCCCTCCTTGTTGTCTCTGCAGATGTTCCTTGTAGCAGACAGAGCACATTCCATTGGTGCGAGGGTTACCATAGAAACCGCATCCCATAGTGCAAAGCATTGGCACCTGCGTCTGATTTGTCTCCTGAGCCATGCTGTTTAAGAAGGGGGGTAAGGGGGACGGGAGAGGGCGATCCTGAAGATAGGGTTGAATAATTAGTATTTCATCAGGATAATTTATCAGGGAGTGGCTAAAAGACCTGGTATTGGAGGAAATAGTATCTAAAAATGAAAATTGTTATTATTTTACTCTCCATGATGTCATTTCTGACCTGTATGATAATTCTTTTATGAAACACAAAAATAAACTTCACATAGATTGAATCAGCTTATATAGATTGAATAACAATACACATATCCATACATTCGACTTCGTCATCTTTTTTTTCCTTTTCCTTTTTTGGGCTTAACAGCATATGGTCACTATGAACTGTTGTTGTGTGGAAAATATTCTTTAAAAACTATTTTTGTGTTCCATGGAAAACATAATATAGGTTTGGAATGACATGAGGCTGAGTAATCAATGACAGAATTTTTATTTTTTTAATCAACTATTTGGTTACACTTTTTAAGGTATCAGTGTTACAGCGTAATTACACAAAGTACTGAGCAATATTAATTTAGATTTTAGGTTTTAGGGTTAGGTTTTGGCTAAGTTGCTTGCAATTATGCATAATTTACTTTTAGCAATTTAGTAAGTACATTTAAGGCATAACAAGGATTGTAAAATAGAGTGATAAAAACATTTCTTAAAAAAATACATTTAGAACTAAACATGCATAATTGCTATTCATTAGAATATTAAAATAAATTAAACTAAATGCACCAAATTTGATATCCTTTGTGCCCTACCCTTGACTTTGCTGAAAGGTTTTCATTAAAATATGTTAATTTACTCTTGATATGGCTGATTTGTACAATGTCACCATATATTAAATAAACGATGCATATGCACTAGACAGGAAGATCAAAACAGAGAGACAAAGTTTATAAATGAAACTTGTGAAACTGTTAAATTTTGCTGGATTCCTATTGGAGTGAAAACCCAACTTTAGCCCCTTTGATTTATTTGTTTGTGACCCTGCTAAAGGCTGACAATGTACTGCAAGAAAAAACAATAGTTTCTTTGTTCGCTTTTTGTTTCTCCAACAAGTAAACGAATGATCCAGGTTACAGAAACCTAAACAGCCTACTGATCAAATGACGATTAACAATCTGGCAACAGTTGCGCTTCAATACAAATAAAATACAGCATTAAATGTTTAATACGAAAAATATAGAAGTTTACCGTAACAATCTGGATGATAGATTACCAAATAAATGGGAATAAATAAGGTTATTCTGGAGCATGTCCAGGAAAAATCAGCTGTGAGCGTCTCCGCAATTAGAAAAACATTTTGTCTTTGACCCTAGTATCGCGACAAACAACAAACCGAGGTGTTGTCAACGTCAAAGTGACATCGAAAGCGAATACATTCCTTCAAAATATTTAATATTACATAGAGATGACCGTGTTAAAAATGCTGAATAGATAAAAGTCGACTTGTTTGTGATATTCAACTGGCCAGGCTAACGCGCTAGCTCTGCTAATGGCTAGCTGACGTGATGGCACGCACACAAATCGGACAGCTGGGACCTCGAGACCGTCCTACGAACACTTGCGGTGGCTTAAAACCTCTGTTAGCTCGAATATTTACCCGTATTTTCGTGTGACTGAGGAGAAATCGACGACCTTGATCCCCAGAAATCTGACAGAGTAGGTTCCTGCTATGCGCGTGCGGCCTGCTTCTCTCAACGTCATCTGAAACAACGAGTGTGACGTCACCCGAAGCGCAACAATTTTTTGGCCATCATCGAAACCTCATCCCACTTCCCCCAAGTCCACAAAAACAATGCTTACAAGTATTTCTGTAAATGCTTGTTTTGAGACAACGTTGGTTTAAATGTTTTTTTGGATTAAAAAGTTGTAGATATCTCAGGGAGGCCAAAATGGTCATGTGCAATTTACACGTGTATGCTTTCATTTTCAATTTCGCTGTTAAAGCCTCTTTTATTTATTGCATCCATATATTAATGCAATATAAAGTATATTATATTTACAGTATATGTATTGTGCTGTTTTTTCTTGTTCCAGTCCTCTTGTTTAAGGCAAGACACCACAGGTGAATTGGGTAAATAAATTAACTAATATATATCTCCATATTTCCCTAGTTGATTAATCACAGTACAATAAGACGTTTTCTACAATGT
The DNA here is from genome assembly GCF_018812025.1 of Megalobrama amblycephala. Classification (NCBI taxonomy): domain Eukaryota; kingdom Metazoa; phylum Chordata; class Actinopteri; order Cypriniformes; family Xenocyprididae; genus Megalobrama; species Megalobrama amblycephala. Next base: position 12,700,768 of record NC_063055.1, read on the forward strand.
TATTTTTAATTATGAAAATGATTATTGATCTAATTAAATACACACTGATTTGCATACATTTTCAGAAACAGAAATCTTAACATTGGGTAAAGTAGGTTAAAAATTCTGATCTATGAGCAATAACATGAACAAACCCCAGTCAAACCCTTCAGAATATACACTGATGAGAAAAAACATTATGAGAAATGGGCATTTTTGCTCATCGGTGTAGATATGAATAAACCTGGAACGTTTGTTGTATGTAAACATGACTGAAAAGGAGATTTCTGGCTCAGTGCATGAGAAAAAAAAAAATCCTTTTGAGAAAATGGCCTTTAAAAATGTAAAATGTATTTTAATTGAAATTTACAGATGCAAATAGATAAAATGTAATAAAATGAACACTTAGGTGTTTATTTCGTTGTTTGTTTTTCTTTCAAGGGGTCTAAAAGAAGACATGTTATGGAGGCAAAATCTCAAAATTAACAATGCATTAAAAAAAATGGTTTGCCTATAGTGCCTTGCCTTAAAGGTGCTATAGAGGATGTTTTCGACGACTGAGAAACCAAAGACTGTTACTGAGTTTTTGACATGAGCGCATGCGTAAGAACAACCCCCCTCCTTCACAGCTCATTTCAAGGGAACGCCTCCCAAAACTCGTGCACGAGTATTGGAACACGAGTGTTTGTTTACCACCGGCATTCGCTGTGTCGTGTTAGTGGATTCATTATGTCGGACTCACCGCAGGTAACTCATAATCTGCAGTTGTTACTCCTGACACAAACATTGCATGCGGCACCTGTGGAGTGTGGAAAGTTACTGGAGCGCGCAGCCGCGCACGTCTCTCACAAGGAACGTAATGGCAGTGATTGACAAGCCAGAGGGCCAATCGTTTATGCGATGATCACACAAACGTTGTTTTTAAGGCCCTACCTCGTGCACAGATGATGTATATTGATATTATTCCTTTCAGTGCACCAAATAAATAGTCTTTTATCAGTTAGTAAAGACAGTTTAAATATTGCAAAAATGTATAAAACAAAACATCCTCTATAGCACCTTTAAATGACCAAGAGGCATTCCAAGATCAGAGTGAGGAGACTCAATAATATCACACTTCCATCTGATATAGCATAAACATGACCCTAAATATGCTGAAATGCTTAAATATTGTATATTACCTCTCCATAGAATCCTTCATTTGTGCTCAGAAAGCAAAAACAAATGGAAGAAACAGAAATAATTTCTTCGACAAAAGTATTTTATTTCATTGATTGATTAATTTTGTATTTCAAATGATCAACAGATCTCTTTTGCAGGAGTTATGACATAAAAAAATCATGAAATACAAAACCAGGGATTATGAAGTATGGCTTGCTCTTGTTTAGAAAAAATAATGTATTAAGTATACAAAGTTCTGAATGCTACACAGCAGTTTACCAACTGCATAAGCTTCCATATGTTACCTGGCAGTGGTTTCAATGCTTGGTTTAAAATACTGACATTGCTAAAATTGCAATTTTATGTTCATTATAATGTCATTTTAAAAATGTAGCGTGAGTCTAATGACTCTAGTTAACACTAGTTAAATTCTGAAATGGAAATAGTTACAACATACAACAATTTGCAGCATATATTAACCTATTTCATTAGGTTGTGGGCCATTTTTAATCGCCTTTCTCTGTTATCTGAGGTGCAAAAGGCCCAACCAGCCAATTGAGAGGAGTGTTATTGACAAGGTACTCCACGACTCCATCCAAAGATTGACGTACCTGTTAAAAGATGGAAATTTACGATGAACACTGTCTTAATTCTACATAAATTTTATAATAGAATAAAGCACAACAATTGATGTACAAAAATGCATAAACTTGACTCAAACTGACTATACCTGGCCTATCTGCTGACGAGTCTGCTGTAAGAGAATGGGTGTGAGTGTCCGGGTGCTGCTCAGTGATGCCTGGAGTTCTTCAGCTGTATGTCGAGCATTCAGAAGCTGTTCCTGCACAGTGCCTGGGAGACCCTGTACACTGGACACAACACCTGAGCATGCTACCTTTAGCTGATCACTCAAACCCCGTACCATGGACAAGGTTCTCCACTCCAGGTCCTATGGGGAGACATCCACATATACACACTGAGAATGTGTCTTATAGTCTTGAGTAAGATATATATATTCATATTTTGTATCAGATTGTAAGTAAAATACATTAAAAAATACAAAATGCATATGTACCTCTCCCTTCTCTTTTGCTGCATTCACCTCAGTCTCTTCTGTTACTTTTTCCTGCAGTTCTTTGGGCTGCCCTGCCTTCCATTCTTTCCATCGCTGAAGTAACTGCTCTGGAGCGCCCCCTAGCTGCTGGCTGGCACTGGCCAAAGTAACACGGGCACTTTCCAGCAGGTCCAAAGTGCTGGTCATTTGAGTCACAGTCGCATGCGTAGTGTCTCTGGCTTTGCGGGCCCTAAGCAGGGACTGCTCAAGTGCCCTCTCCCGAACTTTGGCAGACAGCTTACCCAGGCGAACGAAGTAGCTTGGGCTAGTAGTTACTATGAATCCTTCCTCCTCACCTGGCCTTGGTTCAGCCAGTGCAGCTGGAGGCAGAACACACAACACTAATGTCAACACCTTACATTCATACATCTATAGCAAAAGTTTGGGGTCGGTGTGAAGTCTTTTATTCTCACAAAGGCTGCATTTATTTGATCAAAAATAGAGCAAAAAGAGTAATACTGTGAAATATTACTACAATTTAAAATACCTGTTATCTATTTCAGTGTATTTAAATATAATGTATTTCTTTTTTTTATGTAATTTATTTCTGTGATGGCAAAGCTGAATTTTCAGCAGCCAGTCTTCAGTGTCACATGATCCTTCATAATTCATTTTAATATGCTAATTTGTTGCTTTCTTATTATTATCACATTGTCATTATTTTCAATGTTGAAAAAAGTTGTGCTGCTTAATATTGTTTGTGGAAAACACGAACCACATTTCTTCCAGGATTCTGAAAATTGAAAGTTCATTGAAGAATCCTGGAATAACAAAAATAATAAAACTATTATATATATATATATATATATATATATATATATATATATATATATATTAGTTAGTTAGTATATATATATTAGTTAGTTTATTGGTTATATATATATATATATATTAGTAGTTAGTTAGTTGGTTATATATATATATTAGTAGTTAGTATATATATATATTATTATATATATTAGTTAGTTGTATGTACTATTATACAGTATATACTACAGAAAGATTTTCTGAAGGAAATTAAAACTTTTATTCATTTTATTTCATATATATATATATATATATATATATATATATATATATATATATATATATATATATATATATATATATATATAAACTTTAATATTCAGGTCAGCGTGTTATTAATTGCATTTCTGGGTAATAATGCAATAGCATTATAGCAATCTTAAAGCTGCATTCCCTATTGCTTCATTTTGCCTCATTAGCTCTTTCCAGAACTGAAACAAAAAGTCTTTTCTCCAAAAACATGCTCTTTCATTGTGATAATGTGTATTCAAACAAAAGACTACTTGAGAAGAGAACATTTTAGGTTATTCTAGCTGATGTTACCTTTAACTTTAATATTTTTTCTCCTTTTCAAAGTAATTTCTTAGCAACAATTAAATTACTGGGTCTGAAGTGCAACTTACCAAGCTCCTTTTCACTAAGTGGAAGGTTCTGATCCACCCAGTCTTCAGAGTGGGTAAGGGCCTTATCTACACCATTACTGACCATCTGGCCTACACGGGTCCCCATGACAGTGTTTATCCCTCCGGTCACAACCATACGTGTCTTTTCCACACCCCCCAGCATGGCCCCCACCACAGCATCCTTTGCTCCTGTTACTGACTGGTACACCATGCCCACTGTGTCGGACACCAGCTGCAATGGAGATATTTACAATGTTGATTCATATAGCAATTCATATAGAAAATAGAATAAGTCAGTCTAGGCTTTACCTTGTCTGCTGGTTGTTGTAAAATTGGAAGGTTTTCTTCTACCTTGTCCAGCCCTTTCATAGCATATTCATTTACCACTGCAACTGCAAAAGAGAAAGAACACAAAAAACAACTGCTGTTATTTAACAACCAGCAGAGATATATTTAATACTCTGGCGGTCAGAAGTTTGGAATATTTAAAATATAATAATAATTCTTAATTGAGATATAATAATTATTTTTTAATGTTTTTGAAAGAAGTCTCTTTTGCTCACTAAGGCTGAATTTATTTGATAAAAATGCAAAAAATATTATGAAATAATATTACATTTTAAAATATCCGTTTTCTACTTTAATATTTCAAAAGATAATTTAGTTAAATTTTCAACAGCCATTACTTCAGTCATCGGTGTCACATGACCTTTTAGAAACCATTCTAATATGCTGATTTAATGCTATATTATTATTAGTGCTCAATTATTAATAATGGTTCTTATTATTAACAGTTTTTGCTGCTTAATATTTTTTGTGGAAACTGTGATACATTTTTTTCAGGATACTTTGATCAATAGAAAGTTCAAAAGAACATCATTTATTTGAAACTGAAAACTTTTGCAACATTATAGTTATCTTTACAATATATTCAAATAGAAAAAGTGATTTTCAGAAGTTCGCCTGCCCATTCAGTCTGAATGGTAAATGGTAAACAAACTTGGCTTGCTGTCCTCGAACCCGAGGCTTGGCTTGAGCTCTGAGTTAAACCCCCCATAACAGTACTGCGTAGAGCGAGAATAAGAGAAATAGAGGACGAGATGGGGAGGAGGAGGGATGCTGGAAGAACTGTCCAGTGACTGCTGCTTATATACGCTCGTAATGATGATCGACAGGACTGAATGTTTAGGCTTCTCCCAAACCTACGTTTGGAACTACATTTAAATTGTAGTAATATTTCACAATATTACTATTTGTATTGTATTTTTCATCAAATAAATGCAGCACTGATGAACATAAGAGACTTCTTTCAAGAACAAAAAATCTTAATTATTCCAATCTTTTGACTATCACTGTATTAACTACCTTTCTAACTGCATCTAGGTTTAAGAAACTCACTCTGAGGTTCCAGCCGGTCTAGTATGGGTTTGGAACCTGTTGAAGCAGCGGCACCCAGAGTTCGCACCCCGCTCTCTGCCACCTCCATTACTCCTTTCAGGAGTGGCACGCTGTCTTTAGTAGTGCTGTAAGCATTATACACCGCATCACATGCTGAACTCACCAGCGGCAGGTTGCTCATTCGGGATACCACACTCTGAAATGCAAATATTAAACTTTGTTGCTGTTTACTTGTTATGCACAATGGGCCTCATTCATGAAACATAACTGAAGAAATTGTTCATAAAACATTTTAATGTAAACTGATGCATTGAATAAAATGTGAAAATTGTATAAGAAGGGTTTCATGAACAACTTAGAAATTTGGTTTATATGAATGAAGCCACATGTATTTCATATAAAAAGTTGTGTTTGGAAATGAACTGAATTTCTGTTGTGTAACTGTATATGAGAGTCATGAAACGTGACTCACCTGTTGTTCCTGAGTAGCCACTGTGTCCTTCTCTGCTGTCTTCCCATTATCTGCCATTCTGTGGGTGATGTTGAATAAAAATTTATAAAGAACCATTTACTTTAATGATAATCATAGATAGAATAGATCCATCTCAGAAACACAAAGGCACTGTCACCATTAAAACTCACAGCCTGGTCAGAAAATTTTTTTAAAAAAAAATCAGATGACAGAATTATGAATTATAGAAAATTATAACTCTAATCCTAACCCTACAATCTGGTTGGTTGGTTCTGATGTTGTTCCAGGACCAAGAATGATCACGTCCTTCTTGGGTGAGTCACATTAAATGATGAGTGAACACATCATACTTGTGTGCAAATCAAGTTAACCATAGTTTATCATATCAGATAAGAGACCAAAAAGAAGATGAAGAACAATTTATAATGTAGAATAATATAAAATAATACAATTTATATGATCAATACATTTATATCATAATAGATGTAGGCTATATATTTATATTTTATTTATAATATATCAGTTTATATTTATATTTCTTTAAATCTAAGAAGAGAGCTTTCATATATTATCTTATTGGAGTTATTGTAATGAGAAATGAAGGAAAAGAAAAAAGTGTGTCCTGTCCTCTCAACCTCCCTTTAGTTTAGATGGTCGAAAACGTGTTTTGTGACACGTAAAGTTCAGATAATTTGGGGATAAATCATCCTTCGTTGGCAAATTAATTATATCTTTGCTATATTTTAAAGACGGGGGCGTTAAGATCCGTCATCATCATAATGATGACCTTCGTAATGACAAATCAAGAGCGTTGAACAGAGGAAAGGGTGTAAACTTTCACCCACTTCCTCTGAAAAATTTTATTGTTGCGTCATAACGCTATTGATTCCGTGTGGAATCTGACAGCTAGAAGAGACTGAAACGATAGACTACAAGACAAACCGCCTCAACAACTGTTATACTCTTACAATAGCCTTATTTAGTATCGTACTATAGTTATTAAGTTTAATTTAGTTTCTGAGGCGCGGCTTGTTTGAGTGCGCGTGAAGAAACTTTTAGCCAAAACTGGAGACAAAACGTAATCGTATGCTCGCGCTTTCTCTTTGAGAGTTCAACTGACATCACATTAATGGACCGATGAAAAAGCGACTGTTATTTGCCATGCCACAAACTCTAGTCATTTTCCTATTCTCTCAGACAGCTGTCATAGGAACTGACCTGTTATTGATCTCTGTTGTCCCTCGCTGACCCGCGTGAAGTATGTCGGAGTCTCTGTCTAGTGAAGAGCTTGTGTCAACTTGACGCAATAAAAGTGCCAAGTTAGGCGGAGTTCTTTGAAACAAACCAATCAGCCTCTATGAAATCTCTTATTATGAAACTACCCTCAATTATTGATGCCTTCTTTTCAAATTTTGCCTTTTAGCATATTTTATATATGATTATTATTTCCTCTCTAACCCTAAAGGCTCAGATTAATTATTGCTTGGCCAGAATCACCAAGTTGTGCCACCCAAGAAAAGTGTTTAAATAATGCATTTTTAAAATAACCTATAATTATTAGTGTAAAATGCCTCATGTACAAATGTCTTAAATGAGAATATAGTGATCTAATATATTATTATAACATTTTATGTATCCTGTTAATGAGCTACTTACTCTCTCACAGTATTTTGGACCTTTATATACCAGATTTATCAGGGTGCTGATAAAGATTCTGGCAGTTCACCAGTTATCATTAACCTTTTAAGTTCATCTGAGGTAAAAGAAGCAATACGATAACCGAGTATGTAATCAAACATCTCTGGAGGTCTCAAGCAGCACAGCATGAGTTTTTGTGCCCCAGACAAGCGTCTGAAATTCTGGTTTGGTCCACAATCCAGCTCTATCCCTCCATGTCTATGGTGGTTAAAACTCTGATGACAACCAAACAAGATAAGATATGAAATCTAAAGACGATATGAAACCAGTGGCCTCTACACTTCTGCTAATCATCTGAGATAATGGTGATGTGTAAGTTGTTTACGTGTACTTTAACTGATACTATACTGAAAAAATGCCTATTTTGCTTTCAAACCTTTGAGTTGGCAGCCGATGTGAGTACTATTGGCTTGAGTAATCTAGAATGTTATTTTAATATTATTTATAGGCTATACTACTACAGTTAAACTTATTTCAGTTAGGTGCTGAGGCAAACGAGTTAAACAAGTTTAAGTTTTTCATCTAAAATTTATATTTTATTTCAATTACCGAAAACGATTTTTAATAGTTTCAGATAACAATACTGAAGCAGATAATGGAAAAGAGAATTACAAAACAGTTTGAATGAATGAGTCATATCTGTCTTATGGTATTTTATGTGTGATGCAAGCAGTCAAATTCAGTCAACGTCCACAATACTTTTTTAGAGTGTCTCCATTTAATTCATGAAAAGTAATATTCAAATTACAAAAAAAAAAAAAAATCATAATGATAATAATTTATTCACTGACTCGCTGTATATAGACAATTCTTTGGTAGTGAAGAAATATTCAAAATAAAGAATTGAGAAAATTCACAAGTGCTGAATAAATTTGAACCAAGACAAATGAATCAAAACACAAACACTGCTGCCCCACTACTGTTAAAACAGTACTGTTGAAACTGTTAGTGTCATCGAAGTCTTACGTGTTCAATGTAACAAAAATAAGTGTCTTTCAATTACTTGGAGAGAACAAAAGGCAACATTTGGCACATTCTATACATCTGTTGAAGTACAGTATTACCAGGAGTCAGAGCCAACTAACATGCATAACATACCAGATTAACAGATTGATGGGAATTAGAAAGAACAGGATTAAGGCAGAAATTCTGTAAGCCATTAGAAACTATTGAAACCATTAGATGTTTAAATGCCTGAGTGTGAAAATTCATTTTAGTGTAAGACTAAAGGGTTTTTGTGTTCATTGGGTGCACGAATGTTGAAGAAAATGTTTCACATGGTGACCAGGGTACAATGAGAGTGAATTATTGTGCTGGTAGATGGAAATGTCTGACTTGTTTTAATGCTCACTTTACAATCACACACTCATTTTTCACAGCTTTTTACATTTTCTCTTTTAGTTAACAAAATCTTTTAAAACTTCCAAAATCCTTTTTTTCCATAGATATCATTGATATTTCTTCATCTCTTACAAAAACATACATATAAAAAGAAGCAGAAAAGTATATCATTAATATAGCATTGCTTCAAGACAGAAGAAATGAAAGTTACAAAAAGTGGATCAAGCGCTCTTTTCAGTACACACCTATTGACTCCGCCCACTCCATATCAAGTGCCACTGTATCAGTGAGGAAGGCAGCTCAATCCAGGTTTCTGAAGAGAAACCCATCCTATTGGCGCGGCGTTAACACACCTTAAAGACTCAACATTGATCCAATTGTGAAAGGAAACCACAGACTTGATAAAACCAAGCAGGAACCAATCAGAACGCAATTTTTTTTTTGCATTCGTCACACAGCTCACAATATGAGAAACACAAATAGAGATAAAATGCTTAGAATAGGCAGAGAAAGTCATGAAAATACAGGCAGCATGAGGTTTCAGACTTTATATACCTTGTTTCATCATTTGTGATATCTTGAGGAAATGGTTGTTTTTTTTTCTCAAGGTTTAAAGATGGAAAGTAAACGCAATTCTATGGAATTCTATGGATTCCAGGAGCCAATCTAAGCACTTTAAGTCTAGGGATGCAGTCCACATTGTCCACACAGTGCACAAGGGGACAGAAGGAGGACATGTTGATGACAACGATGACATCACAGCTACCGCAGATCATCTTCAATACTGACGCAAGAGTTCCATCATTACCGTTGATAAAGGCAACATGGCTGTCTTTTGATTTCTCTTCCCACAGCTTCTTTCGTTCCCCTCTCACTCTCAGAGGAAGTCGTGTAGGCCTCTTGGTTGGGAAGAGATGTGCTCTTATGCAAATACTGATGAGGAGCAGGAGACTATCCTGCACATGTGCAAAATATCCAGCAATAGGGAGGGTGGGATGCGTCTCTTTACATGTGGGCCAGACGGGAAGGTGGAGGCACATGCTACTATTTGACAAGCTTTTTATTTCAAAAGGCAGAATGGAAGAGCTTGAGATGCCTAAATCAGTTCTGACATGTTTTGAAGTCAACAAACTTGCCTTGCAATAGTTTATAAAGCCCATTTTCTAGTACTCCACCCTCTATAGTCTTTTTGCGAAGCCCGCTCTGGTCCAGAAAAGGGTGAGGTCACAGTGTGACCTTGCTGAGCCTGAGGGACAGACTGGAGCGTTGCTGTGTGCGCGGAATTGTGGAGCTACAACGACTGCGCAGCTGAACCGGCCTCCCCTCTGAACCACGAAGACGCAACAGGAAGTCAAAGTTCGCAGACGTGCTCATGGCATAAAACACGTTGGCGTTGTCAGGGATAACCAACTCTGGAGGAAAAAGAAAAAAGATTGGGAACGTGATGTTGGCATTCCACCATAACAAGCCTAAATAGATTAAATATTAAAGATTTCAAAATGTATCAGATACATAAGATACACAAGTTTTAATGTTGTACCTCTCTCCTCAGAGATGACCTGCACCAGCTCGTAGTCGGCAGCCTGCTCACCCTCCAGGTTGTGTTTGGCCATGGCTCGAGAGATCACCGCTGGAGTTTTGTCCTGACTCGTCAGCTGCATGGAGAAACAATGATGCATTTTACAACTCTTCTCTCTATGAACTTAGTGCTATTAGAACATGGATTTTTAGAGTTTTTGAAGCCATATTAAAACCCATTTATAATGTGTAAGAGTAAGATATTACAAAGACAAAATAAATCATCAAAATATTATCTGGAAATATTTATTTGTAAGTTGACCGTTAATTTTAATTATTTAAAATTCATTAATAAAAATAATACTATTTTTAATATATATTGTTATAATATTTATTAACCATTGAATTTAAAATTTATTCTAAAGCACGTTGAACTTATGTACATTGTAAGAAATGAGAGATTAACACTTAAATAAATATATTTTTTTCCACAAAACTATTTATAGATTTGTTTATTTCTTTCTGCTAAAAACTATGGCTGTTAAAAGACTAAAATAATCACAGTTAAAGGGTTAGTTCACACAAAAATGAAAATTCTGTCATTAATGACTCACCCTCATGTCGTTCCACACCTGTAAGACATTCGTTCATCTTCGGAACACAAATTAAGATATTTTTGCTAAAATCCGATGGCTCAGTGAGGCCTCCATTGACAGCAAGATAATTAACACTTTCAAATGCCCAGAAAGCTACTAAAGACATTTAAAACAGTTCATGTGACTACAGTGGTTCAACCGTAATGTTATGAAATGATGAGAATACGTTTTGCCACTTTTTTTTACCACAAAAAAACAAAATAACAACTTTATTCAACAATATCTAATGAAGGGCGATTTCAAAACACTGCTTCATGAAGCTTCGAAGCTTTACCAATCTTTTGTTTCGAATCAGTGGTTCGGAGTGTGTATCAATAAGCCAAAGTCATGTGAAGCATTGAAATTTCAAAACATTTCGAAACACTTATGATGTAACAAAGCCTCGTTTACTGAAATCACCTGCATTGGCAGTTTCATACACGCTCTAAACCACTGATTCGAAACATAAGATTGGTAAAGCTTCGAAGCTTCATGAAGCAGTGTTTTGAAATCGCCAATCACTAGATATTGTTGAATAAAGTCGTTATTTTGTTTTTTGGCGCACAAAAAGTATTCTCGTCTCTTCATAACATTACGGTTGAACCACTGTAGTCACATGAACTGTTTTAAATATGTCTTTAGTAGGGCATTTGAAAGTGTTAATTATCTTTCTGTCAATGGAGGCCTCACTGAGCCATCGGATTTTATCAAAAATATCTTAATTTGTGTTCTGAAGATGAACGAAAGTCTTACAGGTGTGGAACGACATGAGGGTCAGTAATTAATGACAGAATTTTCATTTTTGGGTGAACTAACTCTTTAATCTCATCATATTTGCCTAAACCCCAGACCACAATTTGAAAACTAATGTATTTTTTTTTTTTTTTTTTTTACAAGATTTTAAACACTAATTAGCAATAATAATTTACATTTCTTTATATATAATTTAATATAAAATGGCTCTTAAACTGCAATCTATCAGTAACTAATCATACTATATTTAACCAATATATTAACAATGGTCAAATATACTTGTATGTATAAGCAAGAATAGATTCCACACACTGATAAAAGTAGATTAATACTATTCATCACTAACCATGATACTCTTGTAGAGGTTTCCGTTTCCCTGTTCGAGGCTTACTCGGATGATGCATGCATCCTGAGCTTGTGTGTTATAGGCAGGTGGACAGCTGGGTGATGTGGGGGACAAGGGCGTCAGCGAGATCGAGCGCCGGTGGTTGCAGGGGGGCCCGGGCAAGGTCGGGGAGGCCAGAGATATGGAAGCGCTGGCTGTAGAGGAGGAAGTGTCCATGGAGTGCAATGAGGTGTAGGAGGAAGACTCGGACAGCTAAAGTAACCAAACAGGTGTGTGTTTAATACTTTCATTTAATACAACAGTATATCAAGAATTTTGCCATGATATAAGATGTTTGTACCTTCTTCAGATGAGTGTCTATAGAGTGTGTGGGTGTCATGCCTTCACTCTCTGAGGGACTAGAGTCACTGGAAGACACACTGACTGAGTCCATGCTCTCCCCAGAGCTGCCAGTAGGAGGCGACCGAGGACTCTCTCTCACAGGAGAGCTTGTGTTCGTGGCATCAGTTCCCAAGAAGAGTCTAGTGAGGTTGGAAGCATAAAAAGAGAAATTAAATGCAAGAAATGTCTTTGAATATGCATTACTGTTCAAAGGTTTGGGGTCAGTAAGACTTTCGATGTTTTTGAAATAAGTCTCTTATGCTCACCAAGCCAGCATTTATTTGTTTAAAAATTATTGTGGAATATTATTATATTTAAAATGACTGTTTTAATATATTGTAAAATGTCATTTATTCCTGTGATGGCAAAGCTGAATTTTCAGCATCATTACTCCAGTCTTCAGTGTCACATGATCCTACAGAAATCATTCTAACATGCTGATTTGGTGATTAAGAAACTTATTTCATATTATTATCAATGATGAAAACAGTTGTGCTGCTTAATACTTTAGTGGATACATTTTTTCCAGCATTCTTTAACATATAGTTCAAAAGAACAGCATTTATTTGAAACCTAAATCTATTGTAGAAATCTATTGTAACAATGTACAAATCTTTACTGTCACTTTTGACCAATTAAAAGCATTCTTGCTAAATAAAAGTATTAATTTCTTTCTTAAGTATAAAACTTGATTAATTCAGACATCAAAATTTCAGTTTTAGGTCACTCACAGGCTCAATCTCTTCACCATACTCTTGCGAGGTTTTGGTGACGTTGGGCTGTTGTCTCCCAATCTTTCGACTTCACACGACAGCGCATAGCTGCAAAACATGAGTGACCAATATTAGCTTTGAGACTTACACAATATTCAGAGGAGTGAAAAAAAGTATGTACCTCTCCTCCTCTGTGTGCTGAGGCTGACTTTTAAACCAGCGCAGAAATGTGGGGTCAGGGGTCAGACAGTAACTATTGCACGCAGACTGCAGGAGCTTAATCTGAGCGATCACTTCAAACTCCTGTAAAAAGAGAGATTTTGTTCAACATTCCCACAGATCTGAATGCCTATAGCCATGAATAAGGGATTCAACAGATGTTTTGACTCTAATAAAGACCAAATAATAAGGAATGTTGTACTTACTCTGCGCCGCTTTTCAAAATTAATCAGTCCTCCCTGTGAAGCACAGAAAGAGACTTTAGCCTGGATTCTCCACATGATTTTACTCATGAAATGTTTTGATTATAGTTCTTGTGAAACAATCCAAAAGAAGGTCAAATAAACCTTGGTAATGAATACCTCAGCAGTCTGGGAATGCTAGGTCAATAATAACACCAGAGATAATTCTTATACTCTGGAAAGCTGTGGTGGATGAACAGCTGACTCACCTCCACTTGGTCAGGTAGTGCTGTATCAAGCATGGTCAGATCTGTGAGAAATGTACCCAGGTATGGGATCGTCCCCTGCATGGCACCCTGGAGACAAAAAAAAGTATATATTTTTGTACACTTTTTCACACACAAAATGTAACACTTTAACTGTTGCTCTCAAATAAATGACATATTAATACTTTTTTTTACTAACCATCTCTTTTTGTAACTGCAGTCTCTTTTGGGATTTTTTCTGATGGTCTTTGGCACAGCTGTCAAGACTGGCAAATTTTGAGGTGCCCTCCTATGAAAATCAGAGAGATGTCATTAGTTTTTAGCAGGCCCAGAAGGAATTGGCAGAATTTTTCTACATTGTCTGTACTTTTTTTTTTTTTTTTTAAGTTAAATGGAGTTGAGAGTACTACACTTTTATTGGTAGCCGAAAGCATCATCAAATTAGCCTAAAAACATAATAAACAAACACATAAGTGGCAAGAGATTTTAATAATTATTCCAATGATTCCACGTGCGCCTTTATTAACGAATGCTAACTTGTAAAATGCCTCTGTGCAAAGAAAACACAACATAACCAGAACTGTGAATGAGAAACATGTGTGTGAGCTCACCCTCATTAGCAGTTCCCGGCTTGTAAGGTAATTATTCTGGTCGGAGAAGATATCGGAAAGCTCTTCAAACATCTGCATGCTGTCTCTAATGTAGCAGAGCAAAATAAAATCAATCCAAGAGTATGAGCATGTCATTCTTAATAACAGAATTACAGAAAAAAAACTACACCGTTCAAAAGTTTAGGATCAGTAAGGCTTTTAAGATTTTTTTTATGTTCACCAAGGCTGCATTTATTTGATCAAATACAGTTAAACCAGTGAAATATTATTACAATGTAAAAGAACTGTTTTCTATTTTAATATATTTTAAAATGTCATTTATTTCTATGATAGCAAAGCTGAATTTTCAGCATCATTACTCCAGTCTTCAGTGTCACATGATCCTTCAGAAATCATTCTAATATGCTGATTTGGATCTCAAGAAACATTATCAATGTTGAAAATGGCTATGCAGCTTAATGAAATGTGAAAATTGTGATTTAGATTGTAATGCAGTGTCTTTTTTGAGGATTCTTTGATAGAAGAGAAAGCTTGAAGAACAGCATTTATTTTAAATAATCTTTCGTAACATTGTGAATGTCTTTACTGTCATTTTTGATCAGTTTAATACATCCTTGCTGAATAAAAAAAATAATAATAATAAAAAAATAATAGTGATCCCAAACTTTTAGATGGTAGTGTATATCCAACTAGACAAGTAACTAGTAACCATAACATAACCGGTAAACATAACCAATATTATTAAAAGGATATATAAATAATTTTAGCAGCCAGCCTATATACCATTTAAAAACAAAGAAATGACCGTCAGGCTTGTTTATTGACAGAACTTACTTGGAAACAGAGGCCCACGTTCTTTTCAGTCTGTAGATGGGGTTGGACTGCAGCGCCGACACAATGGCTCTCAGAGACGAGAAGTTCTTACGAATGCGACACTCCTGAGAACATATTCATCCATATTTATTTACACATTTTCATTTACAAATGGGTCTAATCAGACTTTATCAGATTTTTTGGAAGGCTGAATCTTATTATTATATCTACTTTGGTTTATCTAGATCTAATCTAAAACAGTTATGTCTCAAAGTCATAGATTAGGTGTCACTCTTTAACCAAATGCACAGAGAACAGCAAATGCCTTTTGTAAAAATATATTCCAGATCAACATCAAGCTTTAAAAAAAAAAAAAAATCAAGCAACACAAAAGTGCTGCAGATTGATTTAGTTCTAAAGAGCCAGAGGTTGACAGGTATAAACGTGAGCATTAAGGCATGTTGGGACTATGCAAGGTTGTGTGTGTGTTGGGTTATGCACCTGAGCAATGTCAATCCAGCGCTGGATGATGCGAGCACGCAAATGTGGGCGAATCTGACGTTGGCGAAGGATGGTGCTGACCACACACGCTGTTACCGCATTAAATTGGGTGATGGTGGCACGTATGGTGGGCGCGCTGTGTTTGCCGTCCTTTTTATCACGCTGAGACCAGATAGAGCCCAAACAGTGATGAGGAACCACCTTCTTAAATAGCAGCTGTGGAAGAAAGGAAATGTTTCATAGCTTGAGTCAAGTTGCATCATTACTATATACACTTCCTTGTCATCTGTATGTCATTCATACCCTCTTTATTTTATACAAAAAAAAAATAATTCTTTCTCACCGCATCCATATAGGTCAGCTGCTCTGCTACAAGGTCAACCTCGAAGGAGAAGAAGTCCTCCTGCAAATCGATCTCCAGCTCCTCATCTTCCCCAAGGCAGAAGGGGTTGGTGTACTGAAAACCTCCTGCAACAAATGGACAGCAGGTATTATTGTATGCACAGGAAGACAGAACAAACATGAATAGAAAAAGAGGTGTAAAATTCGAGGTACGGATTAAATAATTACCAGTATCCGGATATGACTTACCATCAGTCTCATTCTCTAGGCTGGCCTGGACACGCAATTGTTCTAGCAGACTCTGAGCCCGGCGCATTGGCTCTGAGCCCGGCATGGCCTTCTGCAGGAAACCCAGCACACGATGCAAACTCGGATATGATGGAGGTTCCTGGAAGTCCTCTGGACACTGATCCAACCAGGCTCTCAGAATAGAGGCCAAAGCACTAAAAAAAAAGAAAAATAACACATAGATGTTTGTATAAACCAGAGAAAGCCAGATGGTGCACACTAGTGAAAGAATCTCTTATAGTACACTTCAGTTGCAATGCTGTGATTCATGCAGCAACCGAACGCCATTATTCATCAGTTCCCTTTTATTTCATAATTGCTTCCAAACTCACATACACACACACAATAACACAGACTTTGACCTCTATTTTTAAGCTTCCATGGAAATGAAACAACAAACACAAGAGCTGCCGGAAGTCACTGCAGATACAACAGCACAGATAACCACGACAAAAACAGAACTCACGTTCTCACAGCGCCTCTGCTCTCTCCAGTCCGACACTGGTTACGCTCCCCCTCGCAATCCTCAAAACTGCCATACCTGTGAAAGAAGAGAGGTAAGCATGCTGACAAATGGTACAGGGGGTAACCACTGCATAAGAACCCAAAATAAAGTACAAAATATAAGATAAAATGAATGCATACACTTTCAGACAAATAAATGACTATGATTTTTCCATGACTTTTCTGGTCACTTGCAATGACTCGACATACATTTGTAAAGAGGACCTATTATGCCCATTTAAAAAGTCTTGATTTTGCTTTTGAGGTTTAAAAGAATAAGCTTTCATGCTTGAATGTTCAAAAAACGTGTTATTTTCAACTAATTTTACAATGTTGCAGCACCTCTCCTCCCAGTCTGCCAGTAAAGCTCTGTTTAGTTCCTGTCACTATGAAGCCCCTCCTTCCAAAAAACACAATGTGCTGTGATTGATTGGCTGGACCAGTGTGTTGTGATTGGCCCCTTACAATAACCAGAAGTTTCAACACACTACTAAACACAAATCAACCAGGCCTCACCACCTTTCCTTTTTTTGCATATGCCTTGGGTGGGAATGGGAATTATTTAAATGAGGAATATTGAGACAAGACTACAATCGAGGTGTTTCAGGAGTTCAGGAACAGTGCTTACTGATATAGAGAATAACTCCCTTGAAATGACTTTGTGCTTTGTAACTTTCATGCTCAAACAGCAAACAGCAAAGTTGAAAATATAAAAAAGCATAATAGGTCCATTTTAAAGATCATTTTATAAAGATCACTTTGACAAAAATTAATGTCAAAGGAGGAAATACTTATACTGAACTTGAAAAAAAAAAAAAAAAAAAGTATTTACTTTAAATTTCCATAACCTTTAATTCACTTCCAAGACATTTCGTCAGGCCTGGAAATCACACTTTTGAAATTTCCTGATATTTCCATGTCTTCCAAGACTTTGGGATCCCTGTAGATCTGATATTTTGGCACGTATCCAACTTTTGGTTTATATTCACGCAACTTAACTGACCGCTGATATGTTAATACTGATCATCGCAAAGCACGAGCGCTCTTGCATGTGCGCAAACGTGAGCTTTCAAAACAGCCAGCCGGAATGCATGCAGGTTTCTCTTGACATTTATAATGTGTATTACTACATAAACATGCACACTAGTGTACACACCTGTCCAGCAGCAACTCCAGTACACTCTGTGTGGTGGCAAAGGCCCTGTACGTGGAGAGGAAGATGCTGGTGTAGGTCAGGTCATTATCACCAAACGCTGTGAGAAGCGTCTCTACCAAGCGCTCAAGTGTCCCCGCCCGGATACTCCTGATCTTACATGTCTCCAACTGACTGACCGTGTGACCTGGAGGCAAACGGTCGCCCTCTGCCTGAGAGAGCAAAGGAAAAGGAGAGAAAAATACCTTGAGAGAAATATAAAAGCATGTCAATTTTTAAACACGCATCCAAGTATCGTGCAGAGAAACTGAGGGAGAAAAGCAGAAATAAACAGGGCAAAGAATGAGACCTTGGTACTGCAAGCACGCTACAACAGGAAACTCTACAATCTGCTTTTAATCAGAGCAATCCTCCTCCTCCCTTTCTGAGACACGCTGGAAAGTCACCCAGTGCTTCATTAGTTGAAAAATACAATGATTGTGCAGTTCACACAAAAAATGGGATTTAAAAGTAGTCCACAAAAAGGTGAATATCAGTGCAGGGCTATTATTATAGTTAACTCAAACTAAAACTGAAACCAAAACCATTAAATAAAAGTTAACTGAATAAAAAATAAATATATAAAACTTAAATTATTTTATTTCAACTAGTTGCAAAAGCAACATTTCTCATTTTAATTTAGGTTAACTTTTTTCTAAACTAACTAAACTAAAACTGAAATAAAAATTAATAAAAAACTATATAGATATTTAAAAAAAAAAACTATATAAAAACTGACAACACACAAAATTAAATAAAATTAAAATGAAAACAGAAAATATAAATGATACTAAAATAACACTGTATCAGTGGAAAAGCAAGAATACTAAATCTTTTAGAGCAACAAATAAAGTGACTGAGTTGCAGCAGCCAAAACTAGGTCAAACATTAAGCACTGTGACCTCTCTAAAACAGGGCTGTAACTGATGTCCGAACCTAAAACATGTGCCTTCCTTTAACTGCAATGTCAATCAAATCTGCATTTCAACTTTACAGCATGATTACTGTAAAGTGAACTGGCTTCTGAAATCAGCATTATCATGAATATCACATTTATTGAATGATTTTGATGAAGGTGTTTTTTACTATACACCCATTCGATGTAGAAACGTGTTACAACAAACTAAAGCCCTATGGAAACCACATCAGCTCATAAGTGCTTTGTTTTCAGAAGGGTGTTGACAATATGGAAAAAAGTTATTCAAGGTTAAAGCAACAGATTATACCATATTCACCGCTGTAATTCGGAATGGAGTCATAACAGCATGGCTTCATAAAATAACAATGTTGTATAAACCTTGAAACTCATGCAGCAAATTTTTTGGTTGAAGTTTAATGAGTTTAATGTTTTGCTGTCACTAAAACACATGAAAAATAGCTATAACATTGAGGAAAACACAAAGGAGGAACGGTTTTGTTCATACAATTAAAGCCAATCTTCTTTTGTGTAGAATAAAGTAAGTCATACAGGTTTTTGAATGACATGAATATCATTTTTGGGTGAACTTTCTCTTTAACCAAGCTTTTACCAAACAAACAACCCTATATAACGGTTAACGTGCAACACTACAACTATGAAGACTAATGACAAGAACGTTATAAGAAGCCCACAAATAAAATACTTCCGTAAACCATAAAAAGCTTTACATGGTCACCCTTAATATGCCCTACTGTCTGGCCGGCCCAGCATGGGCAGCCAAAGTGTTTCTTTAAATAAGAGTGGAAGTGCATTCAGATCAAAGGCCTCCACTCACCCCCAGCCATCTTGCGCCTTTGTTAGCCGCCTGCTGGATTTGGACCCTCTTTAGCGTCACGTTGTATATGGCCCCTTCCTCGACCTCCTCTCCCCAGTCCTGTACAGAGCTCTGTAGAGGGAGAAAAAAAACAATCAATGTTACACCATTTTGAATGTTGTGGAGTAAAACTGGGGAACAATATGTCTCAGTTCGGCATAAACAGGAAACCTGGCTTTAAATGTTAGTATCTAAAGAATGACAGACATGATAGGGTGTGTGGAGGAGAGAAAATCATAACTCATTTGGAGGAAGGAGACACAGAGAGAGGAGGGAGAGAGAGAGAAAATGAGATCAGAGCTGGCATGGGGTTTTAAAAATCAGCCTAAGAGCTTTTACAGATTCTTAACAGGGAAGGATTTCTCCATCCAGCATTGGAGTTCAAAAACCAAACTCAGAGAAGTCTATAAACATACACACGCATATGCTTTCTCAGTCAGACACACACACAAATACAAACAGTATAATGTGATGACCAGCATTAAGTGTCTGGGTGAGTGGAGTTTTTCAGGCTGTGCACAGCTTAACGTTCATATTAAACTGTCAGACAGAGAATTTTGATAAATTCTGCCCTCCTCTTCAGTCAATATTAATAAAGTAGAGCTGTAATAAATGAGACTCTCATATCCCAAATATCTCTGTCTATCATCTCCATTAAAGTCAGATCTTTTCTTTCATATTGTGACATACATCTGAGTGAACTGGCTTATCAAAAAAGAAAAAAAAAAAAAAATGTAGGGCTTGTGTGGATTTATCTGATGTTGATTGGATGGAGCCAGATCTGAATGCAAGCTTGCAGTTGATTGTAAGAAAGGGTTGGGTTTATGAAGATAAATGACTGGAAAAGTCCTGCATAAATCAGCAGAGAAAGATACATTTATGACATTTTAATTAATAAATAAAAATTAAAAAAACTAATTAAAAATATGCATGGATGAATCATTTACAATAAGATTGATAACATAAATTTAGAATTTTTTTAAAGACAAATGTCCTTCTTAAGAGTGCAAATAAATTAGAAAAGGAGAAATAAAAATAATGCTTTAAATAAGTAAAAAACTCCTAATGAAGCAAGACAAAAATATTTAGATTTAAGACATTTTCTCTGAAAAGTAGTCTTAATATTTTAAGCAATTTCATAAGACTCAATTTCATCTGAATTTTTTTTTTGTAGTGCATACTGAAGAGACTGTGGGAAACCTTTAAATTAAAGATGCTTTGATATTTTAGAAACTGTTGCTTTCATGCTTACACACTCACACACACAAAAATGTACCTAAAGGAATTTGTGAAATATTGCTGTTTCACTAACGACGTCACCAGACTTTTTTCCAACAAGATTCCAGAAGTCTGGAAAAAGTCAGGCATCATGGACCTATCCTTGGAATTACTGTGAAAGTCAGAAGACCTTATTGCCTAGTTTGTTTTTCTATGTGAGTTCAGCCAAAGCCATGCTATATAGGTCCAACAAGTGCATTCAGCTCTCTTGGGTACCAAAAAGTATTTTTGATCCTCAGTAAAACTCTGGATTTGGATTTAGTTACATGGGTGTGTTTATAGTTTTAAAAGAACATATCTGTACATTCCTTTCAAAGCCATCAACCTTGACATTTAAAACATCGGCCTACTGAGTCCTGAGTTCACTACTGCAGCACATCCAGACTATGTCTGCAGATTTATGCGGCTGAAAGAGTAACTGTCCCTGGAATGAAGTGGATCAGTCTGTCTTTATTTTCCGGACTGTTTCCTGTACAGTGCTCTCAGATAAATACTCAGCTGGATGAGTCATGCAGTTTGCACTCAAAAACAATGGTAGGAGGTCTGCATACCCGCTGCCCGGACCCTGCCGAGTCCACAGTCTATGCACTGTGCTGCTCCTTTGTACTGGACGAAATGTTTTCCAAAGCGGCTTTTAAAGCCTGCTCAGCGGCACAGGCAGATATTGGAGAGGGTGGGACTACATGAGGAAACAAAACAGTTTTTCTCTGAAATAAAACAAGTTGAGTACTAGTAATTGTGACCACATGATGTGATTCGTAAGATTAGATAGGAGCTCTTTGAGGTCAGGTTTATTTTAGCTAGTTAATTTTTTTACATTTTATTCTATTGTTTTGTAAATTGTTATTTTTTATTACGGTCTTATTATCATTTTATCTAAAACCATATTTAATTCAAATTTACTATTTGATTTAAATGTTTGCTGTTGCTCGATTTAGAATTTTATTATTATTATAATTATTATAAAAGAGCAATGCCAGTTCTAAGGGTTCAACTCCCATGGAACAAAAAATGATGAAAAATACTGCATAGAAAGCGTGTCTTCCTAATATGTAAATATAGCCTGTATTGATGCTCTGATGAACAATCACGCAAATAAAGTTTTAATAAACTTTCTCAATTAAAATGGACTACAATACTTTATGTGGTCAGATAAATTCTCCTAAAAAACATAAAATATAGACTATGTTTTTAATAAACATCATTGAAAGTCCTCAAAAAGCATTGTAGCAATGAATGGCTGTGGGACTTCATTTGTTTAGGTCTCTAATAGTCATGTAAACAAACAATGAAAGGATGCTGACCATGTTATCATCCCAAACAGAGACGTTTTCTTCCCCCTACAGCCTGCATACAAAAACAACACAACCCCAAAGTCCATGAGAAACAATCCCTCACCGATAACAACAATAACAAGTGGGTTTAAGCCCATCTGCCCGCTTTGTTTTCGTCTGCAGAGCCTGGAGGCTGTTCATCACAAAAGTAGAAGTATTTCTAGAGCGAGAAACTAACGGGAACCGCCGCCTACGTGGAGACTCTCAGATCCAAAGTCAGCGCGTGTATGATAAACAGACGAGTGCGATACAGTATTGTAATAAAATGTAATCTAAAATCATTATTTGTATTCCCCACGACCTCCTCCCCTCCCAAACTCTTTCTTTACCCTCCACTCCAAGCTCTCTTTCCCCCTCCCTCTCCCCCTCCCTCTCCCTCTCCCTCTCCCGTCTTTCTCTCTAGAAGCTCAAAGCCGCAAAATCAACAGTGTGCAGGAGGCAAACGCAACTTCTTACCATTTTAGCTTTCCAAGCGAATTTCATGGTGAGGGCCTCTCTCATCGTCCGGTAGCGGCATTAGAACACAGCCCAAGTCCAGCGAGAAAGGGTAAAATGTTTTCAAGCTATCTGTGTGAATTTCAGAGCTATCCTATGTGAATTGTCCTCCTTCAGCGCACACACATAGTCCGTCACGGATGGAGCCTCAAGCTGCTCCCCTCGCTCCCTCTGCTCTGCAGTCCACCCCCGCTTAGTAAATGACACAACTCCGCCCACTGCACTCTCTCTCACTCCCACCCTCTTTAGTCCTTTGATTTCTTTCTTTTTATTATTATGAAATATTGTGTACGGTTTTTTATATATATATATATATATATATATATACTTTTGATTTTTAATCAAATTATATTTTGATTCGCATTAAGATTTTAGAATGTTAACACTGAAAAAACAAATAAATGCCAGAGAAGTTAAAGTGACAGTGCATGCAATATATATATATATATATTCTGTCATCATTTTACGCACCTTCATGTGGCACCAAAATCGTATTATGGTTGTGAAACACAAGTAGATGTTTAGCAGAATGTTAAAGGTGCCCTAGAACTTTTTTTTAAAAGCTGTAACATAAGTCTAAGGTGTCCCCTGAATGTGTCTGTGAAGTTTCAGCTCAAAATACAGCATAGATTTTAAATTCATTTTTTTAACTGCCTATTTTGAGGCATAATTAGAAATGAGGCGATTCAGGGTGTGTGGCCCTTTAAATCCCGTGCTCCACGCCCACGGAGCTCGCGCTTGCCTTGAACAACATAAAAAAAAGTTCAAACAGCTAATATAACCCTCAAAATGGATCTTTACAAAGTGTTCGTCATGCAGCATGTCTAATCGCCTAAGTACAGTGTTTATTTTGATGTTTACATTGATTCTGAATGAATTTGAGGCTATGCTCCGTGGCTAACGGGCTAATGCTACACTGTTGGAGAGATTTATAAAGAATGAAGTTGTGTTTATGCATTATACAGACTGCAAGTGTTTAAAAATGAAAATAGCGACGGCTCTTGTCTCCGTGAATACAGTAAGAAACAATGGTAACTTTAACCACATTTAACAGTACATTAGCAACATGCTAACGAAACATTTAGAAAGACAATTTACAAATATCACTAAAAATATCATGTTATCATGAATCATGTCAGTTATTATTGCTCCATCTGCCATTTTTTGCTATTGTCCTTGCTTGCTTACCTAGTCTGTTGATTCAGCTCTGCACATCCAGACGCTGTTTTATTTTTTGTTTTGTTTTTTTATATAGGCCTAATGGATGGTGAATGCAGCTGTCAAACTCCCAAAAGGTCAAAATTCAGTGCCATATGCAGGCCAGTTATAGTATGGTGGAATTTGGTAGTTTAGGTGAACAATTCATTACCTATAGTCATGACTGTAGTTACTAAAAATATAATAATAATCATCATGCCATTGAAATGAAAGGTGAAATATTTCTATTTGTATGGTTTTATTTTTAGTAATCAATCTAAACTATTTGCAAATATTATCTTTATTTTAAAACACACATTTACTCTTAAATGCATGCCTAATATTTGGGGAAAAAATGTTTCTTGTCTCATCACATTTTGTTAAGAATTAAAGTATATCATGTAAATCATGTAAAGTATAGACAGGTTATGAAAACAGTAAAATTTGACCAAAAAAAGTGATGTATAATTATGTATAATGTATTTAACATTACTATAGAAAAACAGATGTTAAACATTAAATGTTTAGCTGTACATCTTCACTCTCTTTCCCTGTTAAAACTGAAACATTATGCTGGAATTCATGTTTGGCCTCTGTGAACAGTAAAGCCCTTTCTTTGTTTTGACTGTCCTTATCAATCACTTTGACATTGACAGGCACTGTTAGATGGCTGAGACAGACCAGCCTAAAATGTTACTTTTAAAACTTTTTGTCATCCTAACAACACTCAGAGTGGAGGAGAGTAATTGGGTGCAGCAAAGTAGCATCAGGAATATCAAATATTGGGGAAACAATTTGATCATTATTAATTATTTGGGGGGGGGATCTGTCCCCCTCATTGTCTAAAGTGGTTACAGCCCTAATTTAGAGACAATATGAGGAAGGCTGACGCTGTATTGTCTAGATGAAGGGATTTTCCTTTATCCCTTATGTACAGGACGTCTGGATTTTCATTTGTATGAACGCAGGAACCTAGTGGAGACAAGGTTGAAATCAGCAGGTGTCATGTGGCCCTTCACTCACACACTTGGGTTCTCACACCAACTATACACGTAAGCTTCCTAAAGGGCAATTAAGACCCCTTAGAGAATCAGTGTGATCATTCATGCAGCCACAGGAGGAACACAATAGAAAGCAGTTCAATGCTCTTTGCCCTTCAGTTCTATCTTAACAAGGCCAGTGGTGAGATCATAAACGTCAAGGACTAGTTTTATGAAGACAGATTCAAAGAGTACTTCCTCAAGCTAAAGACATTTTACAGGCAATCTTGCTCAATCACAAACATTTAAAGTTTATATTAGATTGACCATTCTGTCATTAGCCATTCAGCCGAGAATGTTTGAACTAAAAGGACAGTACAGGAGAAGGTGGCGATAGTACGATCATGGGTTTGTTTTGGGGTGTAGAGGTGCATGTGAAAAAGCCAGCCAGAGATAATGGTAACACTTTACAGTAAGGTCCCATTAGTTAACATTAGTTAATGCATTAACTAACAATGAGCTGCAATATTTATAAATCTTTTTAAACATTAGTTAATAAAAATACAACTGTTCATTGTTAGTTCATGTTAACTCAGATCCATTAAATAATATTAACAGATACAACATTTGATTTTTAATAATGTATTAATTATTAACATTTATTAATATCAATAAATGCTTTAGAAGTAGTTCAGGTAGTGAACTTTATAGTTCATGTGAACTTTAGGTCATGTTACCTATAACTAATGTTAACAAATGGGGCATTCCAGGGGGACTTTCCAAACCCAAGTAAGTTAGCCTATAGTGCAACTAGTAAAACACTAACAGAAATTTACTAGATTAATATATCTTTTTAATTTTTTAATTGATCTCAGGTTACCAGTTAGCTATTTTTGTCTAAAGTTTGCATTTTTTTGTCCTATGTCTTCTGATTTATTTGGAGTTGATGGAATAGTTCAAATAAAAACAAAGAAAATGTACATAAACTTAAGATAAAATGAGATCAAATGTATTTGTTTTACAAAAAGCTGTTCTGAGGAATATCAGAACTTTTTCTATTTTAGACGATACTTAAAATGTCAATAAAAATAAATAATTCACTTTAGTTTTAGATGGTATTTTTAAAATTGCTTCTGAATGCACCTTACAAAATAAAACCAAAAAGTTTGTTGAGTCTAGTCCAAGAGCAAATCCTAATTTTTCAATCTATAATTTCCATTGACATGGAATTTAGTCAAGCGCTATGGTTATTTCCTGTGGTTAATATCCTAGGCTACATCCGTAATCGTAGGCAGTGACTTGTTGCCTCGTTGCTTTATCAGGCACTTTCTTTGCAGCATTTGCACATGAAGGTACCTCATCTAACTGATTTCAGACAGACTTCTGAGGCAGTGTAACGGTTTAATGATCTACAGCAAAATAGAGAGAGCTTAGGTGATAACTAAGAGAATGTTTCATTACTACAATAGTAAATTCTGACTAGAAATGACATCAAAATTGGAAAACGTTGGTCAAAAATGTACATTTACACACAAACTGACCACCAACCGCAACTGTCAGACGCCATCTTTATTTTTTAGCTTAACTGCCACAGAATGGAACACACAGGATTGTGGGATACCAAAGGCAGCGAAAGATACATCTATGCTGCCTTCAGAAATCGATCAGATGAAGGTATCTCAGGAGACATGAAGTGAAGCTAACATTGGATTCGGACATGCCCTGATGCTTTCCTACCTTGGAATGCATCCTCCGAAGGCAGCATTTTTAAGATTTTGGATGCAGCCCTAGACTGTGGTTAATGTTCTGGAAACCAGGGCCAAGACTGTATTAGTAAAAGTGCATGCAAGTAACCATAGGAGACAACCTATCACATGACTCCCTCAAACCACACAACCTCACTCTCAACATCATGCACCATTAGCTGTCTACAGTCACAACAAATTCAATAAAGTGAAGTGTGTTTAAGCAGAGACCCCCTCCTACATACAGAGGAGTGGTCCGGTCAGAGAAGGCTGGTCAGTGAGGGCAGTGGGGCTCCAGAGGGGAAACCCTCATTCTCTGGGATTTGCTCCAGTTCCCAGGCCAGTCTGACTGGGTGTCCTCTGCTCGGCCGCTCCTCGGGGGTTCTGGGAAGCGTGGAGGAGCAGTGGGAGAGGTCGTGACCTTTTGGTCCCCCTCAAGGGACAGCTGTTTGCTCTCAAAAGAGAGTGATGTCATTGCAGTGCACGACAACAAGCCCTGACAAATGGCAGGCGCTTGGGCTGGACCCGGCTGACGCACACACACACACGCTTCTGATCTCATACACAGCTATAGCCCTAGGGAATAGAGAGAGATAGTGTGTATCTGTATGCAATAAGCGCACGACACCACTACATCAGTAGTGATGCCAATCTCTAAAGGAAACATACTGTATCATTTGATTACATTCAAGGTGTGGGAACTAAATCTAAAAGTTTAGTGTTATTGAAAAATCTTTGTTGATCGACCACTAAATAGTTTGCCAAAACTTAAATTTTGTTATCATTTATTCCACTTGAAAACTTTTTGATCTGTTAAATGATTTTCTTTCTTCTAAGGAAAGGAAATGTGAAAATGTTACTTAATATATTAGTATTTAGTGGTATTTAATAAATGCTGAGTAAATTCTTTTGAATTTTCTATTCATCAAAGAATCCTGAAAAAAATGTCATGGTTTCCACAAAAATATTACCACAGCTGTTTTCAATGTTGATGATAATAATAAGAAATATTTCTTGAGCTTCAAATCAGCATATTAGAATGATTTCTGAAGGATCATGTGACATTGAAGACTGGAGTAATGATGCTGAAAATTCAGCTTTGCCATCAGGAATAAATTACATTTTAAAATAAAACTGAAAACAGTTTTTTTAAATTGTAATAATATTTCACAATACTACTGTTTTTACTGTTTTTGATCTAATAAATGTAGCGTTGGTGAGCATATGTGACAATTTTCAAAGACATTAAAAAAATCTTACAGACTTTTTGTCACGTAATGGGTGCACAACAACGGAGATAATAAACAAAATCAAATTCAAAGAAACACTTAGAAGTATCTTCAGGAAATATAACACAACCACAAACAACGACACGGAACAGTGAACTGAGGAAACTAAGGGTCTTAAATAAAGGAGAGCTCATTAAATGAACAAAAACAGGTGCGTGATTAATTAGAAACTATATGGAAACTAATAAGCAAAGGGCAAACTGGTACAGGGAAAATAGAACACAATGACAATAAAACAGAACATAACCATTACACTTTTGAATGGCTAATATATTAATTCCTGGAAATTGTAAGAAGATTAGAACATATAAAAACTAAATTAACTGTGTGAGGCATGTGTTTTAAGTAAATTTGGTTACACTTTAGATTAGGGTCCAATTCTCACTATTAACTAACTATTAACTAACTTTTGCCTCAATAAACTCCGAATTACTGCTTATTAATACTTGGTAAGGTAGCCGTTAGGTTTAGGCATTAATATGTGCTTTATAAGTACTAATAAACAGCCAATATCCTAGTAATATATATGCTAATAAGCAACTTGTTAATAATGAGAATTGGACCCTAAACTAAAGTGTTACTGTAAATTTAAGTGCATCAGGACATCTCACACCAGATATGACATTAATGACATCAAATGTCATTGGTTCTTATGTGATGGATCAATATTATGGTATACTTTTGTTCACTTGGTATAGTACTCACTATGGTATAGCATTCACTTTCATTGAATGGAAAAGAGAAAAAATGAAAAAATCATACAGGTTTGGAAAAATAATTGTGAGTAAATTATATGGATTTCATTTCTGGGTGGGCGATCCCTTTAATTTACCAGACGCTCACAGAGCAAAATGTTTAATTTGTTTTCCTGGTGTTTAGTTTCAGGTGCTGAGGCATGGGGGGTGGGCTTAGGAAACAGGCTTAGAGGGAATCTTAGGGAGCATGTTTAGACCCCTATAGGGTGGCTGAGGATATCTGTCCTGTCGACACCAATGGAGACATACTGAGTCTAAACCTCCCTAGAGTACAATAGTCTCCAGTCAGTCTCTCCTCCTGTGGTGGACTCACACACACAAATACACATAAACACACACATGTAAACACACACACACACAGGGCCTGTGAAGCTATGGAGCACATCGACATGAGTAACGAGAGCACTGTTATTGCACCACTGTGGGGGGAAAAAACACACATTCCAGGAAATCTCCCACTTCCTGCCTGCAGCCTCCCAACTCTATGTGCCTGTCGTCATTGTACCTGACTGAAGGGCCAGTTATCATGTCTACACTGCCAAAGGCACTCGCAAAAACCTGAGGGATAGAGAAAATGCAGCTTTAGCCCATTCTGTGTATGTATAGGGAGATTTACGGTCAGATTTTGAACTGCTGTGTTGCACTAGCGTCACCAGAAGAGTTATAAGCCGAGCTGACGCAGGCAGAGAGAGCTGGAGCTAGAGGGCGCTGGGAGGAGACCTTCAATGGTGGCGCACCTCTCTGTGTTTTGACGTGCCAGGCAACACAAGTTCTTCCTAGACATTTGTTATTTGCAGCAGTGATAAAAAAGCTTAAGATTAACTGTAATCTGTGATTCACAGTTCTCAAGAATCTGCAATCCCTTGTTGTCATGATACCATGTGATCATTTTTATTATGCAATTTGCTTACTTTTATCAAATTCACAAGAAATCAACACAGTCTAATGCAACAGAAATCATTGGATGTGTTTGTAAAAGCATACACATTACCGTTCAAAAGTTTGGGGTTGGCATTTTTTAAACATTTCTTATTATTATCAATGCTGAAAACAGTTGTGTTGCTTAATATTTTTGTGGAAACCATAATACATTTTTTTTCAGGATTCTTTGATGAATACAAAGTTCAAAAGAAATAGAAATCTTTTGCAACATTATAAATGTCTTTACTGTCACTTTTACACATTGTATACAATATTATATATTAATTATATATATATTAATTTCATCTGTTTTCTCTTCTTTCTTTTTTTTTTGTTGAGTGAACTGTTGTTTTTTCCACCTTATAAATCAACACAGCTTAATATTGCAGTAACATTACTGTAATCAACTGACAGATATTAATGAAGAACTGAAAGTTCTTGAGTAGCTCCTGGGGTTTTCAGATGAAAGAAAACTGAAACAAAACAACAAGAAGAGAGCAGCATCTTCCCCACTGAGCACCATCAGAAGCACAGGCAAAATATGCCACAGTGGAAACTCTGTCATTGTGAAATATGTGGCAAAACCATCTGTTAACGTCCTCACACGACTGGAAGCAACTCTCACAGAAACACGCTTACCAGAAACTCAAATATTATTCCTGAATGGTGCATGTGTGGGAGAAGCAGAGAAAACGTGTAGAGAACAAGGTGTGTGTGTGTCTGTTTATGTGTCTCAATACCTTTGTTTTACATTCCCAGTAGAGGGCAGTGTAATATGATTCTGCTGAGTTAGCAACTTCAGAGAGGAGAAAAGAATAAACAATAATTTTATGGCCAGGAATTTTAATGTTAAGATTTATGATATGCTCTAATGGTAATTTAAGTGTTTTACACTGTATCCAAGAAACCTGTCATTCTCCCTTTTGTTAGTTCTCAATCTCTCTTATCCAGGGTGATGCAACCTTCTCCATCATTTACCAACAATGTTTTCTATCAATCCTAATTTTATCAAGTTTTTCTACATTTACGTGAAACATCTGGGTAAAAAACAACAGCAACAACACAACACATATTGTGCATACATCTTAACTATAGGCTACTCAGCTGGCAAGGAGTCTGTTCAGAGATTTTACCAGAAGTCAATCCTGTGTGTATCATAATAACAGAACCTGACAGGAACTGTGGCAGACTGATTATACAGTCAGCAAGATTATCATAATCGTTAAAGTATGGGTTTAATATTCTCGGATTGGTTAAAAATCCTGGATGGCATTCTTTGATGACTAATATGGTGGTCAGTTGTTTGCAGCGAGTCAGTGGGTGTTGTTAATCTTCCCCTCTGACCTAGAGCTAATAAGCTTTAATTAGCCAGTGCGGTAAGTCTGGTTTGGGCCCCCAAATTGGCAAAACCATCTGCCACCATAATCATAAACATGGCATACAGACACAGACAGACAGACAGACAGACAGACAGACAGACAGATAGATAGATAGATAGATAGATAGATAGATAGATAGATAGATAGATAGATAGATAGATAGCCTGTCACTGTCTTTCAGACAGTCTGTCTGAATGTGATTTTGCTGATTCAGTCTGTCAAGAGTGTTTGCTGATCAGACAGTTAAATAACTTAGCCAGTGGACATCACTGGGCCTGACCTTGTCTGCTTCTCAGCCCCCTCTATTCATCCCTTCTTTTTTCTTTTCCTGCCTCTCTGACAGAGGGAGCAGTAAGCCAGGCCACATGACATGGATCAGGAAAGAGGGAATGATGATTTTTTCTGTGTGAGGCTAAAGAAGGCTGTGTGTGTTTGTGTAACTGCTGCATTGACCTGAGTGGTTCCACACCTGTCATCTACAAGAGCTAAGATGATTCACAGACCTCCCAGAATGAGAGTTTATCGACACACACACTCAAGCACAATCTCTTTACAGTACCTCTAACACACACACACACACACACACACACACACACACACACACATTACTCGCACACTTGCTTTCTCCATTATGCTATATATACACATTTGCACTCTATACTGATATACCCTGTATAACCCTTTGCTCTATACATGTGGGTTATACATTTTCTGCCCTAATTGAGTGATTTTCCCCCTTTGGACTTCAGCCTGAGGCGTCATGTCAGACTGAGGGTGACAGCAGTCATATTATCAGTTTATCAACTCGTTCCATTATCATATACTCATTGAACCAAATGTTCAATAGTGCAGTCATGCAGACTGACACATCTATGGAGAATGCTATCCATGTATAATACTACAACACCTAAAGAGCATGTAATATAAGGAAATCTCTATTCATCCTATCTATATACACTACTACTCAAAATTAAAAAAAATATTAGAATGATTAAATTATATTTTAATTTTTTTGTATATATCTGCAAGACATATATATTTGCTAGATATTTTAAGAAGAATTTACAACAATAATCTAAAGTGCATAACAGAAATCAGAATCAGAATCAGAAAGAACTTTATTGCCAGGTATGTTGTTTACACATACTAGGAATTTGTTTTAGTGACAGAAGCTCCACAGTGCAACAGAGTGACAGCGACAAGACAAGACACATAATAAAAAGAATAAAATAATAATATACAAATTTACAAGATAGACAAAGTGCAAAAAAAACAATATAAAAAAACAATATACAATATATATTATAGACAAAAACCAAATGTTTAAGTTGGCATATAAAATGCATGTAAATTAAAGTAAAATTTTTGGTCTCAAAGCAGCCCCAGTAAGTCAACCATAAGCCCTGATTTACACTTTTTGAGACAGCAGGGAGGGGACAGAACATTATCAAGGTGAGAGAGAGGTAACTGGATTGAAACATAAGCCAGATTCGAACCTGCATCTCCCACATGAGCACCACATCTCTACTGAAACACTAAATTCATGACTATAGCACTTGTGTAAGCTCTAGGCCTTGTGCTTTCTTGTTAGCAGTTGCAAAACTTAGTGACACTGAATTAATGAATTGAATTCTCCATCACAACGCGTGACTCACTGAACGAAGCAAGGAAACACCGGCTAGAAACCAGCCATCAGTGTCTCTTTTAACAAACACACAAAAGACAGTTGATCACAAAAAGAGAAGTGATGCAGAAATGGAGAATGCTTAGTTTGCGATTCCTATATTCAGCATAATTCCAGACACGCGCTTGCGGTCTGCGCAAAGCTTCCTCAATGTGTTATGGCACTGACCCATATTGACTTCTGCAGAGTGAAAGTGAGCAACAGGACTGTGCCATATAGGCTGAACATATAAGTGCATTGACCCCAGTCCTTGATCACTTGACTACAAAAGTTTGTGCCGAGGCTTTGCTGCATCAAGCAGAAAATCAGCAGCTATATCAGCATTTATGGCTGAATGCAGGGAGGGATGAAGAGCGTTATGACCCTTCTTACTTGAACTTTGGCCACCATCTTCATCATTAAAGCCACAAAAACAAAGCCATTAACGACCATTAAGGCCCTATCAAAATTTAACAACCAGGTTTTGTAACTGCGAAGCAGGTTAATGATATGTAGGTACGGTAAAGTAGTAAAATGCTTTAAGTGATATAAACATGAAAGCTGAAGCGTTATGCAACCTTCTCTTGTCTCTGAATGAGCAGATTAAGTGGTTTCCAGATTGAAGCAGTTGTGGAGGGGAAAAATAATGGTGTGAAGTTATTCTGAGATAACTTGGAAATGGGAACAGTGAGAGTGAGTGAGAATGTCATGGCTGAGGTGAAGGGTGGCTGGGGGTCCCACACAGCATAATCGAGAAATTAGAGTTTCAGAGCTGTGGGACGTTTGTGGGAGACAATGTCATTTTGTGTTGGTCTATGCATGTGCGCAAATCTGCGGGTTTGGTATTTAATTGAATGTGTTTGAATAGATGTGAATGAGTGCATGTGTGTGTGAACTATGTTGAAAATGTGTGTGGACTGGACTCCTTTGGGTGAGCGTAGGGTAAAGTGACGAGGGAGCTCTCTATGGCCTCACTGTCAGAGGAACAATAAGCTGTCAGAGGAACAATACTCGGAAACTCTCCAGTGTGAGAGGAAGAGACTTGAGACAGGATGCTGGATAAGGATGGATCTCTCTCTTTATCGCACTATATGTCTTATTCTCCATGAACGTTACATACTACCAGTAAAGATTTGGGCCATTTATCTTTCTCATGAGCTTAGAAACTTGTTGATCTCAATGTTTATGCTTTAATGTCTCTTATGCTCATCAAGGGTGCATTTATTTGAACAAAAACAGTAAAAAATGTGAAATATTATTTCCATTATTTCATTTGTATTACTTTTTTATTGATAAATATTATATTTTATTTGTATTTTTTATCACATTTTTTTCTATTCACTTTTTCACAAACCCCCTAGCATGTGTTTTGACAAATCTGATGTAGGTAAAACTTTTTTTAGGTCAAACACTCATATACTCTCATTCCCTTATCATCTCCCTCTCTCAGCATCCATCATTTATAACTCCACCTTACTGCTCAAATCTGTGCTCTGCTTAGTGAGTATGTTATGATGCTGAGTCTCCTTTTCTATGATACAATGACGCTGTTTCCCTGAATTGAAACACACTGTTCTGGTCAGTGCCGGTCAGACAGAGTCATCAGCGGTCAGCTCCAGTGTGTGACTATTGAAAAAGTGCTGACAAAGCTTTCCCCGCTCTGAACCCCCACACACATTACCACAACCACATAGGTTACACACAACCTCACACACCATCCTCTTAACAAATTCAGCTGGTCAACGTGGGCTATATGTGGCCAAACATAGCTAGGGGCTTTCTTGAGGCAAACATTCATTGTTGTTTTTCCTTTTCACCTCTAAAGATGATTCAGCTTCCTTGAATGGACTGGCTCACATTCAAAAGAGTTAGACACAGCATTGCACTTGGTCAACAATAGGTTACATGAGTGCTATTAGATATGAACAAGTTTAGGATGTCATCACACACAAATTTACATTCAATAAACACGTCTATCGATATAAAACTGTTTTAAAAAGTAAAAAATACCGGAACGAATAGCGCTCCGTTCCGTTTGTACCAGGTTTGTACCTTCTAATCCGCGGCAACGCCACCCTAATCTACGGCGCCGACCAGGGATGCGTTTCCCAAAAGCATCGTTAGCCAACTATGGTCACAAGTTCCATTGAACTCTATTGGTAACGACGGAACTTGCGACCATAGTTCGCTTTGGGAAACGCACCTCAGACCAGGGGTGAGTTTCCCGAAAGCATCGTTGGTAAACCATGGTCGTAAGTCCCATTGAACTCTATTGGTAACGACGGAACTTGCGACCATAGTTCGCTTTGGGAAACGCACCCCAGTTTAGTCCAATTCTCGAATGAATGACTCGTTTGATCCGGTTCTTTTTAGTGAACCGAATCCATACAGGGCGAGCAGTAGCTGGAATCCTCTTCCCAGTTCTTTTTAGTGAATCAAAACAAAAAGCAATGCTATTGTGTGATTCCCGAACAAATGACTTTTCTAAGTTATTTTTAGTTAATCAAACAGGTTACAATTTACTGTGCTGTGTTGTATGGCTTGTATCAGTCTTGACTGGTTGTCTATATGACAAGTTGTACTTAAAGATATATAATATGTCATAAGAAGGCCTATATTTAAAAAAAATGAATAGAATATATTAGTGCATATAGTTTGTTTAGCGTTATTTAATATATAATGGTATGTTTTTTCGGATTTGCAGCTTCTAAACACTTAAATCTAAATTCCAGCAATTACATGAATACATAACTATTGCAATATGAAATACAACTTTCAGACTTCTGCATGAGTACGATTTAAGAATTTATGCAGACTAAAAGCCAAACACAAATTAAGTTTAATGCAAATCAATTTACTGACCATTTAACTTTTGATTCTTTTTCTCATCATCCCATATCTCTGAAAGGCCCCAAACAACACATCCCAACTCAGATAAAGTCCATTTACATGCTGTTGTGAATAAAGGCAAACCACCAAACAAGCACTATAGCTACAAAGAAATGCCATCACAGCAGTCTTAAACACATGTAAGTGACTGACCCAATATCGAGGGCTGCTCTCCGGTGACCGTGGCTGGTACCTCTGCAGGGCCACCCCGCCTTCTCCATCTAGGTCCAGGCAGTGTGGGATGGGCGGCCAAGGGAGCAGTGATGCCAGCGGGTAGTGCGAGATCATGATGCCCGTCCAGGTTGCCCACACATGCTCAGGGCTGTAGAGAACTGGTGCTCCTGTGATGAAGACCTGTGTGTTTATGTGTATGTCTGTCTCAGGGGTGCATTCCAGAGCATGCCCTTTTGTCCTTTTGTGTGAAGTGGAAAAAGTCTGACAGATCTGTGTTTAGAAGTCCAAAATTGCTGTTTCCCAACACATACAAACAAAGTCTCTCTCTCTTTCAACCTCACTCTAATTCGAGAAGAGGTTGGCAGCTTCTCTGCTGTGGCCACAAGAGTGATTAAAGTCTATTGTTTTTCTCTCTCTCTCTCTTCAAATTTGAAGGAGGGGTGAGCGATAAGCCCTGCCCCTGCACTAATACCAAGATTGTGCAGAAAGAGGGAAAGAGAGGAAAAGAGAGAAAAGCGGTCTCGTGTTGAAGGAGGGAAACTGAGAGGAGATTTAAACAAAATAGTGTTATTTTAGTAAATTTCTACACTATAGTTTAGTTCTGTTTCTTTTAAGCTTATCATTCTAATTCTAGAATATAGAAAAGTTCACATTACAGCTATAACGATAACAATACACAGAGGAACAATATCATTGGAATCACTTTCAGAAAGATTTTCTGCTGCTGATGAATGATAAAAACATTAGCAGCCAGTCAGAATTCACCTGACTTTAAAGAACTTGAGTATTTAAAGCAGCAAACGACAAAATGACAGCACACAGAACAATATTGTGCATTGTTGTAGACACTAATATAATTATCGTTATAGTTCTTGATGTGAATGCGGGCCATAAGGGTTGAAAGTCGACCTGATGGAGTCATCTGCTGTCTAGTTAGGCAGTAGCTGTTAGTAAAGAAACTTTCCTGTTAACCAATAATTCAGCAGTGTGGCCTTTGTTACTAGGACCAAAGGCAAGGTTTCAGCAGAAATGTGTGATAGCAAGCATGTGAGTTAATATTTTAGACTGGGGTGAAAAAAACATAGTTTGAAAATGCATTGATATATATTGGAACTGGATTTGGTGGTCTCGACGCAGAGGACGACAGCAAAGGTTGAGGGTATTGTTTTGGACAGGGCCAGTATTTATGGTGGTTATATAGCTCTGAGTGTGGCATGACTGGTCAGCCATAAGTAAATTAGTAGCTAACCAATACACATATGTTAAGGCATACAGTTCTTGGGACAGTTAATAAGACACAGAGTTTAGAAACTGTAACTTCCGATTGTTGCAAAAATGCCTGCAGCAGATATGTGAATCAGTAACATAAAATAACAAAATAGCAAAATCCGGAGGACATTAAACACTAAGTTTAGAGCTTTTCACAGAATACAGACGTGTATACACACAGTGAGCTCACTTTATGGCATTTTCTGGGTAAAGCATAATTTTAAATCTGTGGAAAGCTTCCATGACATGCTGTCATTACTGCAGACAATCATTTTGACTTGTGCCTTAGGTTGCGCGAAAAGACATTGTGCTTAAAGTAATTCAGTTCAAATTCTACTGTTTTGTCTAAATAAAAGAAAAACTAAATAAAAAACTAAAATTTGAATTTAGGAATATAATAATGTACATAATGAAAATGGATATTTAATTTAAGATTTGTCAAAGATTACATTTAACAGTGTAGTTAAATTATTAATGTTTTTTAACGATTAACTTCAGTTAAGAGTAAGATGATTGGAAAAGTTGTCTAAATATAGGAGTAAATATAGGAGAAATTATCATGCACAATTAAAAAAATAATCAATGATTTAAAAAAACAAACAAAAAAAAACTAATATTATCCATTAACTAATAAGGTCATATATTGTGCATCCCTAGATTTTAAACATTTAACATAGAATCATTTCCTGCATTCATAAAGACAACTTTTGTTTGTTTTTAAAGAATGAGAGACGAGTCCATTAAATGAGGTAATACAAAGCCTTAACATTTTGCAACCGAGGAGCTCTGACTGTGGGTATTTGTGCTTCAAGCTTAATATACGCTCTCTCATACATGCTCACATTCAAAAGCAAAGATTAGTGAATAAATCAGCCAATTAAACCAGAATGCCATCGATTTTCTCTTTCATATCCTCAGGCTCCTCATCTATTGTTCAATATTTAAGAGGATTTTATTGTGAACCACAGAATGAGGGACCTGAATCCCCCCTGCTTCCAATCTCATGGATTCCTCTATTTCTCCCCCTCTGTTCCTCCTCCCTCCTTGTTTCCTTTCTCTGTTGTTCATTCCAACTTCTGTCCCCATGGCAGAGCTCAACACCCATCTGAACTGTTTTGAAATTTCTCAGCTTCCCTTCATAGAGTCTCTCCACTGGTACATTTTGATCTCTACAGTTTGCTGACAGAGCCTGAGTGCGGTCTGCTGAAGTTTACACAGCTGGCACAATTTTTTGGCTTTTACACTTACACTCAGACACACACTTAAACAAGTTATATCACCCAAGTTATATTCCTTATACAGTTTGTCAACACAAGACACTTAAAGTATGAACTAAGCATCATAAAGTATGAACAAAACATCAATGAACACATATTGAGCAGCGTTTTTCAGTATAGCTGTTGTTATCAGCAAAAAGTGCTGATGAGGGCATCCATGTGGGACATACTGGACATATAACACTCTTGTAAATCACAGGATTTAACTTTGTGAGGGTAAAGTTCACTATAGGACTAGTCCCAGATGGCTTTGTGCCAGCCCAAATCCGGCCCACATCTGCCACACGTGGTATGATGATCTCGGCCACATGTGGCATGGAATGGTAGCTGTTTCCCAGATCTGAGCCACAAGCAGGCCATAGCAATGCTACATGGCAGCCAAGAGCAAAGAAATAAACCAGAACTGGACCTTATCTGAGCCACAAAATCTTTATATATTATTTATAGAATCATCTTAGCATTAACAAGCCTGTTAACAAGCAGAATCACTGAAGGAAATAAGAGAACAGAAAAGACAAGAGCTATAACTGACTTCAGCCACAGCCTTAGATGAAATCAACTGAAGATAAAAAAAGACATTAAAACTCTCCAGATCTCAGCGGAGGAGGATTAAACAACTCCACAAACAGCATTACAGCTTCACATATTACTAACCAGATTGACTTTATTTCTGTCATTCATCTACAGAAGTTCTTATAGTTTGTTTGCATTCACGTGGTTCTGATGATCTGTGAAATTCAGATGGAGAACAGGAGGTGAAAGTCAGAATGGATGAGATGGAGGAAAGTCCTTAATGTACTGGTTTAGACACTATCACAAGAGTGATATAAACAGAAAATCACAACATATTTTGGACGTGATCCTTATGTTAAAAAGAGGAGTGATTTTTCTACTAAATTGGAATATTTGCCTGTCATCGAGACGGTAAGCAACTTCTCCAGTGCCCGGTTGCGTAAAGCACCTCAAGTTTTTCCCTTAAGTATGAGACTTAAGTCGTGATTTCCTCTTACCTATGGGAATGACTTAAGAGTGTTGCATATAAAGTCTTTGATATAATCCCTTTAAACAGTTCTCTAAGCGAAATTGCTAAGTGTTTCACGACAGCGACCCAGGTGCTGCCACTGTTGCCACGGACACGTTATTTGTTAATACAGATAGGGTATGCTAAGTATGTAATTTGATAAATGTTTATGTGATTAAATAGACTGGGTAAACCCAGCCTGATTTCGCCCGGCAACTCAGTCTGGAAACCCGTACATTCATTTCTACTGCTTCTGTTACACTTTTGCGGGAACCAATCACAGACTGGCTTATCCACCTTGCTCGCTATTGGCGGGTATAACACGATGACGATAGAGAAGCGACAGCTGAATGACTTCTGTAGTTTAGCAAACAAATTGCTCGAGTGGGTGTAAATATTACTCACTTTCTTGTTTTGTTTTTTTGCACAACCTGCAAAAATCGCTCGATGCTATTGCTGCTTCTGTAAACCGCTGATCAATGCTACAAACCAGTACAAACTAAACCTGTCTGGAGTTTTCGTGTCGCTCTGCAAAGTACGCCACCCGGATCGTTGATCTGATTGGTTGAAGGACTATCCAATTGCGTGAATAATGCTCGTTGATCACGCCTCTTGTGCAGTAGAAAATACATACAGACTCCCCAGACCAATGTTCAATTTTAAATTGAGCTTGGTCTGGTGAATAAGTGAATAAACGCTTAAATTAAAATGTTTATCATCGGCTGTCTCATTAGAAAACTTGGATTCAACCTGCTCGCTCCGTGAAGTTTTCCAAAACATGTTATACTAAGGAAAATTACACCTAAGGTGCTTTATGCAACCGGGCATGGACATCCTTTTATTCCAGAAAACAAATGAAAGCATACAACAAAACTATGGATGCATACTACTTTTTTGTTAGTGGGTGCATACGCAAGATGTATTTATCTTTTGACAAAGCGGTCACACTCACAAGCATTATCCGACTTGTCTCCTCCCAACTGCAGACAGAGGATTACAAGCCACTTTTTCCTGAGTTTTTCAGTCAATTTCTTGCATTTTTTCCCCTGATGAACAACAACTTTTGGTACACGATAAAAGCTCCTTGTGGTTTCCTGGTTTGACAATAAACATTAGATTAGAGCAACAATAAACTACACATAACAGGTATTTCATAGTGCTTCCCTAAGTAAAAAATCACTTCCTGCCCTCTATCTGTATTTCGTGCCACCCCGTGACGCCATGTGCAAACAACCTATTGACAATTAACAGAAGTTTAATGCTCATCTTTGTTTCATTTGAAGTCACCATAATGGCGATTGGTGTTGGTCTCTTAACTCTTAAAGGATTAGTCCACTTTTAAATAAACTTTCCCTGATAATTTACCCACCCCCATGTCATCCAAGATGTTCATATCTTTCTTTCTTCAGTTGAAAAGATATTAAGGTTTTTGAGGAAAACATTCCAGGATTTTTCTCCATATAGTGGATTTCAATGGCTACCAACAGGTTGAAGGTCCAAATTGCAGTTTCAGTGCAGCTTCAAAGGGCTTTAAACGATACCAGACGAGGAATAAGGGTCTTATATAGCGAAACGATCTGTCATTTTCTAAAAAAAATACACCCGTTTATGCTTTATAAACACAAAATATCGCCTTGAACGTACTTCCCATTTCCGCATTCTTCAAAACGCTTACGCTGAATGTTCTACACCTTCTCTATTCTACTTACGGAATGAACGCACGCCAGTTTCGTTTTTTTTTTTCGTAAGACGAAAGAAAGACATGAACTTCTTGGATGACATGGGGGTGAGTAAATTACCAGGAAAAGTTTATATAAAAGTGGACTAATCCTTTAAGGCAGGAGCACACCAAGCCGATGCCGACAAACTAGTGGCGACAAAAGCAGATTGCGGGGTCGGTTCACATCGGCGGCGTCTGGGTCCAAAGTTGCCCTGCCACACCAAATCAGCGCTCGACAGCCGACGGCCAAGTAGCATGTCCGTTCTGTGCCTGCGTAGAAGAAATGCCTTTCCGTACCAGCAGTACGGCAGTAGCTGAACAGCCAATCAGAATGATCTGATGGACAGACGAGATCTGACACCGATTCAACATGTCGAATCGGCCGAAAAAAAGCAGACGAGGACCAACTTCAGCCGACGGTGCAGAACACACTGAGAAAACTTAGTTGGCCGACAAATAAAAACTGCCCAACGGCCGACCGTCGGCTTGATGTGTTCCTGCCTTTACGATATGTTTGTTTTCTCTGGCTGCTGAGACAGTGTGTTTGTCAAACACATTTGCAGTAGCCTACCAAAGAAAGCTGAAATCAGACCAGGTGATGATTTTATAATAATAGTGAAATTGCCTGAATCACTGTTGTCATTTGAACGTAATAATTGTCTTGTGCCATTAATACATTTAAATTACAAACCCTGTTTTACTGCAACATGAGATCGCACTGCATTGCATAAATCAGTTAGAAGATTGCAGATAAAAACTGTTAGCAGAAAACAATAAACTACAATGACAAACACCAAAATACAAAAAGACAGAACAAAAAACACAGCAAAAAATAAAAGCAAATATTTAGAATGAAAGAAAATAACAGGATAATTCAGCTGCATAATTTATTCATTCTG
Source organism: Megalobrama amblycephala (assembly GCF_018812025.1). Classification (NCBI taxonomy): domain Eukaryota; kingdom Metazoa; phylum Chordata; class Actinopteri; order Cypriniformes; family Xenocyprididae; genus Megalobrama; species Megalobrama amblycephala. The sequence continues at coordinate 12,742,703 of NC_063055.1, forward strand.
TGATGCATGCTGGGAGTTTTATACTATTGTTCCCAGGATGCATTGTGGCATGACACTTTTGATTGTCACCATTGTTGAGATTTGGTGACACAAATCCAAAAATACTCTATCCTCAAAATGTGTGATACTTACTATTCTTAAAGGTGCTAAAGAGGATGTTTTGTTTTATACATTTTTGCAATATCACTTGAAACTGTCTTTACTAAATGATAAAAGACTATTTATTAGGTGCACTGAAAGGAATAATATTAATATACATCATCTGTGCACGAGGTAGGGCCTTAAAAACATCAGCCAATCGTTTACGCGATCATCGCGTAAACGATTGGCCCTCTGGCTTGTCAATCACTGCCATGACGTTCCTTGTGAGAGACGTGCGCTGATTGGCCCTCTGGCTTGTCAATCACTGCCATGACGTTCCTTGTGAGAGACGTGCGCGGCTGCGCGCTCCAGTAACTTTCCACACTCTACAAGCGCTGCATGCAATGTTTTTGTCCGGAGACAGGAGTAACAACTGCAGATTATGAGTTACCTGCGGTGAGTCCGACATAATGAATCCATTAAAACGATACAGCGAATGCCGGTGGTAAACACTCATGTTCCAATACTCGAGTATATTCCAATATAAACGAGTTTTTGGAGGCGTTCCCTCGAAAGGAGGGGGGTTGTTCTTATGCATGCGCTCATTTAAAAAACTCAGTAACAGTCTTTGGTTTCTCAGTCGACAAAAAGATCCTCTTTAGCACCTTTAACAGGGCTGCCTCTGATGCGATAACTGTGTTAACAAATGAGAGCAAGTATACCAGTTGTTTCATGCCTCTAGCTGAAACTTAGTAACCACAAACATACCACAAAAGTGGAGTATTGAGAAAGAAGATTACCTATATTCCTTTTTTTCTATTGTGTGTTTCACTGTAAAGCAGAACGTGTGACGGAAGAACCTGCTGACAACGTCGATTATCCTTCATTTATTTTTCTTCTCAAGTCACGTTTGATGTTGAGAGTCTCGGAAATCGTTCCTGCAATCAACAGGTGTGTGGTCTTGCTGTCCGGATTCTTAACGCGTTTATTCTACATTTCATTATTCTACATTTCATTTCATTTCTCTTTCTCATAAATATTAATTTACTTTGCAGCTGCAAACAACAAACCCCCAGTCTACAACTTTGGCACACTGCCTGTTTTATTTAACTGACCAACTATAAAAAAATATAGCGAAGCTGCTTGACGCACTGGGCAGTGCGGAGCGAATGTACAATACATTGAAGTAAAGTGCAGTGGCCTATTACAGGGCTCTCAAGTTTTGGAGACAGGCAAGAGTGACATTCCCAACCCCCCCCCATTTAAAATTTTTGTTTTTTAAAAACCCCGGAGTAAAATTTTGTACATTTTATATTTAAATGCATGAATCTAGTGCATTCTAAGAGTAAAATTAAGAGACTAGATCAATGAAGAAATTTGTTCTCTCGTAAACAATTTTGTGCTCTAAAAGTAAAAGAATGCACTAAACACACCACTTCATTATAGATAAAAATAAAAATATACCAATAAATAAATAAGTAAACTAGGTGAGTATATAATTCAGCAGCAAAAAGTATTCTAGCCTAATTCTTGGAAGAAAAAAAAAAGCTATGGAATGGCTTCAGATGACTTTGAATATAGTGCACGAAAACTTAATTGGTGCTAGTCTAATTACGGACGGTAATTTAAATATCGCGTCATATCCGTATTCATATTTTGCGACTGTGGCGGGACCAATTAGAATGTGGCGGGCTGCCACAGTCTAGTCAATGTATGGGAAACACTGATCCATGGCCAGGATATAAAATGTGACATGATTTTAAAAGTGACCTATAACATCGACGATGCAATACACTTTAATTTATTTAGTGCTAATAAAATTATTAAAACTATTTGGAGAGAGAGATGTTTAATGTAACAAAATGTCAGTCTTCGTGTGATAGCAAAATATAACTAGACTACTTGTTCTGAGCAGGTGTCAATGAACAGGCTGTAAAACTGTTATCTAAGTTCACACTCATGAAAAACTGAAGCTGATTATCTGATTATCTAACAGCAGTTGTCATTGTTTGTGTCAAACAATTTGTGAATTTGTTGTAACATTAAAACAGGAGATCATGACTTACTCTGTGCTCAAAGTGATGCTCAGAGCTCCAGTGTTTTCCTCTGTGGGTGAACGAGGATGATGGTGAACAATTCCAGGATATGCTTTTTTTTCATTGGTTGTTGCGTTAAATCTTACCCAGATACAATAGTGCTATTTTCTGATTGGCTATTGTGTAGCCTCTTTCTTTTTTTTTGATTGGCTGATAAGTGGCAGGTTCGAGACGCGCTTGATTCCTGCCCGGTTCCATAGAGAGAGCGGCGCGGCCAGATACATTTTGGGCGCTGCGGCATATTAAATATATGATAAATAGATTTTCTACGTGAGAAATACAATGGGTGGCGGGAGTGCGTGACAAAAGACCGAAATGAGTGACTGTTACGCTCAGTGCGTGACACTTGAGAGCCCTGCTATTAATTTGAGTGTAAATATGCAGCAGCAGTCATAACTTTTGTTTTAGACAACACCCTTTGTTTTGGACATGGGACGAATTTGAAATATGACAGATATGAAAAGATATTACATGTTATTAGCGGTGCTATTAGTTCAAAGATGTACTTTATTGAAATGCGAATTGGATGTCGTGATTTGATGACGGAGGTGAACGCCAATGATGCCAAAAATAAATAAATAAATAAATAAATAAATAAGGGGTAATGTTAAATAAATAGCCATTAGTACTCTCTTAGTTATAAGAAGATATCAAAACCCTGAAATAACAATAACAATAAAGAGATGAAGAGAATTTTTATAGCCTATTTACTGCCATCTGTCGGTGTCAGAAATTAAGGGGTAATTGATTTTCAGGGGATTTTTTTACCTTTATATAGGATCTTTTTCCCAATCTTATTAAATATGTAGGTATGCCATCTTTAATGTTAAGTTCTTAAATTTGGTCAATTAAATTAGAATAATATGACGCTATAGGTTGTTACCAATTAAATCAGTTGCAGAGATGGCAAAGATGAGCATCTGAAGTTGCTTTTAGATGTTAGATAGTGTTGCTCAGAGAGGGCAGTAAATGTGTAGCAATTGCATAATGTAATGAGATATAGAAATATTAAATGAATGGCAAGATGAAACGATATTTGGATTATGAAATTAATGTCGCCAGTAGGTGGCGGCAAGTCATTGTGTTAAAGGGTTAGTTCACCCAAAAATTCTGTCATTTATTACTTACCCTCATGCCGTTCCACACCCGTAAGACCTTCGTTAATCTTCGGAACACAAATGGAGATATTTTAGTTGAAATCTGATGGCTCCATGAGGCTTTCAAAGGGAGCAATGACATTTCCTCTCTCAAGATCCATAAAGGTACTAATAACATATATTTAAATCAGTTCATGTGAGTACAGTGGCTCAATATTAATATTATAAAGAGATGAGAATATTTTCACTTATAAAGTGATGCCCGATTTCAAAACACTGCTTCAGGAAGCATCGGATCATAAATAAATCAGTGTATCGAATCTGCTGTTTGGAGCGCCAAAGTCATGTGATTTCAGCCGTTAGCAGTTTGACACGCGATCTGAATCATGATTCGATACACTGATTCATTGTGCTCCAATGCTTCCTGAAGCAGTGTTTTGAAATCTACCATCACATTTATTCAACCGATTCGTTCAAAACACTGATTAATTCAGGAATAAATATCAAGATGAAATGTAGAATAAACATGTTAAGAATGCATACAGCTGTACAGCGAAGGACTTTAACCAATCAGTGGAAAGAGGCGTTTTATTCCCCTCCCACATGTAGAGATCGACTATTCAAGCTGATTATTCGTTTCCAACCCCAGAACGAAAAAATGAAAAATCAAGCCAATTTTTTGTTTTCTGATTTCAATATTAAATAAAAAAACGAATGAACGGAAGATACCCTGACTGATTTGCTTCACGTTTAGATGGAAACCCAGCTACTGAGATCTTGCAAAGGAACAAAACTGACCGTCATTGAAATCTTGTAAAGGAACAAAAGCGTCTGTCATTTAAATCTCACATAGGAACAAAACCTACTGTCACTGAAATCTTGTAATGAAACAAAACTGACAGTCAGTGAGATCTTGTAAAGGAATGAAACTGACTGCTATTGAGATCTCATAAACGATAAAAACAGACCATCATTGAAATCTCACAAAGGAATAAAATGAACCGTCATTGAAATCTTACAACGAAACAAATCTGGCCATCACTGAAACCTCATCATGGAAACAAACCGACTGTCTTTGAAATCTTGTAAAGGAACAAAACCAACCATAATTAAAATCTCGTAACTGAATAAAACTGTCCGCCTTTGAAATCTTGCAAAGGAACAAAACTGACAGTCATTGAGATCTCGCAAAGGAACAAATCTGACTGCTACTGAGATCTCCTAAAGAAACAAAACCGACCATCGTTGAATTCTCATAACGAAACAAAACTGATTGTCTTTGAAATCTCGTCACAAAACAAAACCAACAGTTTGAATAGTTTCAAACTTGACTGTCATTGAAATCTCTTAAACATAATAAAACTAATCATCGTTGAGATCTCTTAATGGAACAAAACCAACCGTCATTGAGATCTCACAACTGAACAAAACCATCCATCATTGAAATCTCGTAACCTAAACTGACCATCATAGAAATCTCGTAATGGAAAAAACCAACTGTCATTAACATCTTGTTAAGAAATTAAGCCGACTGTTATTAAAATATTGTTAGGGAAAACCGAGTGATGTTGAAATCTCGTAATGGAAAAACAGGTGTTATTGATATCTTGTAGAGGAACAAAACCGACCGTCAATGAAATCTCGAAAAGGAACAAAACTGACAGTCATTGAGATCTCGTAAAGGAACAAAACTGACTGCTATTGAGATCTTGTAACTGAACAAAACCGACCATCATAGAAATCTCTTAATGGAACAAAACCAACTGTCATTAACCTTTTGTTAATAAAAGTATTAATTTTGTTTTCAAAAAAGAAAGAAGAATATGACTGACCCCAAAAATTTAAACAGTAGTGTATACTGTTGCAAAATGTTTCTTTTTTGTAATATTGTTACAAAAGATTTCTAACTGCAGAAAGACATCAATACAACCCATATTTTAAATGTATGTCTGTAACCTGTGCGGGACTCGAACCTGGGTCACTGGCATGGGAGGTGGGCCCCATTAATAAGAACACCAAAGACTGCAGCTTCTAGTGCCAGTTTACCTGCATATTTCTCATTAGTTGGTCTCAGTTACAACTCCACCAACATCAATCTACTAACTCTACAGATGGTAAAGTCCCTGGTTAATTTGTCAAACAAAACGGCACATTGAGCATTATGATTGATCAAATCACCTGTCAATCCAACTCCCAGCAAAGGGTGAATTGTTGATAACACTTCCACATGTTGGGGAAAAAAAGTTTTTTTAATACATTACACTTGTGATGGGAGAAATTAAGCTTTTCAAAGCTTCTAAACAAATTAACGAATTGGTTTGCAAAATGATTCACTCTTTTGAAGCATTAGAAACACCACACGCTGGTGACTCCTTCTGGTCAGAACAGTGTAAATGAAACCTCTGGCCAAGCATGCATGAAAACACTTTTTACAAAAAATAATAAAATACAGTAGTCAACATTTGAAGTAGATCAAAAAAGGTTCCCAGAACGTTCAGCGATGGTCACGATGTGGAGTTCTTTTAAGGGTTGGGGGACGTTATTTGGTGGACCTTTAGGGAACATTCAGGATGTTCTGGAAATGTTTAGGGGACTATTAATATAGGACATTCTGATAACTTCCCAAATGTCCTCTTTGTAATGTTCTCGCACGACATCCCCCTAAACTCATATCGGGAACGTTATTAAATGACCAACAGAGGACCATTTGGGAACGTTCTGTTAATGTCCCGTTCTGTTAACGTTCTGTTAATGTTTTATAGAAAATAATAACGTTTTATGTCACTGTTATGGAGGTGAGCGTTTGCTTTAGATGGGCTCTTGATTCTTGACATTTTAACTTTAGATTGTCTCTGTCTGCTTTAAATAGGTTTCCAAAACACGCATCTTATAGCAAAAATTGCAAAAGAATATCTGATCAGATAAATTTGGTTATTTAGTGATTGTGATTCACTGATCCTCTCCAGAAACTAAACTCTGATTGTATTAAGTGTTTGTTTTGAATGAATTAACAGTTTTGTTTTTATTCATTATACAGACAGAGTTTTGAGCAGTGTCTTTTAGGCTCACACAGACATCATGAATCAGCGTATGAACCTCAACAATGTTGAGAATAAACAAAATCTTTTTTATGACTTTAGTAGCTTGTTTTGTGATGCTCAGAACTGATTTGTTTATCTGAAAATTTTGTCACCATTGTTGAGGTTCATAGGCAGAATGTTGATGTCTGTGTGAGTCTACCTGACCCTGTCTGTATAATTTCTGCACAATGATAAAAACTTCAAAATATCAAAGCAGTACAGGATTTTATGCATTATAATAGAACTATAAGAACATGAAAGAAATACAATGTCTCAAATGTCCTGTTATGTTCTGGGAATGTAAAATTTCTAGTGGGGTATCTCTGCTTTCAGGCTCTTCACAGCAGCGTGGTCCAGCTTTCCAGGAATTTGTTGAATGGTGCGACAACTCTTGTCTGGAGCGAAACATGAATAAGATTAAAGAGATGGTTGTAACCTTTTCTAATAAGCAGAGGCAAATGGCAGTTACTACTGTACTACTAAGGAAAGCCCAGAGAGATTGTTGAGGAGTACAAGTACCTGGGCACAACTTTTGACAATTTGATACTCCGGAAATGTCAGCAGCGGCAGTACATTTTAAGGAAGCTCAATTCTTTTGGGGTCAATAAGAACATTCTTACTTTGCTCTACATGCTGAGCTTGGCTGTCTTTGAAATCTCACAAAGGAACAAAATTAGTCGTCATTGAAATCTTACAATGAAACAAAGCTGGCCATCATTGAAATCTCATAATGGAAACAAACCTGCTGTCTTTGAAATCTCATAAAAGAACAAAACCAACTATAAATATGGCTGCAGCGTAATGTGGAGCAGGAAGAGCAAAAACAGTAGAAATTGAACGTACATGAAAAAGATGGTTCAGAAGTACACGTGAGAATGAACTCAAAATGAGCAAAGTTCAGATGAGAATGAACACAGAATGAACAAAAACACACTTATGTCTAATCCAAAATCTTACCCGGATAATAAAGAAATTGAAATTACACAAGATTACACACAGTTTTATAAAGTTGCCCCACACAGGATTTGAACCCACAGTCTCTGGGTCAAGCACCTATAACTCATCTTGTTGCACCACTGGGAAGACACGTTCACCTAGATGCCGAATTTCCATAGTTCACATGAGAATGAACTCAAAATGAAAAGAAGTTCAGATCTGAATGAACACGGAATGAACAAAAACAGACTTCTAATCCTAGAGGAAGAAAGACTAGAACAATGCTTCTTGGGATTATAAAGGAATTCAACTGACAAAACTTTACACACAATTTTATAAAGTTGTCCCACACGGGACCTGAACCCACAATCTCTGTTATATTTTCAGTAAGTTCAATAAGTCATTGAAATCTCATAAAGGAACATAACCAACCATCATTCAATTCCCATAAAGGAACAAAACTGACTGTCATTGAGATCACACAACTGAACAAAACCGTCATTGAGATAACAAAACAAAAGCATCAACCATTAAAATTTCGTAAAGGAACAAAGCTGACTGTCATTTAGAATTAGTAATGGACCAAAATCAACCATCACTGAAATTTCGCAAGGAAACCAAATTGACCGTTATTGAGATCTCATAACTCACCAAAACCTACCATCACTGAGATCTCTTGTTACCCAGCAAAACCGACTGTCCCTGAGATCTCGTAACCCACCAAAACCTACCATCACTGAGATCTCTTGTTATCAAGCAAAGCTGACTGTCCCTGAGATCTCGTAACCCACCAAAACCTACCATCACTGAGATCTCGTTACCCAGCAAAACCTACCAAAAAAAAACATGGTTGAAGTCTCATAACCCAGCAAATCTGACCATCACTGAAATCTTGTAGCCCACCAAAACCTGCGATCATCGAGATCTTGTAACAGAAAAATAAAAACACCTGACATTGAAAATTTCCATCGTTGAACTCTCATAACTCACCAAAACTTACCATCACTGAGATGTCATAACCCAAAAAAACCAACCATCACTGAAATCTCATAACCCAGCAAAACCTACCGTCATTGAGATCTCGTAAAGAAACAAAATCAACCGTCTTTCAAAATCTTGTAACAAAAAAAACAACTGACACTGAAAATCTACCATCATTGAGATTTCTTGATACCCAGCAAAACCTACCATCACTGAGATCTCTTGTTACCCAGCAAAACTGACCGTTATTGAACTCTCGTGACCCAACAAATCTGACTGTCATTGAGATCTCATGACCCAGCAAAAGCAACCGTCATTGAGATTTCGTAACCCCCCAAACCAACCGTCTTTAAAAATCTCGTAACAACAAAAAAACAACTGACACTGAAAACCTACCATCATTGAGATCTCATAACACACAAAACCGACCGTCATTGAAAACTTGTAACAAAACAAAATCGACTGTCTTTCAAAATCTCGTAACAACAAAAAAACAACTGACACTCTAAACTTACCATCATTGAGAACTCTTGTTACCCAGCAAAACCGACTTTCCCTGATATATCATAAGCCACCACAAACCTACCATCACTGAGATCTCATAATCTAACAAAACCTATTGTCAGTGAGATCTTGTAACGAAACAAAACAGACTTTTCAAAAACTTTTCAAAATCTCCTAACAATAAAAAGACGACTGGCATTGTAAACCTACCATCATTGAGATCTCGTACCCCACCAAAACTTACCATCACTGAGATCTCTTGTTACCCAGCAAAACCAACCAATGTTGAAATCTCATAACCCGACAAAACCGACCGTTATTGATCTCTCATGACCCAGCAAATCCGACCGTCATTGAAATCCCGTAATAACAAAAAACAACTGACACTGAAAACTTACCATCATTGAGATCTCGTAACACACCAAAACGACCGTCATTGAAAACTTGTAACGAAACAAAATAGACCGTCTTTCAAAATCTCGTGACAACAAAAAAAAACAACTGACACTGAAAACCTACCATCATTGAGATCTCATAACACACCAAAACCTACCATCACTGAGATCTCGTAACTCACCGAAACAGAACATGGTTGAAATATCATATTACAATATCATATTGAAATATCATATACAACAAAAAAACAACTGACACTCTAAACCTACCATCATTAAGAACTCTTGTTACCCAGCAAAATCTCGCAACCTGCCAACACCGACCGTCATTGAGATAATTGTAACGAAAAAGAAGATTGACACTGAAAATCTACCATCGAGATCTCATAACTCACCAAAACCTACCATCACTGAGATGTCATAACCCAAAAAAAACCAACCATCATTCAAATCTCATAACCCAGCAAAACCTACTGTCATTGAGATCTCATAACAAAACAAAATCAACCGTCTCTCAAAATCTCGTAACAACAAGAAAACAACTGACACTGAAACCTACCATCATTGAGATCTCTTGTTACCCAGCAAAACCGACCATCATTGATATCTCATAACCCGAAAAATCCAACCGTTTTTAAACTCTCATGTCCCAACAAATCCAACTGTCATTGAGCTCTCATGATCCAGCAAAACCAACCGTCATTGAGATTTCATAACCCCCCAAACCGGCCGTCACTGAAAATTCAAAACTGACTGTCATTGAGATCAAGTAAAAGACCAAAATCAACCATCTTTGAAATTTTGTAAAGAAACAAAACTGCCTGACACTGAAAATTGACCGTCACTGAGAGCTCGTAACCAAACAAAACTATCATTAAAAGCTCGTTAACAAAACTGACTGTCATTGAAATCTTGTAAAGAAACAAAACTGACAGTCATTGAAAGTAAATAATTTAATCTGACTGCAATTGAGATCTCCTAAAAAAACAAAAGTGAATGAAATCTATTGAGATCTCACAATCGTACAAAACCAACCATCACTGAAATCTCATAATGGAACAAAATCAATCTGAAGATTGGGAAAAAAAAAATCTAAGATGACACACAAAGAATCAGCACATGAATCTCAACAAAGGTGACAACCAAAAGTGTCATGCTGCAATGTATGCTGGGAACAATAGTACAAAATTCCCAGCATGCATCACAGCATGAATAAATTATGCAGTTGAATTGTCGTTTTTTTTTTTTTTCAGTTCTAACTATTTGCTTTTATTTTTGCTGTGGTTTTTGTTCTGTCTTTCAGTAGCTTTTTGTGATGTCCAGAGTTGATCTGATTGTCTGAATATTTTGTTGTCACCATTGTTGAGATTGATACAGCGATCAATTGTTTGTTTCTACCAAAATTCTTATACAAAAATAATTCATGAATTATTTCTCAATAATTTCTCAATATTTGCTCAAACTCCTGCTGTCCTCTACCACCATCTAGTTGACAATTGTGAAATTGCATACAAATTACATCAACTATCCACAAGTATTCACTATGGTGTCCCAGCAGAAAAGTGATTATTTTTTTAAGGTCATGGACAAGTAATGCTTAAATTTATTCATTATTATTTAGTGTTAATGACAGGGGTGAAATGAAAAAACATGAGTATGAACCATGAGTGTAAAAATGTGTTTGTGTAGTTGTGCATATATGCAAGAGGCACTGTCATCCTAACCAAATAATAAACGCTAATTCAGAGTAGTTTACATGCTTTTAATCAGTGTTTTCGCAATATCACATCTTCAGTCCACGGAGACCGCGTCTGTCGCCTCATTAGTGCTACATGTGAGACCATATGAGTATAGGTCGCTACTACTCAAATACTACTCATTTAACATTCTGTGAACACTTTCATTCATTAAATCAATCAATCATAGATGTCTGCGAATAGCACACCTTGCATCGGTAACTGAAAACATTTATTAAAGGGTTAGTTCACCCAGAAAATTTTAATTCTGTCATCATTTAGCCTACTCACCCTCATGTTGTTCCGAACCTGTAAGACTTTCGTTCATCTTCGGAACACAAATGAAAATATTTTTAATAAAATCTGAGCGATTTCTGTGATTTTCATTGACAGCTACACAACTACTTTGAACGAAAGAACCAATGAGGTTTGAATTTATTTTTATTTTTTTTTAAATCAAATTTTAAATTGCAAATCGCAATTCGATTTTTTTGCTCAAATCCTTGTAGCTCAATAGAATTGTTCTCAGCAGTCATTGTACCTTGTAAACGTGACTTGGTTTCCTGGTGAACTTATGCCTATGACTCTGGGAAATTTCATAGCAACCTGTTAGTGATTGGAGTTCACACAGTTTCAGATATATTTCCTTATTTTAAAGAAACTGCTTGGTCAACAGAAACAGAAATGCATGATTATGAAGAATATTAATCTTGATTTCTCTTGGTGGTTTCCTGTTGTGTTTGAGGCTGTTTATACGTTTGTGTAAAAAAATAATATTTTTGTAGATTTGTAGAAAAAAATTGACTTTTCAACCAGTTGGGACAGTTTTCAAAACATCCTCTGTCTTCATTCCATGGATAAGTGAGCTGCAGACTTTCAGCATTCTCGTGATCTGAGTCTGTAAACTAAATGTTTATGACCATAACTCAGCAGAAAGTTTGAGTATTTAATTCCATTGCATTTAACTTTTAAATTACATTTCGTCTCAGTTCAATAATTCATTATTTCAGTAGTGGAGTGCTATTTAGTGAAGTGTACATCGTTGGTGACAACAGTAATGTCTTATATTAATTAGGTGTTGTCATAGTGTGGCTGTATGAAGTGCACAACGAGGGGAATTCAGGAACAAAAACAGCCTTTAATCAATAAACTCAGGAGATCACTGGAGATACAGAAAACACAACCACAATAATACTGACAATACCAGTCAAAGAAACACAAGAAACCCAAGGCTTAAAGGGTTAGCTCACCCTAATTCTGTCATTAATTACTCACCCTCATGTTGTTCCACACCTGTAAGACTTTCGTTCATCTTTGGAACACAAATTAAGATATTTTTGATAAAATCTGATGGCTCAATGAGGCCTGCATTGAGAGCAAGTTAATTTAGACATATTTAAAACAGCTCATGTGACTACAGTGGTTCAACCTTAAAGTTATGAAGTGACGAGAATACATTTTGTGCGCCAAAATAACAACTTTATTCAACAGTAGTGAAGGGTGATTTCAAAACACTGCTTCATGAAGCTTCGAAGCTTTATGAATCTTTTGTTTCGAATCAATGGTTCGGAGCGTGTATCAAACGATCTCAAACTGACAAAGTCACATGATTTCAGTAATTTTCAGCTTCGTTATGTCATAAGTGTTTCGAAATTTCAATGGTTCACGTGTGCAGTGGTCCGAACCACTGATTCGAAACAAAAGATTTGTAAAGCTCTGAAACTTCACGAAGCAGAGTTTTGAAATCGCCCATCACTAGATGTTGTTGAATAAAGTTATTTTGTTTGTCACACAAAAAGTATTCTCGTTGCTTTACAACATCAAGGTTGAACCACTGTAGTCACATGAACTGTTTTAAATATGTCCCTTTCTGGGCATTTCAAACTCTAATAAGTTAACTTGCTCTCAATTTTATCAAAAAGATAAGGTCTTTTGGGTGTGAGGGTGAGTAATTAATGACAGAATTTTCATTTTTGGGTGAGCTAACCCTTTAAATACATGGAGGATGATTGACTAAAACAGAACAGGTGTTCACTAAATTAAGTACCAGGAAGACTAAGAAACTAAGGAAAATGGGAACGCAGAAGCTAAACAAAACAGAATGTGACAGGTGTATCATGAATTTTTTAACATTTAATTGGGGTCCTATTAATCTTTTTCACTTTTTCAACTTTAGTTAGTGTTTAATGTTGATGTTTGAGCATTAAAAATATCTGCAAGGTTACAAAGAACAAAGAAAAAAAAAAAAAAAAAAATCCCCTACAGACTTTTCCAGTTGATGACAACAATTTGAGTAGGCTAATTCAAGAGATGAAACATCAGATCTCTGACAGTTGCACAATGTGCAGAGCTTTGGAGATTCCCAACAAAATGAAACTAAAAAGATACTTGAACTCTGGGCTAAATTCAACAGTAAAAACTTGGATAAAACTTTATTAAATACTTTCCTTGCTTACAAGTTTGTGTTGCAGTAATTTGGGGTTCAATTATTTTAGATGCACAAAATTAGTATCAGGTTTTAGTAATGTCACACAATTGTTTTGGATGTAATTACATTGAACAGATGATCACAAATGTATTTTGGCCTTGTAAAGGAAAATTAAAACTAAAGTTGCTTGTTCATTTTTTTCATATTTCTATCAGTTCTTTAACTCAAATTATCTGGGAGTTCAAATGAATTATTCGGCGTTATGACATTAACCCACATGTAAGGGATACAGCTGATCTCACTGCTGGGGAAAAAAACAAAAAAACTTTTACCAGTCTGGTCTGTTTGGCTGGTTTAAAATGTTCTAGCTGTTTTTTTGTTTTTTTTTGTGGAATCTACTTTAAACACAACATTCCTCTACAAATTCAGACTACAGTTGTTTCCTTCATTTGGGAAATTTGGACTAAGCTTGTACAATATTGTCTTAAGGTTTGAATGTGAAATTAAAACTTCCCAAGGCCACACCCCCTGTTAGACATAAAGGCAAAAATTCCCGAGGAAGCAGTGTAGTCAGTGCTCCTTCACACCACCATGAAGCCGTTACATACTTTCCTAATTATCTTCGTCGTTGTCTGCAAGACTAATGCGTTTATCCGACCTAGTAATGGCCTCCGCGAATGTCGCATAAATTCAACTTTAACAGCACTTGAGGTGCTCCCAGGGGGAGGATGGGATAACCTGCGCAACTTAGACATGGGACGGGTGATGAACTTGAGCTATTCCCAGTGCCAGACCACAGAAGATGGACTTTATCTCATCCCAGATGAAGTCTTTGTTATTCCACGGAAAACAAGCGGAGTGGAAACTCACTCTGAGACCATCATGTCATGGCTGGAACAGAAAAGCTCCACATCAGGATCCATCAATGCAGACATTTCCTTCCCTCCTGTACTAAACGGAAAATTCTCTGAAGAAAATACGCGTATGAAAATACACCAAGTGAGAGGCAATTCCGTAACAACACGAGTTCAGGTAAGTCAGAAAAGTGGGGAAATAAAAGCAGCAGGGTTTTTCAAATGTATTATGCAGCAATTATTAACATTCATAAGGAGGGAGATATAAAAAATAAACACAGAACGCTAAGTTGTTATTTGCCAAAAGGGACGCAATCACAGAGCAAAGTTGACTTTCAGTCAAGATCACTTTCAGTTTCATTTCACATTAAAGAAGTCTGGACTGGTTATGATCACTTCATAATCTGAGAATGTGCTTGTTCAAGGATATATTTTGTATCGACTAATATTAATTAATATGAACGCAAAATACATATATTCACATAAAGAGCTTTTTAATTTACTGTTGTTTACACACTCTAAAAATATATAAAAATATGATATTTTCTCTAAATGAATGAGAAAACAATTATACCTGGGTCAACTTTTGTTTGTTTGTTTGTTTGTTTGTTTTTTTCAGTAGAAAAAAAAGTCTAAACTGACCAGGAAAAGGGTTTAAATATTTTGTCTTTTCTTCTATATCTTCTCAGGTACGCAACCATCTCTACACTGTTAATGCATATCCTGACTTTACTTTGGACTCCCGATTTGCTCAGCAGATAGTGGAAATCGCAGACGCTATTGAGAACAACCAAACACGTCAAGCAAATTATCTGTCAGAGAAACTCATACTTGATTATGGTACCCATGTCATCACAAGCATCGATGCCGGTGCCACTTTGGTCCAAGAGGACTATATAAAAAGGTCTTATGTCTCTGACAGTGAGTCAGACAAGTCTTCTGTCTCTGCATCAGCAGGCTTGAACTTTTTTAACAAGGTTAACTTTAACTTTGGCAGCAAGGAATCCCAGGAAACCTCTGAAACTCTCAGTTATCAGCAAAACCTTACATATTCTATAGTTCAGAGTCACGGCGGGGCTTTATTCTACCAAGGCATCACTCTGCAGAAGTGGCAAGAGAGCACGCAAAATAACCTTGTGGCTATTGACCGTTCTGGTATGCCAATGCACTATTTCCTCAATCCATCCACATTTCCTGATCTTCCAGTTCCAACTTTACAAAAACTGGCCTTGTCAGTCCAAAAGGCTGCAGAGCGCTACTACAACATAAACACCATTCCAGGATGTGTAGATCAAAATTCCCCGAACTTTAACTTTCAGGCTAATGTAAATGACAAATCATGTGAAGGTCCAGTCACCAATTTGACCTTTGGTGGAGTTTACCAAACATGCACTCCATTGGCGGCAGATGGAGATGTCATCTGTCATGAGCTTGCGCAAAAAAATCCGGATACTGGTGACTATTCTTGCCGCCAGCCGTACGCTTCCTCTTTGTTACACTCAGAGACAGTAGAGCAGAGTTACAATAAATATGAGTGCCATAAGCGATGTCATTCATGCTGGTTAATTTTAGATTGTTGTGACAATGTTTGTGGAAATGCTTATTACGTCCGTAGTGCAAAAATTGACACTTACTGGTGTTCCACAAATCAGACAGTCCCTCAGTACTCTGGATACCTCTTTGGAGGTCTGTTCGGACCATCTTTACAAAACCCATTGACCAAATCTCATGACTGTCCGCCAAATTATTTTGCACAAATATTTTTGACTAATGGCATGATGATTTGTTTGAGCAATGACTATGAAGCAGGAACGATATCTTCTGTGCCTTTTGGGGGTTTCTTTAGCTGCCAATCTGGTAACCCTCTTGCAAGGGGTGAATACCGTTGTCCACCTCAGTACAGCCAACACCTTGCTGCCATTAGTGATGGCTGTCAGGTATTGTACTGTGTCCAATCAGCCGAGTTTACTGGTGGCCAGTTAAAACCTATTCGCCTACCACCATTCACAAAACCACCTCTGGTCAACAAGATGGCGACAAACACTGTAGCTGTGATGACAGAAGGGGATCGGGCTTGGCTGAGGGTTGGAAATACGAAACAATGGAGACTTGCAAAGCCTGGTGAAGTCAACCAAATGGCCATAATGTTAGATGCGTCAACTACCCGGATGTCAGGAGGTGAAAAGGCTGGTCTGGCCTGTGGTGTAATGACTTTGATTGCTGTTGTGGTGGCAGGAATTGTCCTTTTAATGAAAAGGAGAAGGAGGTTTTCTCACTTCAGGTCAAGCAGGGGGTATGAAGAGATTCACAATGATGGCCAAAGTGTTGTAGAGAGTCAGAGAGAGCAACAGAATACAAATGAAAACCCCACTCAAGCTCTGTTACCTTAGTTGTATGGAGTACAGGTTTGTTAATTATTCTAAGAATACAATCTTTATCAGCTTTGTAATCAAATTTCACAATGATTGGCATTTGGAGAATATACTGATGTGGTGGTATTTACAATTTTATTCTGGCCCAGTGTTTTAATGACATAATAATATATGTGTAATTATTTTGTGCTTGTGTTGTTTTCATTTTTTTTAAACCTGGTTTTTAGAGTGGTCTGTTATGACTTGACATGTGAGTCAGTCACCCTAAATCATGTGAATCAGGTCTAGTTAAGTGACATTGTTTTTTTTTTTTTTTTGTTTTGTTTTTGTATTTAGCCTGCAGTGTTTTGTTGATGTTCTTTTTTATACTTTAATAAATGAAAATAGAAAATAAATGACAGAAATTCTTTTTCTGAATCCCCAGAAAGTCATTAAATAATCCACACACTTCATATAAGCACATTTGACTTATTTTATTTATTTATTTTACAATTAAAATGGGTTAAAAATAAATGGGTAAAAAGCTATATGTATTCACCCTGACAGCAACATAATGTCGGCCCAGATCCGTTGCTGTCTGGACAGGCCTAGCATCTGAAGTCTGTTCTGAAAAACAGCACAGCACTTCTGACAATGTGGTCTTGATGGCAAATATTGATAACAAAAAACACACAAAAAATCAAGTACTTCCTTCATGCCTCGCATAGTAAAAACATTAGTCACAGTGGCTTGTTTATGAGCAACATGTTTGGTTATGTATTTTCCAGTAAGTATGGGTTATATAGGAAGAACATCACCTAAGACATAACACACTTAAGGACACTGCTTTTCATTACTTACACGTGCACAAGACAGGCCTATTAAACAGCCAGCTAGAGCAAAAAAAGAGAGAGAAACACAAAACTGTATATATAAGTAGGGCCTAATTCATAGTACAAGAGCATGAACCAGCATGTTTTATTTGTGTATGTGTAAAATGCATTGTCTCCATCCTGAATGCTGACTGAAATGTCTCTATAGGCCAGATAACATTACACTTTCCAGCAAGGACACCAATATAAAAACTGATGTTTTGGGTCAGTAAAGAAATAAGTTATTATAGTACATACAGTAGATTAGGCTACTGAGAAAAATGTTTAGTAAACAATTAGGCTATTACATATAACTTCATATTTTGTTAAAATGTCCCTACATTTAATATCATTTCGATAAATTATGCTGCATTTTTAAATTTAAGTTTAAAACGTGTTGGCATATAATCAGGACAAATTAATAATGATGCTGAATATTGTACATTATAAATAGATTTAAAGGAATACAACAGAATTTGATATCAGGTTCTCTCCATTATGCGAGCAGCATCTGGTGGTTCCATCCAAAGTCCAGTCTTTGTTCCATCACAATGAGGTAGTCTAAAGCAGTGTTTTTACTTCGTTACTGTACTTAAGTACATTTTTCAAGTAGGCCTACTTTACTGGAGTAGTTTTATTTTGAGTAACTTTTACTTTTACTTCACTACATTCCAAAGGTCGTACTTTTTACTACACTGTCTACATTTCATAAAACATATCGTTACACCTATCACGTGCTCCGAGACGCAAAAGTAGTGTCAGATTTATGAACGAACTGATTCTTTTCTATGAACCTGTTAAATCGGTTTGAAAATCGCACCAAACGATTGATTCGCGAATTGGACTGATCCGAATGCAGCTGTTCTTGAGTCAACAAGAACAACAGTAGCAGTTTTATTAAAATGTTATGCATTTAGACCTCATGTCTGTTTTTATGATGTTAGTCAACACACTATTATGTGTCTGGATCTTCCTCACCGACTAGTGCAGGCTACTTGACAATATTTCGTGGGTAGAGTGGACCCCCTAAAGCAGTGGTCACCAACCTTTTTAAGCCCAAGATCCCTGACCTTGACCTTTTTGAAAGACAAGATCTACTTGATAGAAAAAGACAGCCCAGATTGTATTTAGTATTTTTTTCATGGTCAATGTAGATTCTGATTTATTTAGCCTATTTTTTTTTTTTTTACAAGCAAATTGGCCAATTCTGATACTGGTTGCAGATATTTATTATTAATATTATTATAATAAACAAAAATATATAGCCATTTCAAATTAGAGGGAACCACTGCTTTTTAATCACAATCCAAACAAAGATGCTATGCACGTTGCATGAGCAGTTGTTTTCCCTCCTGAAAAATCCAGCTAAAACCAGCCTAAGCTGGTCAGGCTGTTTTTAGCTGGTCTCCCAGCCTGGCTTAGCTGGTTTTAACTGGTCTCCTAGCCTGGTCATAGCTGGTTTTAGAGGGGTTTTGACTTTTGACCAGCTTAAACCAGCTGAACACCTGCTAACCCAGGCTGGGAGACAAGCTAAAACCAGCTACTTCCATCTTAAACCAGCTAAGACCAGTCAACCAGCTTAGGCTGGTTTTAGCTGGATTTTTCAGCAGGGTTTTTATTTGAATTAGATTTAATTTCAAGATTTAAAGCAAAAACAGTACGCTCTGACTTTATCTTTGTGAAATTATAAATGCTACACACACAAAAAAGGCATGAAACAAAAACAGCAGATTCACTCTCTGACAGCAGGTGGCGCTTATGGAGCAGCAGTGATACAGCGTTTCCTTGGTTACCGCTGTAAACAAAGCTGAAATGCGCTAATAATTAGCTACTTTATTCGGAGGTAAGAGGAAAATAAAATGCCATTGCCGTCGAAATCTTCCTGAAGACTGATCTCTTTTTAGAGATGAATTCATAATCCCTCACCCCCAATTCAATATTTATATTTTCTTCCTATATTTCGAGCATCGTGAACAGTGAGCTGCTCTGCCTGCTAACGTTACAGAATTTTCTCCTCTTCGCGTCCGTCTTCAGCGTCTCTGGCCTCTTAACGGCCGTTTACAGATTCAGACGTAATGTGGGCTATTTACCTTTATCTGTCTGCCCCAGTAGTTCCAGAAAATAACATAAAAATAAATACAAAAATACAGTACAAAGACTGGAGAAATGTAATGCATTTTTGTACTCATATTTCTTTTATTTTCGCGAGCTACTGGAACAGTGATAAAGATCGACCGGTTGGTGACCACTGCCCTAAAGGATTGTGTAATTTTTTTCTGTGAATCAAAAGTTAAATGTGTCTAGAATAGACAATTATAAACCAAGTATGAAAAATGCCCATTAGATGTTATTAGATTTTTTTTTTTTTTTTAATTAAATTTGTACCAAGGGGGCGTTTCCCACAGGTGGGGTAAAATCCCCAAACTCTAACAAAGCCATTTGCTTTGTACATTTAAGCAGTTTTAGCTTAAAATGAAAAAGACAAGCCAAAATAACAGTAGATAAATATCAATGTTTATTTATAACCATGTTGAAAATCAGTCAGTATTGTAGCTTTTATCTTTTGGCATTTTACCCCAAGTTTAAAAGAATGTCACTATGAAAATATAATTATATTTTCCTTAAATAAAATGTACTCCCTAACTAAAGGCCTTATTATCATATCATATATAACTGTGATGTTTTGCAAAACAACAAGCTTTAAAACACTTATTTTTTCTTAATGCTGAAAATTAGATCATTGTGGTAAAATCTGTTTTCTTTCAGGTATATCGCCAGTGTAAAGGCTGATTTATACTTCAGCGTCGGACCTACGCCGGAGCCTCTGCGCCGTAGGCTATGCGTCTGTTTTCATTTATACTTCTGCGTCGTTGTGCGCGTCGACGTGCATGCATACCACTAGGAGGCAGTGTCCGTGGTCATGTTGAGTATCAAAACAAAAGCCGAAGAAGAAGCAGCTCGTCATGTACGTTGTCAGAGAAGCTTACAAACAGAAACGGCAGAGAAGCGGCAAATAGGTAATGACTTTTGTTGCAGTTTGATTGTATGTGTCCTCTGAAACAGACTGTTTTTCATTCATAGTGAAGTTGAAAGTGCTCGCTCTTCTCCAAGTGCTCCGCGCCAATTTTTTGACCCGAGGGAGGGGTTCTAGCAGACCAATCAGAACGCTTGCGGTCCGCGTAGAATTGACGCGTTGTTACATTTTTGAAGAGGTGCACGTCAGGCTACGTCGTATGCTACGCGTGCTACGTACAGCCTACGCCGTAGCTACGTCGTACACTCGACGCAGAAGTATAAATCAGCCTTAAGCTTCATAGTGAATACTTCTACATCACTCTTGTCAATGTAGTCCATAGCAACAACAGAAATGTGTCTTGGCTCCATATAGTGGGAAAACTCCAGGTATTTTGAGCAGTAGAATTAAATAAAATATATAATATAACATTTAATCAAGTAGCCTATTTAAAAATCACACAATAAACATTCATAAATCAGTACTTTTTACTTAAGTACATTAAAGATCAAGTACTTTTGTACTTTCACTTGAGTAAAATTGAAAAGGAGTACTTCATAATTTTACTTGAGTAATATTTTATTATACGTATCTGTACTTTTACTGAAGTACTTGATTTGTGTACTTCGTCCACCACTGGTCAAAAGGCACTTCCTGTAAATGAATTCTGTTAAAACTCTCTTACTGTTTCTCACTATTACTTAACTACATTAGTTCCTTTGGGTTAAAGAGTCTCCAAAATGATGACATGTAAACAATAATTTCAGATTTTTTTTATTTCAGATTTATTTCAGAGACAGAGAGCTCTGAAGCAGCCATGACAAGGAACCTGGGCTGACTGTGGCAGGAACCTCTAAGTGACTGGACCCACTGGACTGAGCAAACATAAGGTGGTCATCGTAGAAACCTTCCGAGTGAACATACCAGGAATCTCTGAGGTTGGACAGACATAGCAGGGAGCTTCGGGACCGAGGTGACATTGCAGAGAGCTTGGAGATGGGGACGCTCATGGAGGCACCTTCTGTACCAGCCGTAACAAGAACCTCTGGCACTTCTGAGACAGTCGGGTTCTGGCTTTCAAATGGCCACGGAACCACTGAGGTGGCACTACTGGTACTTTTGGGCCCAGGAGACCAAGACAAATGACTGGGAGCTTGAAGACAGGAGATTTTGAATTAAGTCATCTTAGATGGCTGCTGACTGAGACAATTACAGGAACCTTTGCAGCCTGGACAGAGAAGACTGGGAGCTTGGAAACCAGAGTGGCTGAGATGGCTTTTGGTGCTTGCTCTTGCTGGGGCCTTTGCAGGAACATCTGTGGAGGCAATGACACCATTGGGGTGCCTGTTGCAGGACTTGCTGGGTAGCCATGGCTGGGAGCACTGGCATTGACAGGCAGGTCTGGAGCAGCCGTAGCGGAAACCTCTTTAGTACCTGTGGCTGGCATCAAGGTGGTCGAGAAGGGAACTCTGACATTGTGGAGACAGACAACTCTGGCATTTGGACAGCTGTGGCAGGAACCTCAGGAACGGAGTGGCCATGATGGGAAAAACAAAAAGGGGCAACCAAAAGAAGTATGTACATATCCCTCCAGGAGCAGTACCGCCAGACGCAAATACTGCTCTCTCAAACCAAGGCGCAAGACGCTACACATGGCTTGCCCGCCCCGCAAGACACAAAGGCGAGAGGAGGGATGGAAGCATCACCCATTGCAGCCCACAAGACGCCAACTGGAGTGGCCTTATGCAACGACCTGAAAAAAAAAACAGAAAAAAGAACAGATTTGACTTTGCAAATTCTTCCCATGAGGAAATAAAAAATTTAGCCGATCTTCACTACCTTAAACCAGTTGTGGGACAGGATTAGCCCCAGACCAAGTCACCTTGGTTTGCCTGCAGTAGAGCCCTAAGCAGATGACAGCATTCTGTGCAGGAAGATGGAAGGATGTCTGATTATTACCTTAAAGGTGTCCTAGAATTAAAAATTGAATTTATCTAGGCATAGTTGAATAACAAGAGTTCAGTACATGGAAATGACATACAGTGAGTCTCAAACTCCATTGTTTCCTCCTTCTTGTATAAATCTAATTTGTTTAAAAGACCTCAGAAGAACAGGCGAATCTCAATATAACACCAACTGTTACGTAACGGTCGGGTTGTACGCCCCCAATATTTGCATATGCCAGCCCATGTTCACGGGATTACACAAGCCAGTATTAACGTCTGGAGCTGCGAAACAGCGAAAAATGGCAGGTGGAGCAATAATAACTGACATGATCCATGATATCATGATATTTTTAGTGATATTTGTAAACTGTCTTTCTAAATGTTTTGTTAGCATGTTGCTAATGTACTGTTAAATGTGGTTAACGTTTCTTACTGTATTCACGGAGACAAGAGCGGTCACTATTTTCATTTTTAAACACTTGCAGTCCGTATAATTCATAAACACAACTTCATTCTTTATAAATCTCTCCAACAGTGTAGCATTAGCCGTTAGCCACGGAGCATAGCCTCAAACTCATTCAGAATCAAATGTAAACATCCAAATAAATACAGTACTCACATAATCCGATGTATGCATGCAGCATGCATGGCGAACACTTTGTAAAGATCCATTTTGAGGGTTATATTAGCTGTGTGAACTTTGTTTATGCTGTTCAAGGCAAGCGCGAGCTCCGTGGGTGGAGAGCACGAGAATTTAAAGGGGCCGCAGCATGAATTGGTGCATTTCTAATTATGCCTCAAAATAGGCAGTTAAAAAAATTAATAAAAAAAAATCTATGGGGTATTTTGAGCTGAAACTTCACAGACACATTCAGGGGACACCTTAGACTTATATTACATCTTGTAAAAAAACGTTCAATGGCACCTTTAAACTTTACTTCTGCTCTATTTGATCATGTTAAGATGTTTTGTATGATTCAGAATTATTCATTTAAGATCTGACCTGTTGGCAGGCCAGGTTTGGACCAGAGCTTCCGTTTCAGTAGCAGCAGATCATAGTCACTAGGGAAATGTCCGCACAACATCACGAACATCAGAATCCCTAGTGACCATGCCGTCGCCTGCCTGCCGTAGTACATTCCCCTCACATGATACTCTGGAGGACAGTAACGTGTTGTTCCTGGAGGAAAGAGATTTTGTCTGTGTAAGTTTGCATTAATGCAACATGATTTTATTTCTGTATCCATTAGCAATGTATAAATTATTTATATAATACATACCAGAGTATGACCTGTATGGCGAACTCCTCAGGATGTCCCCACATCCGAAGTCAATCAGCTTGACTTCAAATGTCTCGCTGTTAATGAGCAGATTGTCCAGTTTATGTCACGGTGGAGCACTTCACGAAGGCAGCACATGTTCGCAGTGTGAGCCGCCTGCCTCATTATACGCCATGCCTTTTCTTCATCGAGTCTTCCACCGTGATGCCTCATAAACTGTACCAGATCCTCACAGGGAGAGGGACATTCAAGGACCATAACAAAGTGGTCAGGGTGGTTCTGCCAGTCCAGCAGCCTGATGATCTCTGGCACGCTGAGACCTTTATTCACCAGGAGGGTGAGGGTGATCTCTTTCGGAAGGGGGTTTAGATGATCAAGCAAGAAGACAAACAGTTTTTTTTCGTCAATAGATGAAGGTGGTATTTCAAATAGGGGTTTGTTGTCTGTGATTTAGGTTAATATGAGATGTTTTATATTGTTTATATAGTGTAATGTACTTACAATTAATAAACATTTCATGTCCTGAGTGTTTGTGACGTATTTCAAAGCCTAATGAAAAAAATTAAAAGATACACTATGAGGATGTAGAGTAAAAGATGATGATAAGACAACATTTGCTGGCTTGATCAATTATTTTTACTTTAAGATCATCCACCAGACTTCTCCCTTTGTACACCACACCAAAACCACCTTTCCCAAGCTGATCACCATCACATGTATCATCACTATTGGCTGAAGATGTAGTCTATTAAAAGATAAAATGACATGAAATTTCACAGAAGAGGAGTGTTTTGTAACATGCAACATTTAATTCATATAATTATTCATTTCAATGTATTTTAATTAATGAATAGAGACTATAATATTTGAAGTTTTAACATTAGATGTACACATGTTTTTAATATCATGGAATAAAGATCTCATCATGGCATTGATGTGGATTTTGGTATAATATTTACTGATGTGTATTTGATATTGTGTGAGATAGTATTGATAGTATGAGTTTTTACTTTGTCAATGTAGAGATGTAGTAATTTATATTCTCGTAAGATGGTCATGTCATTTACCATGACTACTTCTTTCTGCACATGCTCCCTTCCTCTTCTCTCCCTCATCCTGCTGTTGCTTCACCTCTCCCTGACCTGAGCTGCTCTCTGGAGGCTGTTTTATGGCAGCTCTGAAGAAAGAGGGCAGCCTCTTCCACAACTTCTTCTTCTTCTTTCTTTTCTCCTGCACTCTCCCTTTCTCCTTCCTCTCCTCCTCTCTCCATCACCCTCCTCCTCCTCCTGAATTTTGCTGAATATATCCTTTTATTATTAATAAAATTGTTGCTGTTAGTATTTTTGTCTGGTTTTAAATTACAACAAATATATATGATATAAAAATCTAATGAAGGTATATGACTCTATTTGGTAGCTAACTTGTTATCTAATGCAGTGACATTCCTAGATGTGGCCAAACTTCTATATCCGTCAGTGTATTTGGCACGTTGTTAGTTTCTCCAGTAGAGGGCGTCTATTTAACATGTAATATGTTCAGGTTTAATTTCATTGTGTGCAGTCTTTGGTTTTACCCTGAAAGGTTTGTTGGTGTAAATCTCTTCTTTACCATATTAAATAGATTTTACTGTGTGAGTGAAATCGTGGCAGTGCCCTACAGTCAACTAATTTTGCAAACTGTACATTCAAACCCACACAAATCACTCTGCTCTCCTTGAATTCCCAGTTTCACCAAACCTTGCTATTTGAATCTATCACCCTTTGAGAAGTCTATTTTTTTGCACAGTTTAATGAATAATCTTTCAGAAGTCAAGCCTGAGAAAGTGAGTGTTTCTGTGACATCCAAACCTGTCCTGTTCCATTGCTCTTTTTTCACTCCGTTCTTTGAAGAGTCCTCTCCTTGATCACACAGGGTTACAGAACTGGACCAGGAACAGGAATTTGCTTACACTCCTAAACAAAAATCACAGGATGCCATACAGTGCACAGCATAAATGAGTACACCCCCTCTGAACAATGTATTTTCTTTATGATCACTAATACAATTCATGGAAAGATGGCAAAACTAAAATGTATTAAACATATAAAATAAAAACCGAGAAATATATGTCATTAAAAGCCATAAAATATGTAAATTAGCCAATTTTGTTTAAATTAAGGATTGCAGAAATGAGTACACCCTAGATTTAATTCAACAAATATATAATATTATAGTACTTAGTATGCCCTCCATAATTTTGAATATACTGCTCTGACCCTTCTTGGTACAGAGTGTACAAGTTCATGACAAATTGTCACATCTGTCCTGTTTAACTCCTGGATGATGAGCTCCTTAAATGCCCTGATCTTTAATGGGGAGTGTTGCTCAACTCGTCTCTACAGAATCCCCCACAGGCGCTCAAGAGTGTTAAGATTGAGTGCAATACATGTCCATAGAAGGTTTTTCACCTTGGGAGAATGCATATCCCAAAAAATGCCCACCAATGCAGGGAGTGAGGAAAGGGTAACATCTTCTGTTTCAAGTTTGTGTATTAAATTATACAGTGGTGTGTGAATTCATGACAGCATTGATAAAGCACAACTCACACCTTCAGCACTCATACATCCCTATATAAGAGCTTTACTGCCACTGAACTTTACTGTGGGAACCAGGCACTTCTCACTGTACTCCTCCTCTAGCAACACCATAACATTTTGGATGCTGTTAGATCCAAAATGATTGATTTGGTCTCATGAGACCAGAGTATTGATTCCAGAATTTATATTTTGTAAATATGGACTTTGGAAATGGCTAACTGACTTTATTGTGCTTTGGCTACAGTAGGTAGTTCCAGTGAGAACAACAACCATGCATGTCATTTCTGCAGGCTGCATCTTACTCTGTGAGATAAACAGTCACTCTTTTCATAGCTTTTGCTGGCTTGGTATTTCTCCTGCTCTTTGTCTAGCAAAACAATCCCTCATCACTAAATGAAATGAAGGCCTGATTATTTCAGGGGCCTTGTTACAAGTCCATTGTTTTTGAATTTCTGTGTTACTTTTGCTATATTTTCACACTTAAAACAATGATTTGGTAATCCTCTTGTACCACTGTCCTCTTTTGTGCTAAGAAATAAGTCTCCTGACAGTTTCCTCAAGTGGTTCCATTGTTGTCAGCATTAAGTCTGAGAATGATTCAGTGGGCTATATAACACTTTTAAAGGTGCTACAGAGGATGTTTTGTTTTATACATTTTTGCAATATTACTTGAAACTGTCTTTACTAACTGATAAAAGACTATGTATTAGGTTCACTGAAAGTAATAATATTAATATACATCATCTGTGCACGAGGTAGGGCCTTAAAAACATCAGCCAATCGTTTACGTGATCATCGCTTAAACGATTGGCCCTCTGGCTTGTCAATCACTGCCATGACTTCCTTGTGAGAGACGTGCGTGGCTGCGCGCTCCAGTAACTTTCCACACTCCACAGGTGCCGCATGCAATGTTTTTATTAGGAGACAGGAGTAACAACTGCAGATTATGAGTTAATGAATAATGACATAATGAATCCACTAACACGACACAGCGAATGCCGGTGGTAAACACTCGTGTTCTGATACTCGTGCACGAGTTTTGGGAGGCGTTCCCTCGAAATGAGCTGTGAAGGAGGGGGGTTGTTCTTACGCATGTGCTCATTTCAAAAACTCAGTAACAGTCTTTGGTTTCTCAGTCAACGAAAAGATCCTCTGTAGCACTTTTAATTGTCAAGAAATTACTTCTCTTTAAATGTTTTGGTTCAACATACTTACCTGTTGATCAAACATTGCCTTAAACTTACACCAGAACATTTTTATTTCCTTTTATTTAGTAACTTTTAGGAGGGTGTACTCATTTTTGCTACACATCATTTTATCACTTTGATAAGAAAATCTTATTTTCCTATATAATTTTGACATGCTTCTTTGGTAATTGATTAAGTAGACTTGCTGGAACATTATATCTCTAAAGAACCCTAACATGTCTTCTAAGTAATTGAGTAATTGCTGACTTTCAGAAGTTTCAGAGGGGGTACTCATTTATGCTGTGCACTGTACATGTTCTGTTATAAATGCAGAGGTTGTTGTGATTTCAGCTATGTCCTTTTAAACACATTTTCTTTGCCAGCACAAATAAAATGTGGTCGCATCTCGGTGCCCCCGCGTTCCCATTTCTCCCGCCCCCGGAACGCGAATTCTTTGTGAGGTTGGTAGACGCTGGCGCGCTTTACCAAGTCAGAGTTCATATACTTGTAGGTTTGGACACTTGGGTTAGTAAAGCTGCATCATAACTGGATTTGAAATGTGTGTACTCAAACAGCAAAGCTCACGTGACACTCAACTTGCAATTGATTTCCATTGAGTTTGTCCGTTAGCATGTTGGTAAACTAAATTACACATAATAAACAAAAAATATATATAACACACATGGATAATTAATTATAATTATGCTAAATGGTTTCCGTTTCAATACATTTCGGTATATAAATTATATTACACTGTTTTACACAAGATTTAATCCGAAATAGCGTACCCGCCATGACTTGAACTCCACCTCACAGACGAACTGCAATACCACTATGCTCCAGCAGGTGACAGGGCCTCCTAATATTACAGCACGAAGAGTTACCAACTCCAAGCTGCATTTTGCCACTTATGAAACAGACTGTGTTGGGCGTTTTATTTAAATCTACACCACCGAAATAATATAGAAAGACATTGTCTGTCCTATATATTTGTGTCATGCTATGATTCCCATACTGATTGGTAAAAACCAAAGGCCTTCCCGCTCTTTTTATTCTGACACAATAATACCAAGTGAAATAAATTTCTAAACTAATGGTTTAATCTACCAACTCTAACATGGCACAGACTTGAGACATTTTAGCACTGGAGCTGGTTTGTATAAACATCTCTTATTTACTCAGTGGTCATTAACATAAAATTGGCAGCACATTCTGAAATGGCAAGCTTATTTATGGTCAATGTTTTTAGAATGTGCCAAATGCAGTAGCAGCCTATTTTAACAATAACCCAGCGAGTACACAACCCTTCTACACCGAATGGAGGTTTCAGACAAACACATCTATGAGAGTTTAGCACAGAAACAGCCAGAGGGTGTTGGAAGTACATGTTATTCAAGATGACAGTTAACTACTCAAGCACAAATAGGTTTCTGATATACCAAAATGAATCTGAGGCTAGTTTGTTAGCTTCAACAGACATCATTAGACACATTATATTATCAGTCGGTCAGTTTTATTGAATCAGCCCACCACCAGCACCATGATATCTTCAGTTAATCAAAGAAGGTAATGAAACAGTCAGAGAACAGGAGCCAGCCTGCTGAGTGGAAAAATACAAGTGTGTTTGGAAAAATGAGAGCTATTTCGAATTAGGATACATGACATAATGCCCAGTAGAATCATACAACTTTTTAAAGAAAATACAAGTGTGTATGGAAAAATGAGAGCTATTTCGAAATAGGATATATGACATAATGCCCAATAGAATCATACAACTCTTTTAAGATGCATGGAATATGTATCTCCTTGAGCTTCCAGAAACATTCTGAAAGGAATTAGTGACAATAGGGTGTCAACAATAACACAAAAGCACCACTTTGAACTAGATTTTGTACAGCTGTTCTGAATTATTAAAAACTCCCATTCTTAATGAGAAGTCATGTTCTCCTTCTATGGCAATTTAACATGTTCTAGACAGGGTTTTAAATCAAGTCCAACATGTGAAAATGGCAGATTTGAACAACTTCCCCACAAAAGTATGTAACCAGTGCTCTTAATTTTTGGCTCTAAAATATACTTGACACATGAATGACATTTAAAAGTGATTTTGTGATGCTATTAAAATATCATTTCCTTCCCGATAATATACAGTAAAAATGTGGACAGGCTGTAGGTTTATTTTATTCAAAACTGTATCTGTTTTTATATTACAATATAAAAAGAAAACTTTAAAATAAAGATTCATCTGTCTTGTTCATTGACTAGCAAAACCAAATCTAACTCCCATATGTCTGTTTCTCCGTCCAGTCCTTCCGCAATGTCCTCATCCTTCTTCAAACACTTTGAAGTGTCCATCGGGGACCGTTTGGTCCCCTGATGTCTCTGGAAGGCTTGATGAAATAAATAAAGTGGAAATAAAAAGAGCTTGTGTGTCTTTGTGCAAAATCAACCAGCCAGCCAATGGTGTTCGAGCATCCCAGCCAGCTGTAATGCTATTGGCTGATGTGTCGCCAAGGAGGAGGGGACTGCTGGACATTGAGGAGTGAGCTGTCTATGAGTCAGTGTGTTTTGTCATTCAGTTGTGTAGTTCAAGAACAAATAAAGAACTCAGAGTTCGTCTCGCGAGGCACGGGACGCAGGCGGTGGTGTGTCCCCGGTGACGCTGTTCTGGGCGACGGAGTGAATTTGTGCCTGCTGGGCAGTTTTTTGAGCATACTGTCTGTCCCAGTCTGTGCTGACAGCCTCGTCATCCCAAATAGTGGACGTCTCTGTGTCGCTGAAGTAACCCGGCTCACCCGTATAGTGTGTTGGGTACAAAAGCAGCGGCTCAACAGAGAAAGCACGCAGATCCCTGGGATCAAAGTGAGACATGTATGCCGCACTGAGAGAGAGAGAGAAAGAGAGCGAGGATGAGGGAGGAAGAAAAGCAAGGAGCGTGAGAAAAATTACAAACTGGAAGATTTTTTTTTTGGTGGATAAATTATTTATATAGTTTTTAAATTTTTATGTAAAAAGTTTGGGGTTGGTAAGATTTTTTTAAGAAGTTAAGTTTTTGAAAGAAGTTTCTTATGCTCACCAAGGTGGCATTTATTTAATCAACAATACATTAAAAAGAGTAATATCATGAAATATTATTACAAATAACTGTTTTCTATTTTAATATATTTAAAATTTTAATTTATTCCTGTAATGGCAAAGATGAATTTTCAGCATCATTACTCCAGGTTTCAGTGTCACATGATCCTTCAGAAATCATTCTAATATGCTGATCTCATGTTTAAGAAACATTTCTTCTTATTATCAATGTTGACAACAGTTGTGCTGCTTAACATTTAAAAAAAAAAAAAAGTTCAAAAGAACAGCAAATATTAATTTCTTTAAAAAAAAAAAAATCGTATTGACCCCAAACCTTTGAGCGGTAGTCTATATAATGTTAAAATTAACGAAATTTCAAAATTATCTACATAACGATAATATTTTACACACTACATCTAGAGAAACATTGTGTTATTCACTACACTTTATGCTAAAACAACAGTAAATTCACACACTTGGGGTACACAATGAGTCTTTATCTCTCTCTCACACACACATACATACCAAAACACAGAAAAAGGAGTATATTTATACAGTAATCCATCTGTCTTATACCAATGGCCCTTCCCCCAAACTCAGAGAGCTATCAATGGGAATTTTGTCCCTCTAAAGCTGGCAACAGGAAGAACTGGCCCTTCCCAAAATTCCTTGAAGAAAGAGCAGGGAGAGAGAGAGACAGGGGAACCCAGAGAATGCAAGACAACAGGGGAGAAGGACCGCAGGGTACTGAAGGAGAGAAAGAGAAGGGCCAGTAAAGGTGACACATATTGGGGGCACAGCCAGTGCTGAGCAGTTCTCCCACTAGAGGAAATGAGGTAGAAAGGCAGTCATTGTGTGACCCAGCAGGGACACCGTACTTATTTTCTCACTCTTAACAATCTAGCACTGTGTCTGTGCCACTCAGCAATACAGCCCCAGTGTGTACCTGTGTGTAACTGCTGCAAAAAACACAATCTATCTATCTATCTATCTATCTATCTATCTATCTATCTATCTATCTATCTATCTATCTATCTATCTATCTATCTATCTATCTATCTATCTATCTATCTATCTATCTATCTATCTATCTATCGCTGCATGATTCTTGATCACAAAATCACAAAATTCTGAATCTTCTAAATAAAATAATGTCATTTGAATTTTTTTTTTTTAAACAGTTTGAATGAATGATTCAGTGACTCACTCATAAAGGCTTAACTTGTTTCATTACTGAATGAATTAGCATTTTTGAATGAATGATTCAATGGCAAATACATTTTTACAGTTTTTTTTACAATCGTTAGGACACATTTCTCAATACTTAGGCCACTTTTTCAAAACTCTTCACACAGTTCTCCTAACCAACTTTCATCTTGGCACAGTAGTTAATTTCACATTCAAAATGCACTAAATCTACCAAAACACTTCATTCATGTCTCAAATCAACTCATTCTTCCAGAACACTAGCAAAGGTTTTCACCCAGCAAACACACTTTGTTAGTCATAAAATACTGACCTAAAAACACTAACATCAGGTATCATTATACAAGAGTTTTGGCAGTTGTTGTGTCTGAGTGAGAAAAGAATTCATGAAATTTGAGAGATGTAGTCACTGAATGCATTTTGTGCCAAAGCAATGATAATTGATCCTCAGTTTAGCCCACATAGACTTCTGTTGTGCTCACTGTGTGAAGAGTTTTGCAAAAGTGACCTAAGTATTGAGAAATGTGTCCTAGCGTCTGTAAAAAAACTGTAATAGTCATTGTCGCCACCTACTGATGTAACAATGTAATTGATACAATCTTTATTTGAAGCATCAAGTTACTTTCAAAAGGCGATTTCAAAAGGTGACTATTTTGTTTGCTAATGTAGACATCAGTGTTTATATCTGAACTATTAACTTTTATCTCAGTACTTCTGTAATAATTTCAATTACTGTGACATAGAAATAGTTATTTTTATGTGGTTTAAAAGACTGTTTGTGAAGCTGTTTTATACCTATACATGAAAACTGCTCCCTCTGGGTCAGTGGTGATCGTACTTGTCAAAGGTTTAATAGACATAGCCGACTTGTTGTCATTTAGGAATAAGCATCCATCCATCCATCCATCCATAGCACTTACTTGGGGTGTTTGTTGAACATGACTGGCAGGAACTCATCTACAGGTAGCATCTTGCCAAGAGGCTGAGCGGCGAGGAGTTTCTTGGCCCCCTGCTGTGAAAGAGCATAACCTAGAGTCCAATATGAGTAATCGGCCTCCACCAGGTTATTCACACCCTCTACAGACACCTCTGGCTTAGCTACTTGCATCCGCTTACGGCCCACATATCTATTGAGAAAGGCAAAGAAAGAGAAAGATGTTTTTGTGAGCAATGAAAACGTGTCATCATGTGCTTGTTCATCAGCTGGTGTTGTTCTTACATGAGGTCCCAGTTCAGCTGAGCTTTTTCAACATCCTCCATGATGGTCTGTAACCTCTTCTTAAACCGAGGCTCGAACCTCACGTCATCCTCCAACACCAGCACATGTTGCAGACCCCTCTCCACCACCTATCACATACACACACACACACTGTGCACCTTTAAACTGCTGGAACTAAACAGAAAATGCTTTGTGTTTTTGAAAAGCTCTTTCAGCAATTGGTAACATTTACTGGATTGTTGCTTGTCCAGCCGAGATCAACTGGACAGTTATTTTTATTTTATTTTATGTTTATTTGTGAGTGTGTCTGTACCTGTTTCCAGGTGAAGTGGTGGCTGAGGAAGCAGCCAATCTCTCCGCGAGTCAGAACCCTACCAGAATACGGATCTTTATATCCTGGCATCATCTCTATACCTAGAGCCTGAAGCTGAGATGTATTCAGTGACCTGAGAGAGAGTACAAAAGGTAAGATCTACAAAGTTTGACTTTCACTCGAATGGTTCTGCCACATTTCGAAATACCCAAACACCATAAACGTGATGCCGCCGATGACTTACTTCCCATCTACAGCAACAACCAGCGTAGCCTCAATACCCAGCACCGCCATAGTGTTCAACATCCTTTCCCTCCGGTCCAACCTCCGCTTCAGATTAATCAGAAAGATCTGAGGGGAAAAGAGAGAACGAGAGAGTCTGAGGCATGAAGCAGGACAAAATAAGAAAATGTCACTTCACAGAAGCTTAAATCAGCTGAAGGTTCTCTGCAGGGTAACTGTCATGAGTGTCCAGTCAAGCAAGACATTCCAGAGATTCTGCTCTCTCACCTCGTCAAAGCCCATCTTGTCCTGGGGTTTGGGTGGAGTGAAGAGGAACTCGGAGGGTTTTACGTTATGATCGACTGTAAGAAAAGGCATTTGACTAACAATTATACACTGGGACATAACAAATTTGAAATAAAACCTCCAATTAATGGAGGTTGAAAATAAAAAGTCTAAAAGAGTTAAAGTGCTGGAAAAAGGGTTGTTTATTAGGGGCAGTTGCAATGGGTGTGCTTCATTATGGGTGTGTGTGTTTGCCTACATTGTAGGGACCAGGCAACGGTCCCTAAGAAGAAAAAGCCTTTATAAACATACTCAATGTCGTAATGAAAACATAACAATGCACAGGTTTCAGTGAGTGTTTAGGGTTATGGAAAGGAAAACATCATAATCTCCTCCATGACAGAAAAACAAATGCATATGAGAGTGCATGTGTGTTACATATAGATATATATACTACTGTTCTAAAGTTTGTGGTCAGTAAGATTTTTAAAGGAAATTAAGACTTTTATTCAGCAAGGATGCATTAAATTGATACAAAAAATGACAGTAAAGACATCTATAATGTTACAAAAGATTTCTATTTCAAATAAATGCTGTTCTTGGAAAAAAGAAAATAATGTTTTCCACAAAAAACGTTTTGACCACTGATAATAAGAAATGTTTCTTCAGCACCAAATCATCATATTAGAATGATTTCTGAAGGATCATGTGACACTGAAGACTGGAGTAATGATGCTGAAAATTCAGCTTTGCCATCACAGGAATAAACATTTATTTTAAAATATATTAAAATAGAATACAGTTATTTTAAATTGTCTTTTGAATTGTAGTGAATGACTGAATGAATGAACATCCATGAATTGTATATAATGTGTTGTTTTGTAAATGATAATACTTACTCATGGCCTCAGTGATGGTGTGTGTGAAACTCTCCTTCTCATCTTCTACACTCTGCTGGGCCTTCAGAGGTACAGGCAGAAAACCATAATGCTCTCTGTTACACACGTACATCTGTACACCTACAGAAAAAAACAATAGCATAATACATACATGTCATGGAAACACTGTATAGCCCACCCAATACAATTAGAAACATGAGTGTTACATCATTAATATGTGTTTGAGTGGTTTTGTGCTGTTACAGTTTGTATTCATGGGTGTGTTTGGAATCATGATGCATCGACTATGTGTTAGCTGTGTGTTCTCTGGATGTACTGTAACTCCACTGCATGCTCTCTCTCACACACATTATTTCCTCAATGGAACATCCACAAACACCCAAAGAGGCCATAAAAATGCCCAGCTGGAGCTGGTTATGTTAACCACAAGATTATCCGACATTAAAGCTACCCTCCTCAGCAACATGGAAAGTGGAGGACAGTTGGAGGTGCTGTGAATTATGTGTTATGTTCTGATCCGTGTCTGTTCTGGGTCCCAAAAACAGAAGAATGCCACTTTAACTGCCCTCATCTGTTTGCTCTGAAAACATTCTGTGCTTAAAAACACTGATTTCAAAAACAACTCATGCACTTAAGTAATAAAATGGTAACAATTGCAATAGTGGTCATTAGTTAAGGTTATCATGAACTGACAATGAAAAATATTTTAGCAGCTTTTGTTAATCTAGCAGAATAGTACATAAATATAATAAAATTATATATATATAATTTTTTTATTTTAAAAGTGTTGTATGTATGTAATGTAAAGTCAAATATACAATTTTTTCATGTTCAGTCATAGTGCAGTAATATAATTATATTAATTTAATTATTTAATATTTAAATTAAATATATATAATTTAACAGATTAATAAATGCTAGAAAAAATGTTGTTCATTGTTAGTTATAGTTGATAGTAACTTCTGTAATTATAGTGTAGAAAAATATACATTATTTCTAATGGACAGCTGTTAAAGCAACCCAGTGGAGATCTCTCACCAGCTTGTCGTGCAGAGAATGCAAAGACCATGATGTCGTCAAACGCCCAGCTGTAGTCGGGGTGAGGTGGGTAGAAGGTCATTTCTAGCGTGGCGCTACGTCTCAGATCCAACAGGAAGGTGGAGTGCACCATGGGAACAGAGAAACAGCCCAAACGCTTCCACTCACGGATAGGCTGGTAGTCTGGGGTGCGCTTGTAATAACCCTGAGAGGATGGCAGAGAAACCAGGCTATTGAAGTAGGGTGAATTCAGGGTGATTGGGACACTTTTTGCCATTGAGATGAATTGGAAAAAGTGTTCCAATCAACCTGAATTCACCCTACTGTTTATAATTAGTTTCCAATGTGAATGTTGAATGTACATTTTGTGTACTGGTGAAGAAAAGCAATAAATCTTGCCTTTTCACCCAAAAATTAAGTTTCTGTCATCATTTATTCACCCTCATGCCGTTCCAAACCTGTATGACTTTCTTTCTTTCTTCTGAAAAATCACAAAAGATGACATTTTGAAGAAAAAATAGTTTTGTTGACCAAGGACAATCATTGATTGGACAAAGTAAAATACCTCAATTTCTTAAAATATCTTCAAAGTTCCTCAGAAGAAAGAAAGTTATACAGAATTGGAACAACACTAGGGTGAGTAAATGATGACGGAATTTGTATTTTTGGGTGAAATATCCCTTTAAAATAATACTCTTTTAGTCTGTTTTCTGAGTTGACAGAGCTGTACCTGAGGTGTGATGCCACACCAGAAGTTTGAGTAGAGGGATCGGGAATCCAGCATAGGTGCCACCAGTGTGAAATTCTCTGCCATCATGAGATCCAGCACCCGTGGGTTGGTCAGGAGGTTATCACTGTCAACAAACTGAGAGAATGACACATGATGAATATGGTAGAGTATTAGACCTTGTGGTTTTTATTTAACTTGGGTATTACAAGAATGGCAGCATGATCTTACCAATATATAATCAGCCCAGCGTTCTCGTGCAGCCTTCAGTGCCGCCTGCCTGAGCTTCATTAGATGATTGAAACGAGACGGAGCCCAGTGTTTCGGACCCCACTCATCCGTGTATGACCTTACATCAGAAAAGATGCATACACATTTTCTTAAAATAAAATAAAATCTGTTCAATTGGCTGAACTCCTATAATAAGCAAACTTATTCTACAGATATCTACACCACTACCGCCTTTTTTTGGCCTTTATTTTAATTTTATATATGGTTTAGTAAAAAAAAAGAACAAGAAATGATAGAGATAAGATTGGGAAAAGGAAACAAACTCACATCCTCTGCATGAGAACCACAGCATAATGTGTAGGAGAAAGTACACTAACCACTAGGGCAAAGATCTGACTGTGAAAAAACTGTCAGTGAAAAAAACTCACAAAAAGCTATCATATGATTTCTGAAGACTTGGAATATAGGGAATAAGTCATATGGAACACTTTCATGATACTTATGGTGCTTTTGTATCATTTTTTGTAGCTTAAAGCTGCAGTCTGCCATTTTTCCTCTTTGTTGCCATCTCTGTTTGAAACCTGCAATTGCAGTCATATGCGGAATAGTTATCTGTACGTGCGTTGTGCCTCGGCACAGCTCGTCAGCGCGGATTTCAGTAACATTTCTGCCACTTTTGTTCTGACCAACTGAAGAAAAAAGCTTTAGGCCTACAATAAATCGTGCTACCAATGATGATTAAATCTAACGATCGCTTAGCTCGGATCATGCCAAACTGTGCAAATTATTATTACGGTTATACATTGTTCTCAAATTGTTAATGTTATACATCAGCATTGAGTGACTATGTGTATTTAGTGTGTATTAGCGTTACCTGTAGATTTCAATTTCTGTAGCCACTCCACAGTTCAAAGCCTTTTGCTTTTTGACTATGGGTGAATCTCCAGTTGTCACTGATGATTGTCATTTGGGTCTTCCTGGATTACAATCCGCCATCAAAATAATAAGTTTAATTATTTCAGCTGCTGTGAGAAAAGGCTATAAATGATCCGCTGCAGCAGCATCCTCACATAATAAAACCGACTAGCCTGGATGGGACTCCTTCCTTTCTGTTTACAGACGTAACGTAATGACGCAAAGACGAACTGCTGCATGCTCGAATTTCCCATGGAAATCCACCAGGTCGCTCTTATTTTAAAACATTATTACAAGCTTACTGTTGTGAATCGAGCTAAGATAAGGAGATAGTTTTGAACACTGGCTGGTTAAGTACTTGCTCAAAAATAGATTTTTTTAACCAAAAAAAGTTACGGACTGCAGCTTTAAAAGCATATGTGCTCTTAGGTACATGAAAATTAGTATGTTATAACATAATATAATATATAATATAATCTAGAATTCTTCAACATTTCCATTTGTGTTCCATGGAAGAAGGTCACACAGCTTGACAGAATTATTTAATCCCTGTTCTGGAAAACATTCAGTTTAGATGAGAAAGAGATAAGTAGACTGTCGCAAATTCCCGACATAAACAGCCATTAGTGCTAATTGACTGACACCATCTGTTCTGAAACAAGATGTTTTTAACCAACCGTGGCTCATCCATGGGTCTCCATTCCACGTAATGATATCTGCTCTGCCTGTTCTTCAGCCATTCTCTCAGCATGGCTGTGGTGTTGTCCACATTATGGTCCGTTGCAGCCCTTCAAAAGACAAAGGAGAGCTTACTTTATTTTAACATAAACAAGACAAACTTCAAAAACAGCTGCTCATCAGGAGGAGTGAAAGAGTGATGCATCCTTCAGGCTAGGGTGGAACAGAGAACAATGTGTTTTGATTTAGTATTTCCTTCTCCTAGACTCAAAGACTTGTGTGATGATAAGACTATTAAAATTCACATAAAGATGTCAAAAGTGCTATTTGACAGCGCTAGCAAGCAGCTAGCCAGCTTTTGCCAGTGCTGATAAATTCCTCGGGAGCAGTTATGTGCTTGCAAGGAAGTGAGGCACTTAACAACCGCTTGCCAACACCAGCTTGTGAGAGGTAAAAGTCGTATTGTCTAAGTTTCATATTAGCATTTCAAGAGCCTAACATAGCATGCTTAAATATGTTTGCTGGCAACTCAGAGATAAAGTGCAGATTTAAGTATGCAAAAGATGAGCAATTATAGACTTCATAAAACAATATACCAAAAAAATGATGCAAAACAGCTCAACTAATTCATGTTTTGACTACATTAAAAGCTCCAAACATACAAACGCTGTGACATAACAGTAAGTTTTCCCAGTATTACTACACTAAACACTCACACAAGCACACAAACACACACAGTGTCCTCAGTTGAGTCAGGGCTGTTTGGCTGTGCCAATGGAAACCTCCACTGCACAGGGACTCTGCAGTAAAATCGTGCGGGAAAGAACCAACAAATATTGACATCACCTCAGTTGTCACATTCACACACACATGCACATTTCCTCGCCCCACCTTTACCAGAAATAAAATCCAACTGGTGTTTTTAATTCATATTTATACAGTTGTACACAGCATTGCAGGCTGTTCTGCAGTAGAAGCAGGATGATAAATGAGGCAATGGGGAAAATTAAATCGGATTCTTTTCACCTAATGTGTAGACGAGTAAAAAAAGGTTAAAAGAGTCATAATAATAATACAATATTAGAAAAGGCCTGTTCTTAATTAGCATTTTGTATTATCTTACAGTACAAATTACACATCCTTTAAACAATACAGGCCTACATTTAGCTAAACTGACACTAAATTACACTGTTCGCTTGATTTAAAGCATAAACTTTGCTAAATTTATTAAAGGTGCCCTCGAATGAAAAATTGAATTTATCTTGGCATAGTTAAATAACAAGAGTTCAGTACATGGAAATGACATACAGTGAGTCTCAAACTCCATTGTTTCCTCCTTCTTATATAAATGTCATTTGTTTAAAAGACCTCCGAAGAACAGGCGAATCTCAACATAACATCGACTGTTACGTAACAGTCGGGGTGTACGCCCCCAATATTTGCATATGCCAGCCCATGTTCCCAACATTATGAAAGGCATTAGACAAGGGCAGCCAGTATTAACGTCACGTTCGGATGTGCACAGCCGAATCATCAGACTAGGTAAGCAAGCAAGAACAATAGCGAAAAATGGCAGATGGAGCGATAATAACTGACATGATCCATGATATCATGATATTTTTAGTGATATTTGTAAACTGTCTTTCTAAATGTTTCGTTAGCATGTTGCTAATGTACTGTTAAATGTGGTTAAAGTTACCATCGTTTCTTACTGTATTATTCTGTATAATTCATAAACACAACTTCATTCTTTATAAATCTCTCCAACAGTGTAGCATTAGCCGTTAGCCACGGATCACAGCCTCAAATTCATTCAGAATCAAACGTAAACAATATAACAGTATACAATACTCACATAATCCGACGCATGCATGCCGCATGCATGACGAACACTTTGTAAAGATCCATTTGAGGGTTATATTAGCTGTGTAAACTTTGTTTAGGCACTGTTTAAGGCAAGCGCGAGCTCCGTGGGCGGAGAGCACGAGAATTAAAGGGGCCGCACAGCATAAATCGGCTCATATTTAATGATGCCCCAAAATAGGCAGTTAAAAAAATTAATAAAAAAAAATCTATGGGGTATTTTGAGCTGAAACTTCACAGACACATTCAGGGGACACCTTAGACTTATATTACATCTTGTAAAAAAACGTTCGATGGCACCTTTAAGGTGTAGTAAAACAAGGGATAAAAACAGTTTGCCGGTGAAACAAGTCAAAACACGGTTTATTCAAAATATATTATCTGAGGAAAAAAAGTCCATCTGCTCTTTTAATCTATTCTATTCTCATGTAAATTAATTAAAAGAAAATAATTTTAAAATGTTTAGATATTGTTAACAATACAGAAATATATACATTTATTGTATATATACATTGCCTAAAATTAATTTTTTACTACACCTGCCAATTTAAGGAAATTTACCAGCCATAACTATTTTTTTATTTTTATTTTTTTTACCAGCCATGAAACATAGATTAATCCTTATTAAAGTTACAAAAGTTATTTAGTCTGAGCCGATTTGAGTTATTAGGGCCCGAGCACCGATGGTGTGAGGACCCTATTGGAATTGCTCAGCCAATTATTCTTCTTCTCCAAAATGAATCGCATTTTTGAGGGCCTAAACGTTCTTAAAAACTCATGAAACTTTGCACACGTGTCAGAAGTGGTGAAAATTTACATCTGATATGGGTTTCAGAATTAGGTGTGGCAAAATGGCTCGATAGCGCCACCTACAAAATTTCAATTAAGCACCCTTCGTGCTACGTTTCACGTACAGTTATGAAATTCGGTAGACAGATGTAACAGCCCAATACCTACAAAAAAGCCCCTGGGTGCAAAGTTTGTAAACCCAACAGGAAGTGAGATATTTTGAATTTTCTCTACAAAATTTTGGCAGTTTTTGCCATTTTCACATGTTGTACTTTAACGAACTTCTCCTAGAGCTTTAATCAGATCAACATCATATTTGGTCAGTCTAATCTAAAGGCCTTTGAGACGTTAAATTGCGAAGATCTAGAGTTTCCGCTGAAAGGCGTGTTTGTGGCGGCCGGCCTTAATTTTTCTTTGTCTTTTGTTGTTTGATTAAAATTAAAAACACAGACATCAGCAGGAATATTAGGCTGCTGTCACTTTAAGAGCTAATGCGTTTTCTGTCTCAATAGTTTACGCTCACTTACAAGGATACTTGCCAAGCATGCCAGACAAGTCCTGAAAAGGTGGTTGGAAGCAGTATAGGTCATAAACCCCGCCCTCTCCATGGAATGTAATGGGACGTGAAACAAACTAAACAATCAAATCACACTTCAAATATTTTTGAAGGTTTCTGTCATTTTAGGGAGTTTTTAATCACACTGGTGTTAATTCAAGAGTTCGTTCTTTATATAAGTTTGGTTTTAGTTAGTTATTTGATGCTATAAAAACGGGGATGTGACATCATGATTGACAGCTGAGATTGACAGCGTCACTGAGGCCCAACAAACTTTTTTTCTGGATCTTCATGAAGAGATTGAAGCTTTAACATTAATTTCTACATTTCCATAACTGTTTATTTCACACAGCCATAATAAGTTGTTCTGAATGTAGGCAGGACTTTTGATATCGCGGCTCCACTTTTTGCTCACTACTGTGCAGACTCGGGCACCAAGTTCACTATGCGCTTGAGACTCAAGATGTCAGCGCCATATTCGGACACTGGCACCTTCGCATACTACAATGGAAGAGAACGAAGGTGCGTCGTCCATCTTTTTTTACAGTCTATGATACTGTAACTGTACATTTGGTCACGTTCAAGTTCTCACAACATTGCATTTCATTCATATACTCGCCAACACAGATTTTTTACACGCAGGCCCTGTGTCTACCCTGTTCCTACTGCCGCCTCCCAAATCTACACCTATGTCTGCCATGAACATCTGCAGTGAATAATACTAGTGTAAACCTGCAAAAACACATACACCACCCACAAACAAACATTGTCAGACAACAGATAACAGTGTATGCAGTGTGTGCATCTAAGTATACTCATATTATTATACACTCTTTGTCTTTAAATAACAAGTGATGGACCAGCTATTCGACACCACAACTGCTATTTTGTCACTCAAACACAGACAATTGCTCAGTCTTGCTCTTAACAACATATCCCAACAAAGAGTCCAGAAAATACAGGCCAAGATGTTGTATATGTGTTTTAAGTTTGCTTTATGTGTGTCCAAGGTTTTATGAGTGTATAAAAGCAGAGGGAACAGACAGCATTGAGCTTGATAAGCAGTCTGGTTCTTTATCACTGGTTCGAAACACCTGACACACAGGTAATGACAGGTAATGCAGTGTCTAAAAGATCACTGGTTTCAGACACACACTGCTTTTTTGATGACTTCAGCTAATATAAGTGTGCCACAGTTTTTTTAAAGGAAAACAGGCCTTCAAGATGCAACAATGTTTCAAGAACATCTGTGAAAAATCTATCAAAATCAGAACAAACAATGAAGCAGAAAAGCAATGCATGTGCATGTATTTATATGAGGATAAATACACGTGTGTTAGCTTTTCTTTGCATGCGATTCTCATTCTAGCATTTATATGAGGTATATTATGGCTCATTTCCACTGAGCGGTATGGTTCGGTTCGGTTCGGTTCCATCACACTGCTGCAACTAATATAAACATCTGGAATAATTGGACATGCTGCATCTCTTTAAATGCCTCTCTAATGGCTAATGATTTCACATGTGTTCTCCAAACCTCCTGGGGAGAGACCCATACAATGCATTTTGGGTTATGCTGCTCCATGACAAAGAAAACTGCACATATACACATACTAAAGTGTGCAAATACAATCTCTGGTGGGTATGGAGATTTATGATTTCTTTATGACATGACCTTATGCTACATTACTATATGATTGCATGATGTCTGAGTGTATATGATGAGTAAAGAATATATCTGTATCATATTTCTCCCAAAATCAAAAGAATTTATTTATATTTTGCATAATAAAAATTAAGCAAAAGCAAAAATAAAGCAAAGTCAGCAGCCTGTTTGAAGTCTTTGATCCTGTGTCTTAGCTCTGGCCGCAGGAGGCAACACTCATATTCATGACCGGACAAGCAAACAACCTGAAGAATTTGAACCTGCCAGCCTATGAATGACTCAAACTTCTGGTTTCTGAAGGTTCAGTCAGTTATATATCCGGGCAGACGCATTCTCTGCACCTTTCACTCTCACCTTTCGATCTCTAACAAATTTCCACACCCAAGGGCAACAACAGACTTCTGACACTGACCACGTTACATACACTTCATGGTCCAGGTATAGGTGCAATTATTTATGTACTTTCCCCTATCTGTGTATTAATTCATATTCATTTTTTTTTTTATGTTTGGGACACAAATCCTCAGTCCAAGCAGCAAGTAATCTGATATTTCACTGTTAAAGGGTTAGTTCACCCAAAAATGAAAATTCTG
Source organism: Megalobrama amblycephala (assembly GCF_018812025.1). Classification (NCBI taxonomy): domain Eukaryota; kingdom Metazoa; phylum Chordata; class Actinopteri; order Cypriniformes; family Xenocyprididae; genus Megalobrama; species Megalobrama amblycephala. The sequence goes on from NC_063055.1 coordinate 12,786,391, forward strand.
TCACTAATTACCCTCATGTCATTCCACACCCGTAAGACCTTCGTTCATCTTCAGAACACAAATTAAAATATTTTCGCTAAATTCCGATGGCTCAGTGAGGCCTGCATTGCCAGCAAGATAATTAACACTTTCAGATGCCCAGAAAGCTAAACAGTTATATATTTTATGTGACTACAGTGGTTCAACCTTAATGTTATGAAGCAGCAAGAATACGTTTTGTGCACCAAAAAAAAACAAATAACAACTTTATTCAACAATATCTAGTGATGGGTGATTTCAAAACACTGCTTCATGAAGCTTCGAAGATTTACGAATCTTTGTTTTGAATCAGTGGTTCGGAGCGTGTATTAAAGGTCCCGTTTTTTGTGGTTTTTTGAAGCTTTGATTGTGTTTATAGTGTGCAATATAACATGTGTTCATGTTTCGCGTGTAAAAAAAACACAGTATTTTTCACATAATTTACTTATCTGTATACCGCTGTTTCCACTGTCATAAAAACGGGCTGATGACTTCCTTGTTCTATGAAGTCCCTCCTTCAGAAATACGTAACGAGTTCTGATTGTGCCAGCGGTTCCTGTGTTGTTATTCGACAGCTCTGAGCGCACCGTGCCCAGAAAAGTCACGGCTCTTACCATAACGTGGAGATGCACGCGCTCAGTGTTATTGTAAACATGTCTTTAATTTTACCCTATCAATTTGAGCCGGAATCAGACCCGGTGATTGGACTGCGGGATGAAAATAACAGCGTTTCGACGACATGGCGACAAACACACTCTACAAACGCAACTCTTGTGTATTCCTGTGGGCGGAGGTTAGTCAAAAAACTGTTTTAGTGACGTCATTAAAGAAGGAAGTAGAGGGATGTAGTCCAAACTGGCCGTTCGATGTAGGCGACTTCTGTTAAATTAAAATATCTCGCTTGGCATTGAACTTTGAGCTTTAAAATTTTACAGATTTTATTTATACTCTAACAACAACATTACACACTAACTAAAGTTTGAAACATGGGATCACGAAGAACGGGACCTTTAAACTGCCAAAGTCACGCCCCCCCAGTGGTGAACCATTGAAATTTCGAAACACTTATGACGTAACAAAGCCTCATTTACTGAAACTATGTGAGTGTGTACCAGTTTGATTCACGCTCCGAACCACTGATTCGAAACAAAAGATTCGTAAAGCTTCGAAGCTTCATGAAGCAGTGTTTTGAAATCGCCCATCACTAGATATTGTTGAATAAAGTCGTTGTTTTGTTTTTTTGGTGCACAAAAAGTATTCTCGTCGCTTCATAACATTACAGTTGAACCACTGTAGTCACATGAACTGTTTTAAATATGTCTTTAGTAGCTTTCTGGGCAACTGAAAGTGTTAATTATCTTGCTGTCAATGGAGGCTTCACTGAGACATCAGATTTTATCAAAAATATCTTAATTTGTGTTCCGAAAATGAACAAAGGTCTTACAGATGTGGAACAACATGAGGGTGAGTAATTAATGACAGAATTTTCATTTTTGGATGAACTAACCCTTTAAACACCCTTTACTACTGAAAGGTATCCCATTTAATCTGTAAGTGGACCTCATGATAAAGGTGATGAAAAGTGTTTAGAGCTGCTTGTGTGTGTGTGTGCACAGCAGGATATTTAACTCTAGATTTGTATGTATGTGTGCGCTCCTGCTGTGCTTGGAGGAAGCAGGACCTTGCTTATAAAAACCTGATTTTCTTTCACTGCCTTTTTGAAGTTTATTGTAAGTCTCCAGCTCATTATCTGACTGCCTGAGGCTCACTCTCTCTTTTTGTCTCTCTGTTTCTCCTCCATATGTCATTATTGAAAGCATCTGGACACCACATGCTACTCACCACCATACACGCACATCTTATACTCTCCCCACCTGCACAGTATACAGCCATCACAGATAAAGAAGAAAAAAACATTAGATTACATGAAAAAAATCCTGAATTAGATAAACCATAGGAAAATCTTCTACTATCCAAACCTGCTTAGACAAAACAGTGAAAAACTTCTTCTAGGCCGATTACCAGTTTCAACCATAACAATGACAGTGTCTGCTGTATTAAGATTAGCATGTGCGTTCATAATGACAGAGAACAGTCTTGAATAACATGTATTGTTTTTATATCAGTGCTGATTTTTCTTTTAGATGCTCTGAAGCCTTGTAACTTCACCTGTGCTCATGCGACCCACCACATTTATAGTTTAAGGGATGGTTCATGCAAAACTTATAAAGTCATTATTTACACATCCTTATGTTGATCCAAACCTGTATGACTTACTGTATGATACTGCATATGATGAAAGAACTGTTTTTGTCTATACAATAAAAGCAAATGGGGTCAAAAATCAACACTGGACCACTGACTTTCATTGTATGGACAACTTTTTAAAAAAAACTTCTTTAGTGTTCAACAGATGAAAAAATGCATAAACTTTTGGAACAACATGAAGATTTGTAAATGATTTTCAATTTTAGGTGAACTATCCCTGAAGTTACAACACAAAAATTTGTGAAAAGATTTTATTTTCATTCCAAAGATTTCACACTATTGTTCCTCTACTCTTGAACCCCTGTCTGGTTGAGGCCTTTTGAGGTTTGAGTGGATGGGATAGACAACTGAATGGATCATTAACCATTGTTGGAAAGAGAAGAAACTGTTTCTGAACATGTTGAAAAGAACTATACAGAGAACGGCAGAAAAGTTCAAGTTAGGCTTTAGACCCCACTGAACTGACACTGCGCCAGGGTTTTAATTACAGCAATGCTCATGCAAACCTAATAAAAACACAAATACTTACAGCTGTAATGAAATAAACAATTATTTACAGATCTCCTTCAGATCAATACCCAACATATCGCTATCCTTTTCTCATGTCCTTTGTTTTATTCACCATGATTTGTTTATTTAATTTGCCAAAATGCCCAGCATTCCTCAACAACAGCATCTTAACTGCTGGAACGAACACATGAGTCTAAAGGGAAACTTCTTGCATGGTTGTCAAGAAAATCATATCATACCAATAAGACTAGTAGACAGACACAAGATTTCATATTTTCATTCCAAATGAAATGGAATTGAAACAAAAGTTTCCAAATGTAAATGTCCATTAGTTAAAGGTGCCCTAGATTCAAAAATTGAATTTACATCGGCATAGTTAAATAACAAGAGTTCAGTACATGGAAATGACATACAGTGAGTCTCAAACTCCATTGTTCCCCTCCTTCTTATATAAATCTCATTTGTTTAAAAGACCTCCGAAGAACAGGCGAATCTCAACATAACACCGACTGTTACGTAACAGTCGGGGTGTACGCCCCCAATATTTGCATATGCCAGCCCATGTTCCCAACATTATGAAAGGCATTAGACAAGGGCAGAACGTCTGGATGTGCACAGCTGAATCATCAGACTAGGTAAGCAAGCAAGGACAACAGCGAAAAATGGCAGATGGAGCAATAATAACTGACATGATCCATGATAACATGATATTTTTAGTGATATTTGTAAATTGTCTTTCTAAATGTTTCGTTAGCATGTTGCTAATGTACTGTTAAATGTGGTTAAAGTTACCATCGTTTCTTACTGTATTCACGGAGACAAGAGCTGTCGCTATTTTCATTATTAAACACTTTCAGTCTGTATAATTCATAAACACAACTTCATTCTTTATAAATCTCTCCAACAGTGTAGCATTAGCCGTTAGCCACGGAACACTATCAAACTCATTCAAAATCAATGTAAACATCAAAATAAACACTGTACTTACGCGATTAGACATGCTGCATGACGAACACTTTGTAAAGATCCATTTTGAGGGTTATATTAGCTGTTTGAACTTTTTTTATGTTGTTTATGGCAAGCGCGAGCTCTTGGGGCGTGGAGCACGAGATTTAAAGGGCCACACACCCTGAATCGGCTCATTTCTAATTATGCTACAAAATAGGCAGTTAAAAAAATTTATTAAAAAAAATCTATAGGGTATTTTGAGCTGAAACTTCACAGACACATTCAGGGGACACCTTAGACTTATATTACATATTTTAAAAAAAAGTTCTAGGGCACCTTTAAATGGAAAAAAAAAAATGATGGGTAGGTTTATGGGATAGAACAGTGGTTCTCAAACCTGTCCTGGGGACCCCCCCACCACTGCACATTTTGCATGTCTCCCTCATCTAACACACCCAATTCAACTCTTGCAGTCTCTACTAATTAGCTGATGACTTGAATCAGGTGTGTTAGATGAGGGTGGCATGCAAAATGTGCAGTGGTGGGGGGTCCCCAGGACAGGTTTGAGAACCACTGGGATAGAATATACAGTGTAAAAATAATTGTCTATGGAAAGTCCCCATAAAACATGAAAACTCAACATATGTGTGTGTTCGTATGTGGTACAGGTGTCCCCTACATTGTGGGGACCAAATATTTGACATTGTGGGGACAAATTTTAGCCCATATGAAAAAAACAGCTTATAAATCTTACTAAATTATTCTTATTTTATGTAAAAATGCAGAACATTTTTTGTAAAGGGGTAGATTTAAGGTTAGGGAACAGAATGTAAAGTTTGTACAGTATAAAAATCATCATGTCTATGGAAATCCCCATAAAACACAAAAGCCCAAAGTGTGCGTGTGCGTTTGCTTTCCAGTGGCTCTCCCCCCATCATGCATAGGCTGACGTGGCTCCCTGGCTCTGTATATTGAGGAGGGGGCAAAAGGGCTTGTGAAACCTCTGCTGCACTCAAATTCCTCCAGCCATTCTCTGTCAACACAGCTCTACCATGTCACACACAAACACACCTACTGTAGAGTATGAGGCCTGTTCACCCCTGCTGACAACAGCAATTTATGCCACGTACCAATACATAATCAAGTTACAAGTTCATAATCACATTCTCATTAAAAGTACAAATACATTTAATTTGATACAGCTGCATACTACAGCCTCAGAGACTGTAAACGTTCCATCCACAGCATTATAGTTTTATCAGCTTTTCAATGACTCGTTGTTCTCTTATACATGTGTTTTGGAGTTACAAATGTGATAAAAGCAACAAAAACAGCCAAATATGTTGTAAATCACAAAAACAATCACACATCAGTAAAGACAGAAATGTTTTGCTCAAAGCGCATATAGGACCATAGACTAGCCTAGAGCAGGAGAGATTCCCACAGTCTCACCTGACGCACTGACGGAGTTTATCAAACATTCACATGAACTCAGACACGCTCCCGTATCTTCCTGACAATATAAACACATCTGCTACGATGTTAAAAAGTGTGTGATTTATGCAAAGTACAAGAGAAAGACAAATAGACAGTAAAAAATGAGAAAAGTGGTGTGAGAGAAAAAGACAAACAGTGAGAGGCAGACAGATAGATGGATTGCTTGCTGTGTAGACAATGTTAGTCATCCCAGTGGTTTACCAGAAGGATGAATCCAGCAGACAGCACTAAAACTGCAACAACACAAACCTCTGTTACTTCGAAATACCTAGTTATTCACTAAAATATGTCCCTGCAGAGCTGCTTGCTTCACACATGTCTTTTGTCCTCGGATCTTGAGGCAAATGTGCCATTTGGGACAACCTAAAACAACTGTGACTGAGACAAAAGTCTCTCAGTTAGAGCGTCAGACCCAAGGAAGTCTATCTAATACCTGGAGAGAGAGAATATCTCCCAAATATCCCAATAGAAGCTGCATTGGACCACACAATATTTTGAGTAAATCAGCTGAGCTATGTGAATAATCACTCCAGAGTTGCAAGAAAATAACAATAAAAAAAAAAAAAAAAAAAAAAAAAAATTATATATATATATATATATATATATATATATATATATATATATATATATATATATATATATATATATATATATATATATAAATTTTATATAATTAAATATGCAATTTTCTAAAATGTTATTAAAAGCCATCTATGGCTTAAATATTTTTATTTACTTTTGCAAAACATTTTCTCAGAATACACTGCTCTTTTTTAATAGACATCATAGAGATTCTGTTTGGGTCTAGAATGTAATATATGACATATGATCAGTGTCTTAAGTTAAATTATTAATTTATTCAGTCTTGACACAGTCTATTGTATTACATGGGTTTTTTAACCATTACATTTTTACATAACAGTATCACGCAGGTCACCTGCCCTAACTCAACTCACTGAACACCAATAAACTACTTCTCCAGCTCGACTCTAGACAGCCGTGACTAAAGCCAGCAATCGTCCTGCCTTCTGGACTTTTGTGCACTATTGTTCCTCTACTCTTGAACCCCTGTCTGGTTGATGACTTCTGAGTTTAAGTGGATTGGATGGACAACTGAATGGACGTAATCAATGTTGGAAAGGGAGGAAGGAGAGTGGCAGAAAAGTTCAAGTTAGGCTTTAGACCCCACTGAACTGATATTGCGCCAGGGTTTTGATTACAGCAATACTCATGCAAACCTAATAAAAACACAAACACTTACAGCTGTAATGAAATAAACAATAATTTACAGATCTCCTTCAGATCAATACCCAACATATCTCTATCCTTTTCTCAAGTCCTTTGTTTTATTCACCATGCTTTGTTTATTTAATTGCCAAAATGCCCAGCGTTCCTCAACAACCGCATAATAACTGCTGGAACGAACACCTGAGTCTAAAGGGAAACTTCTTGCATGGTTGTCAAGAAAATCATATCATACCGATAAGACTAGTAGACAGAAACAAAAGAGCAGTCAGCTCTCATAAACGAGTCTGTGTTTAATGAATCTGATTGTAACTTGATCAGTCATGTTTAGCTTATGTCAGAAGTTGTGTTAGCGCCATTAGCTTGAACACCGTTTCACTAATTAACGGACTGTGCCTCTAGGGAACATGACGCTGGATTCACTGTCTGGGCCATTAATCAAGACACTGCCAGATGAGATTGTCCTCTCTGTCTCTTCTGTTTGCACTCACAATTCACTTCATATTACAGTAGTACTTTGTTCATGCTAAAGCCAGTCGATCGCAGAAACTGTAATCATGGTCCCTTTAAAGGATTAGTCCACTTTTAAATAAACTTTTCCTGATAATTTACTCACCCCCATGTCATCCAAGATGTCCATGTCTTTCTTTCTTCAGTCGAAAAGAAATTAAGGTTTTTGATGAAAACATTCCAGGATCATTTTCCATATAGTAAACTTCAATGGGCACCAAACAGTTGAAGGTCAAAATTAGTTTCACTGCAGCTTCAAATTGTTCTACACAATCCCAGATGAGAAATAGGGGTCTTATCTAGTGAAACCATCACTCATTTTCTGAAAAAAAAAAAATTGAAAATTATATAGTTTTAACAATAAATGCTCATCTTGAACAAGCTCTCTTCTTCTTCTCTATTAGAATTCCAGCAGTGTAGACACTGCTAAGTGTATTACTGGCCTACACAGGTCAAAGTTTGAACTAATTGTTATATACTATTGAACTAGCATATTGCATATAAAAATTAGTTCAAAACTTTGACCTGAGGAGGGCAGTAATACACTTAGCAGTGTCTACACTGCTGGAATTCTAATAGAGAAGAAGATAGCTAGTTCAAGATGAGCATTTCTGGTTAAAATGTATAAAATTTTAATTTTTTTTAGAAAATGAGTAATTGTTTCTCTTGATAAGACCATTATTTCTCGTCTGGGATTGTGTAGAACAATTTGAAGCTGCAGTGAAACTAATTTTGACCTTCAACTGTGGGTGCCCATTGAAGTTTACTATATGGAAAAAAATCCTGGAATGTTTTCATCAAAAACCTTAATTTCTTTTCGACTGAAGAAAGAAAGACATGGACATCTTGGATGACATGGGGGTGAGTAAATTATCAGGAAAAGTTTATTTAAATGTGGACTAATCCTTTAAAGTTGATGTAACAGAAGTAGAGTCAGATCTTTTCTTCATATTGAGATGTACATCTGAGTGAAATGGAAAATTAAAAAAAAAAAAAAAAAGTGTAGGGCTGGGATTTGGTTCTGTTCACTGGTTGATTGGACAGAGGCAGATCTGAATACATGCCTGCAGTCGATTGTAATAAGGGGGCGGGATTAGGGTTACCAGGATTTCGCAACTCAAAACTAGCCCAAACCTTAACCCTCATGTTCCGGGGGGTAAAATACAAGTTTTTTGGCAGAGTTCCCCTAGTAAAATTCATATTCCAGGGGCTAAATATCATGTTATTTGGGGTTGCTTCAGCCCGCGGACATGAAAAACAACCCACGGCAACAGTGTTAAAGTAGCCCAATTCCGTGGGAAAACCGCAGACTTGGCAACGCTGGGTGGGGTTTAAGTGGACTAATTGATTGGAGAAGTCCTGCATACATGCGCAGTCTTTTCACTGGAAGATCAGGTTATGACATATTGATTAAGAATTATGAGGTCAAAAAAATTAAACATGCATGTAACTGTTCATAGTAAGATTACTGAATTAAACATTAAGTGAATTTTTATTTAATGTCAACTTTAAGGGAGGTCAGTGCACTTGGTGGCCATCTTGGCTACAACAGCAATAACAGCAATGAAACTGTATTGTAATGTTGCTTATTCTGTACTAATCATGCTATTTAACAGTATTTTTCAGGCTAGTTCAGTTAATGCACATGCAAATTCTAGTGTAAAAACATCTCCTCCACCTAATACAGTCTCTGATCCAATCTGAGATCCATAACAAACCAGAGAAGAGAAAGTGGGAGAGAGAGAGATGTCATAGTGGGTGACCTGTGCACATGGTCAATAGGGATGGAATGTGGATTGTTAGGGCACTCGTGGTGCCCCTGTGTAATTTTCAACAGTTCCCCTCCCCTGCACTTTCCTCTCTCTCCATCCTTTCTTCCCCCTAATTCCCCGCATTCTTTCGCAAAGCAGTGAGACTTTCAGCCTGTCATTTGAATGCTCCGTTTGTTCAGTAAACTTCTGAAGGTTTTCCTGATAGTGCGCATACAAACATAAATGTTCAAAGACAGCTAATTCATTCAAGTTGGCTTGAAATGAAAATTCACCCTATTTTCTAAATGCATGTTATACTGTGAACAATCTATTCATGTTCTTTCTTTCTTTTTGAGTAATGTTAATGAAAATGTCATAACTGGACCTTCAGGTGAAAATGACAGACTTCTCTCTGATGACATATGCAGAACTTTTACAAGCTTGCATTAATCTGCTCCATTATCAAGCTCCAATCAACAACCAATGCATAGAACCAAATCCCCAGCCTACATTCTTTTTTTTCTTTTTTGTTTCACTCGGATGTACATCACAATACGGAAGAAAAGATTTGTCCTTACTTCTGTTTCATCACAACTTTAATTTTAATACCGAATAATAAAAATGAAAAACTGTCAGACAAATTTTTACAGGTGATTGGTTAATTAGCTATAGTTCAAACAATTTACAAAAGGATTTCACTTCATAAGTATGTGCTTCATTCAGAACACTCCTGCCAAAAGAAATAGAGGTAAAGTGGTAAAACACAAAGTCATAACACTGGAGTGGAGTCTAATGCCAGCCCAAACACATGGAACTAAAAGTTCTCAAACTCGAAGCAGTTCCGCTCGGATGGTGGAGCATAGTGGCATTAGAGAAGGGAGGAGTTGAAATGAAAGCTGTGCATGTGCCTCCATTCAATGGATTTGGCTAGAAATGTAAATCAGCTGTTTACCCTTGGGAAAGCTAAAGGGAAGTGAAGACAGTTCCTATGATGTTCATCTGTAGTAGCATATAATTAAGGTTAGAAACTAAGCAGGAAAAAGACAGAGGCAAACACTCCTTGTATTTATTGAAAAATAGGCCTGGGGTGGGGGGTATTCATATAATTATGAAGAAGTTTGCAATGTATATTCGTTTCACCTGCGTTTTCAAATAACATTTCAGTAACAACAAAGGTTTACTAGTCAGAGCAAATAAATATAGGCCTGGGGTGCGTTTTCCAAAGCGAACTATGGTCGCAAGTTCCGTCGTTACCAATAGAGTTCAATGGGACTTACGACCAGTTGACTAAAGATGCTTTCAGGAAACGCACCCCTGATCAGTAATTGCAGTCGTTCGCTTGGGAAGTTCGCCATGTTTCGGACGGTGCAAAACATAAACTGCCATTACTTTTCACATTTTATTCGCTGATTATTACGCGTTCCCATATTACAAGTATATGTTGCATAAAAGTTAAAGATTGTTAACGGACGGTTAACTCGATACAAAAGTCAACTAATTGCGCCTCGAAAATTCTGCTGACAGAAATTCTCTTAAACGTAACAATTTGCACTCTAATTATAAAGAAACCCGACAGGACATGTTGCTTAGCCAGCAAATGTCTTTCATCTTCATTTAACATGTAATTAAATCCTTGCTCACACGCGTGGACAGTGTAGTAAAACCGCTTTAACAGGTCTGCTTCACGCAGACAGCGGCGTCTCTGTTCCTCTATCAGCCAGAAGGTTTTCATTAACCAAACCTTACCTGCGCGCGCTCCACAATAACTCCACTATGTACACGACCTTCTCAGTTTTCAACCACCACACTTGCTGCAAAAGCAAACCATCTCATCTCTCACACACACATTACACGTCCTCAACGGCAACACTGCACAAAAGCCCAATTTTGGAGATTCTCACCATATCGCCATCCGGTCCTTCGGGTAGTCCAGGCGGTCGATGCAGCCTAAGTAGTACGGCAGGCTGTGCGCCGAGTTTCGAGCCAAAATCGCGATCATGACTTTGGGTTTAAGCAGAGAGGATTCGGGCACGGGATTCAAGTCCTGCACGTGAGCCATAAGTTCGCCACGGCAGTTTTGCGCCATCAGAGCGCAAATCACAGCTACAATCACGAATCCCTCAGCCGGCATCTCTGCCTGATGGACACCGCTGTCACAACCTGAACGGGGTATGTGAGTGAATGAGAGGCTGAAAGACAGAGAGGGTGGGTAAGGAGGAGTAGAGAGAGGTGGAGAGGTTTAGAGTGGTCACCTTTGAGAAAGTGGGTTGCCTCCTTTAGATTTCCACACCCTTCACCAGGACAGATCAGTGAGGAGCTTGAAGGATGAGATCTGAAGTTACACACACACACACACACACGTCTGGTTCACTATCCTTGTAGGCACTCTCCATAGATGTAATGGTTTTTATACTGTACAAACTGAATATTCTATCCCCCTACACTAACTATACCCCTAAACCTACCCATCACACAAAGCTTTCTGCATTTTTACATTTTCAAAAAAAAAAAACATAATTTGGTATGTTTAACCATTTCCCCCATGGGGACCGCTTGGTGGTCCCCACAATGTGGATGACTTCAGGTTTTACTATCCTTGTGGGTACCATTTGGACCCCACAATGTAATATAAACCTGTAGCCTACACACACACACACACACACACACACACACACAATTTTTCACTATATTAGTGAGGACATTGCAGATTGATTGGGAAACTTTTTCTAAAGTCATCTCAATGGCAAAAAGAATGAATTCAATTACTATGTCATACACACTAAAAAATGCTGGGTGCCAGTGTCGGTCATTTTATTTAACTCAACTATTGTTTAAAAATTACTGTATTGCATGCTTAAAATGAACCCAAAGTATATTGAAAATGTATTACATGAATTACATGGCTACATGAACATTTATTAATAAGTTCAATTAATAATTAAACAATAGCCTGATCATATATGAAATTGCTTATCAATAAATGTTCTCCTTTTGATTATTATTGTTGCCTCTAGTAATTATGTGTCTGATTTTTAATTTCCAACCTATTATGGGTTCATTTTAAGCCAGCAATAGGCCTATAGCAAATTTTTTAAACAATAGTTGGGTTAAATAAAACATTTTTAACCCAACTTGGGTTGTTTCTAGCATTTTTTAGAGTAGGCCTATGCATCTATTTTATTATGTTGCCTATACCCTTTAACAATGAATGAATATATAATTGTTTATTTATTATTTTGGCTTTTGAGTCGCTGTTGGCCGGAGCTCTTTATATCCCCTTTTCCCCATTCTTTCCTCATTGCTCATTTAATTTTCCATCGGGTGCTCGATCTCATTCCATTCGCGTCTCCTCGTATATCCCAACACTTCTGAGAGTTCAGACATGACGTCATTACCGAATTCACTACACCTGCTGCTCCCTGTTCCCTCTGGAATCCCATTCAAACTGCTTTCATTTTTTGTGACATTCCAAATAATTTCATTTTTGGCGAATACCAAGCAGTAAGTTATAGCTATTGTTTGCAGCTATATAATGGCCGTAGCAAATACGGCATTTGGGTGCGAAATACGATTAAAATAGTGCATATTAGGCGGGGTTTGTTTAGTTTTTCACAAGTGGTTTCATTTCACCAAAAGCCAGGGTATTGCAGATCCTATGACATCAGACATCATACTCCCTCCACGTGACAGCCCACTTTCTTCACACAACTTTTTCCAGCACTTAAGCTCAAAAGTCTGAATATTATCCAATTTAAGTGTTATTTTTAATATGTTAATATTAACATTTTTGTCCATCCTACAGATTGTCCTCATTTGTACAACTAAAAGTCAATCAATCAAAAACCACAACCAATCAGAACACACTGTGAGCGGGCTCTCGCGGCATTCGCGAGGCAGCAGAGATTAAACTTGAGGGCACTTGCAAGGAAATTGATAAGTAAGTTACATAATCAAATTCACAAAGATTACACCATTTAAAATTATTTACACCATTATTAAAAACACTCTTTGTCATAGAATAGGCCTACACTTGTTTGTTCACAGTTTGAACGTTTTTGCTTCCATTTGTTTAATTTCATGATCTGAGGTGAATTATCTTTTACTAGGCTACATGCAGCTACAAAGCTGGGAGCACTAAATGATATTCAAAGTCATGTTACACACTTTTAACATTAAATAAAGCACATAAACATTACCTGAGATTAACATTGCCATACTTTGTGTTGTTGTCCAGCCGAAAAAAAAAAAAAAACGTTTCTAAAATAGAATAGTCGCGGCTGGTTAAGACAACCAGGAACTTAAACACATCTGATTGGTCATTATTTTCAACAGAAATCCCTATTTTGTATAGTTTTTCAATATCCCGATTGACTACAAGAGGCCTAGGCCTACTCAACGCTGCAAAATAGACACACTGACAACGCCGTTGATCTTACAAGACACGAATATTAACCTTTAAAATAAGCTTTAATTTACTTACTTTTCTTTTTTATTTAAAAATACAAATTATATTTTACACATAAGTAATATAACTCCGTTAATCCTGCATGCAGTTAATAAAATTATATAAGTTGAATTGACTTGACCAGGCAGCCAAGGTATGGCAGTCGCCCCTGGGTAGCCTACTGAGGGACATTTGACTGTTGCATTTCGTTGCGCTTATTAAAACAAGTACATTTGATCTTATGGCGACCCCTAGTGTTTAAAAGTGGAGGAACAAAGTTTAAAATGAGCGAGTCTTTTAAATTAAAAGTTTATTTTTATCTTTTAATGCCAGTTAGCATTCAGAGATTGAATTCATTTACCCAGCTTCAGTTTAAGCATGTATCTGGATTTTGCAACATGGTAGAAATGGCTGATTTTCTTTTGGCTGACAGAAAAACTATGAGCACAATGCAGCAGTCTGGCTCAGAGCTCTGGCTGGTGCAAACCTGGTTTCCGTCTGCTATGTCCATGTCTGGTACAAAATCTCACATCAAACGGAGTTATTCTGACAGTTAGCACAATATTTTATGCTGCCAAAACATGTGTGAAGTTTGGATCAGGCAGCTGGTGTGGCCCTAAACACCAGAGTAGCCAAATTTTCATAATTCAAGGAAAGTGTGCTTTCTGTCAGTGCAATAGTAAATTCATTGTTGAAAGCGAGTTTTAAAGAGGCCAGTTAAAGTTCTGGTGGAAATGTTTTTAAAAAGATGAGTGAATGGCAGAGAGTTTATAATTAGGACAGTAATGGATCACAATTATAAGGGGTTCCTACAGTTAAAAGCAGGCATGTAGGAAATGTATAATGGAGGAGAAGAGAGGGATGAGATGGGAAAATAGAGATATATATGCAGAATGAGGAGAGAGAAAACAGAACAGGGGGAGGAGGGTATAAGAGAGGCCTGCTGGATTGAGTTAGATGTAATTGCTGTGAGCTCATGTTGGCAATGTAGAATGGCAACCAAGCCAGAGCTCTCACAGGGCTAAACCCTACTCTCTCACTTTCATATCAGATCTTGCTTTCTTCCACTTCTCCTACACACACCAGATGGAGCTGTCACACACATACACACTCTCACACATTCCACCTTACAAAATTATCATTCAGATCCACTTCAAAAACCAACCATCACACACTCTGCTCCATTCCCACCCACCGCTGTCCTCTAGACTAGAGAGCATAACAACCACCAGTACCTGGTAAAACTCACTTAATCATGTCACACCAGCACACCAATTGAGAGAGAGCACGGCCAAACTTCCAGAACATGTTGTTCTCTGAGGCAGCATTCACATGAGAAGGGATTTATTGGGTTTTACCTCACAGTGGAAAAAATATAGTCTTTGCCCATATTCCTGACCATACTGTTTTTCTCTTCTCTGCAGATACTGTTAGATGTACAAGGCAGAGAAACCCTTTACACGATAAATGAAATAACCACAGGTTATGCATGCGTAATGTGACAATGTTATATAGACGGACAGTATATGAGATTTACTGTTGTCAGTAATAAGGCAGATCTTTTTTTTCTCTCTTAAATTATCACAGATTTTGCGCAGATTAAAAAAAATAATAATAATAATAATTCAGTGCAAAATACAGTATAGTACAAACTGTCCTTATATATGTCCTTATAACTATCCTTCAGATGCAAAAGCCTCCAAGTGCCGTCTGATATTTTCTTCTAAAATTAGCATTTTTACCAAGCTCGCATGTTTAGGTTCAGTAATTTCACTTTAATGGCAATCAATAGGTCCTTTTCATTGCCATTAAAGTGAAATAACTGAACATAAACATACAAGCTTGATAAAAATGCTATTTTTATAAGAAAATTTCAGACGGCACTTAGAGGCTTTTGCATCTTAAGTCTTCATATGTATATACATGGGTATATAATCTATGTGCACACACACGCATCCATACATAATTTATAATACTTGTTCTTCAATTATTGGTATAATTCATTAATCTTTTTGGGATCCTATTGCTAGTCAGAATATCTTAATCTGAAGTGTCCTGAAGTGTCAAGTGGTGTAAAATGTTAAAACATCTAAAACATTTAACATTGTGTTATACAATATTGTGTATTCAGGTTTCATTACATGAAATGGAGAGAGAGGGAATATTGTGTGTAATTATTTAGTCAGAATTAATATTAAATAATTAAGTACAGAATCACTGAAAAGTACTAGTAAAGACTGAGACAAAAATATGATTAAAGGGACTGAAAAAATAGCTTTAACAAAAGTGACCAAACATTATCTAAAATATTCACTTCTCTTACATATATATATATATATATATATATATATATATATATATGTGTGTGTGTGTGTGTGTGTGTGTGTGTGTGTGTGTGTGTGAGAGAAATTCAGCCTAAAGTCATGTTCAATAAAAAAAAAAAAAAAAAAAAAGGCTAATCCTAAAGGGTTAGTTCACCCAAAAATGAAAATAATGTCATTTATTAGGCTACTCATCCTCATGTTGTTCTACACCCATAAGACCTTCGTTCATCTTCGGAACACAAATTAAGATATTTTTGATAAAATCCGATGGCTCACTCAGTGAGGCCTCTATTGAGAGCAAAGCCAAATAAAACAAAATAACGACTTTTCAACAATCTACTTATAGGCCGATTCCAAAACACTGCTTCATGAAGCTTTTGAGCTTTATGAATCTTTTGTTTCGAATTAGTGATTCGGATCTCCTATCAAACGGCCAAACTGCTGACATCACGTGACTTTGGCGCTCCGATCCACTGATTCGATTCGTAAAGCTCTGAAGCAGTGTTTTTGAAATCGGTCCATCACTATGTATTTTTGAAAAGTCGTTATTTTGTTTTGTTCTTTGGCGCACAAAAAGTATTCTTGTCGCTTTATAATATTAAGAACTGAACTCACATGAACTGTTTCAAATGTTTTTAGTACCTTTATGGACCATGAGTTTCAGTGGCTTTGCTCTCAATAGAGGCCTCACCATCGGATTTGATCAAAAATATCTTAATTTGTGTTCCGATGATGAACGAAGGGTGTAGAACGACATGAGGGTAAGTAATAAATGACATTATTTTCATTTTTGGGTGAACTAACACTTTAAATCGTTTAATCCTTACACATAGGCTATAGCTAAACATTTTTAATGTAGTTCAGCTCTTCACCCTCCAGGTGGAGACAATCCACAACAAGTGAGTAAAAATAAAACGAACATATTCTTTGGTTTGTCAACAGCTTCTAATGTCTCGTCTTTATGTGTATTCTCCGAAAAGACGTGACGTTGGACACTTATTTTAATAATATGTTTAAATATTTGTAAGGTGTATTATTTTAACTCATGGTGGAAATGCAATCTGCACATTTTTGCATTGTAAATTCGACCCCAGAAACCATTAAGTATTTTTAACGTTATGAGTCAGACCACCAACAGGAAATATGACGCTAGAATGGATTAATGATGTCAGCAAAGCAGTACGTACCTACACACGCCACACACACCAACCAACCAACCAATTAATCGGTGAGACAGCACACAAACAGAAACCATAGCTCCTGTGTCTTATATTTTAATAGAAAAAGAAAACATTGAAAATAAAATTTAAAAAGGATTCAATCCAGTAATTATAATGACAGATGCTTGGCCAGCGCTGTGTACTCAAAGTGACCCCACCCCACCTCACCTCACCTCATACTGGTTTGGTGGTCTCCATGAATTGTAAGTGTACAGGCTGACAACCAGATGCCTTTTAGCCAACACGACTAAATACTACTGAGTGAGAAAGGCAGGGTGAGGAGCAGAGGTAAACACTGTAGCTAAACATACACAGGTCTACGACAAACATTTCACCCGTTTGACAACGATTAACACAGTCAGACCTGGCTCTCTGACACAGATTAACACAAACACAGCCATCGAAACACAAAAAACAGACAACCCCAGTTCCTTCATCACAGTCCATTACCTGTATTAAAGGGCAGCATAAACAGTCAATACAGATCTTTAAGTTAAATGCTGCCTGTTAACGGGTGTCTGTAAGGGATATATTTGGATGTGTGTGGGTAACTGCTGGTAACTAGTGTGACTATTTCCGTCCATTTTGTGAGAACATTACAAATAATAGCAGGATATAGAAATTGAAAGTCAGAAATTGTGTGTGTGGAAAGAGGGTGTGGTGATTATTTTAGCTTTAAGTCTTTCTCTATGTATGTGTGTGTGCGTGTGTGTGTGTGAGCGAGTGTGTTATGGGGTCACTGCACAGCCCTGACCTTTATAGCACAAGCTTGAGGAGGTCTGATCTATGCAATAAGAGAAAAAAACAAACACATTTATGGACCAATCAAATAAACCTCGGCAAATAATAAAAAAAAAAGTCCTTCAAAAAGGCAGGAGTCCAGATCAAATGTTCAAAAACGTCCCACATCTCTCTTATCAAAATATCAAAATAATCATTCGTTCATATAGTCGCTCTTAATAAAATATCTCTCTTGTTCAATCCCCTCTCCCCCCCCCCAAACCCACAACACTCCATCTTTACATTCACTCCCCACTATCTCCAGAGGATGTTCGTAAGATGTTCTTCTCGTTCCTCCATATGTCAGTTTTTTTTCTCTGGCTTGCCACTTAAAACAAGGACTGGGAGGGGCATCTCGCTTTCCCCGACATAATCTCTCTCTTTCTCCAATGGCTCCGTCACAGCCAGGCGGTGGAAGGGGCCAATTCAATGCTGGCCGTAGGAGGACAAGAGCGGAGAGGATGGGGGGTGGGGGTCCTCATTTCACGTCAGAGTGAGTCTGTGTTGATAATACATCAATCAAGCTGTTCTTTCTTCACCCAAAACCATCTAGATCTCCAAGCAAGGCAACCCCAAGAGAGGAGAAGGGGTCAAGGGTGCAAACAGCCTATGAGGAAAAGTCCTGCGTTCTTTCGCTCTCACAAGCACACTCTCTCACGCACTCGCACGCACACTTGCTCGCTCTCAGACTGACAGTGTTACAGACATAGGAAACACTGATTTTTGAGTTCACAATTTCTCTCCATTTCCATCTCTGGCAAGATCTGACACCTCTCTGCTATGTCACATCGTCCTCCTCTTCGGAGCAGTAGTCCCGCCCCTGGTGAATATGGAGAGGGAGAGAGAGACAATAAATTGGATATTGTAGTGCAAGCTGATCAAGTTTAAATTGGAAACGATAAATATCATTCATACATGTTCGTTTTAAGCTGCGCAGTGCATTGGATGAGGTCTCTGTTCACACATTGTTTTGATTGGCAGATTGTGATTGCATTGAGCATCTTCATTGTCAATGTGGAAAGATGAATTGCTCATCGCTGGAATCCTGTCATGTCTGGTTAGGTGTTAAAATATCATCTCAAAACCAAAAATACATTTTATAAGGCTAATTAACCAGCTTAGGCTTTGTTGAGACAGTATCCAAATAAAAATGATATATATTATTTTGGCAAATCTGTTTCTCGCTCACATACATCACATGAAATGAAACAAAAAACAAAAACAAAACCCACCACAATCTGATTTTTACAAACCTGATCCAAACCACATCTATATGCAGTTTGAAGTGTTTAAAATTCTATTTTTGAATATGCATTTCATTTCAATGTAGATATACAGAATATTGACGATCCGATTTCATCACTTATGAAATGACAATGCGGATAGCCGGCCCTAAATGGTTCGAAAAAACAATTTAGATTTTTTTGCAGTGTGAACAAAGCCCTGCAGCCTTTATGTAACCATGTTTCAACTTATTAAAACAAAATCTAAAATGTTTAGATTTCATCCATTTCAGACCAACTGATCTCAGACCTCAAGAGAGGCATAAAGATAGATAAGAGAGGGAGAGAGAAAGGAGGAAGTAATGGAAAAAAGCAGAGCCATAAATATATCATTTTATCTCCAGAGGTCTACAGGAAGTACCAGACAGTCGATGCACATGGCAAAATGACAAGACAATCTTTTAAATGTCACAATCTAGATAAACGAGCAGTCCATAGAACAGTGGTTTCATGTACAGTGGCACTTTTCTAATCTCTAACCCATCTGCTCCCTCCTTTACTTCTGTGCCTTGTTTTTCCCTCCAACCCTCACCTTCTCAATCTTCTCATCCAGCATTCTGAAGAACTCCTGCTGGCTCTCTGATGTATGAATGCTGAGAGAGAGAGAGAGAGAGAGAGAGAGAGAGAGAGAGAGAGAGAGAGAGAGAGAGAGAGAGATGGAGAAAGAAACAAAGGAAGTTAGTGGGGGTAGGAGAAGGGAAGCAACAAATACACTCACATTTTCCATTACAACAAGCATAAAGAACACAAACACACACTCACACACATACAAAGCTACCAGCTCCTGTAGGATCCAGAGTGGCTGGGCAGGAATCATTTTTATAGACACATTACAGCAGGGACCATAAACCCTTGCCTCCACATACACACACAGAGCACATTAACTGAGCATTACTCCATCGACACACATATAAAACAATAATGAACTGTTGATTCTTAATGAACATGCCCCCAAACACAATTTCTTTTCATCCAGACGTTTTGAACACCATATGTATTCGTTTTCTGTGTAATGTGTTTGTAATGTTCATCAAAGCCCAGTGGAAATTAAAGTCCATTAAAGTCATAAACAAATAAAATATTAATGGTTAACAGATCATAAATTAATTTACACTTAAAGAGCTATACATTGAAACCTTTAATTTTCAACTACTGCTCAGTTAAGGAATATTTTATGTTTAATAATGAGCTAGTTCACCCAAAAATTTTACCCTGATGCTGTTATAATTTTTTTTTCTTCCATTGAACACCAACATACTTTCATTTTAAGTTCACACTTTTTTCCATGCAAACACATGCAAATGGTGACTCGGGCAGTTTAGCTCCAAAAATGACAAAAATCCCACCATAAGTAGAGATTTTATTTATTTATTTATATATTTTTTAAATTTTGGGAGCACAATGGCTCTAGTCTCTTTTCATTTTTTTTGCGATTTCACAGCAGAAAGAAATGACATCTTTGAAATAGGGGCTGTCACAAGTTCAGATTTTCACTATATAATTATCATGGCCAAAAGAATCCATGATGACAATATTATTGCAATATCTACAGGAATTTGGATTAAATAAATAAATTATGCTATCAGTCAAATTCATCCCTAACATCCTGGATTGGTTATGACAGTGTTTTGGGCTTAAGTGAAACTATGGCTTTGAAAGTGTGCAGTGCTATCATATAAATAACATTAAAATGAGAACTCTTTCATTTTATAAATATCATGGTTATCATACATACCGGTATATTGCAACACCCCTAGTTTGAAACTACATGAGGCTGAATAAGTGACAAAATGTTCATCTATGGTTGAACTATTAATTTAAAGATGCAGTAAACTATTTCTAAGCAATGCTGGCTGTGGATTGAACAGAGCAGCACAACACACTTGTAGCCAATCAGTGGTAGGGGGCGTGTCCGCTCATGATGGGGGAGAAGAAAGAGTGAGCAAGAGGGAGATTTGAAGAAAGACTGTAGAAAGAGAGATGCGTCATTTCTGCTCCATATGTGAGTAATGACACTGCAGTTGTTGGGTGTATAACTGATAATAATGAAAATGAATATAGGGAATTGATTATGAATTTTGTTTATTGGTGCAAGCTAAATTGTCTTGAGCTGAATGCAAATAAAACCAAAGAAATTCTAATAGATTTCCGAAAGAACATGCAGTCTGTATTTCCTATAAATATTGAAGGAGTGGATATTTGTGAAATCCTACAAATATCTGGGAGTCTATTTAAATAATAAATTGGATTGGTGTGACCACATTAATTACTTGTACAAAAAGGGCCAGAGTCGTATTCACTTGTTGAGACAGTTGAGATCTTTTGGGGTTTGTCGAATTCTGTTAAGGACTTTTTATGATACCGTAGTAGCTTCTATTATTTTTTATGCTGTGGTTTGTTGGGGTGGGGGGTAGGGCTGGGCGATATATCCCATGCGATTCTCACGCGCATTTCGTCAGTAAAGCCGGTTCCCTGATTACCGCTAAATCGCCATCACCTGCTTTCAAATGGAGCGCCTTTTAATAGACAAAGCCGTAGTTCACGGAGAAGCCACGCAAAATCGCGTTCAGTATCGAAGATGAATCGACTTCGATAATGAACCCGATTTTGCGTGGCTTATCAGTGAACTACGGCTCTGTCTATTAAAAGGCGCTCCATTTGAAAGCAGGTGATGCGATTTAGCGGTAATCAGGGAACCGGCTTTACTGACGAAATGCGCGTGAGAATCGCATGCGATATATCGCCCAGCCCTAGTGGGGGGATTTCTGTGAGGGACAAAAACAAGTCAAGCTCAGTTATAGGGTGCTCTTTGCCCTCGGTTGATGAAATTGTGCAAGCAAAGATGGTAGGGAAATTGTCTTCCATCATGAAGTGTATATCTCACCCCCTCCATGATACAGTGCAGGCTATGTGCAGTTCATTTAGTAAACAGATTTATTTATCCACGTTGCTCTAAGGAGCGCTGCAGAAGGTCTTTTCTCCCAACTGCTGTGAGATTATTTAATCAATTGTGATCATGACTTGAGTTTGATATGTTGTGCTTGGTAGGGTTTTCTGGGGGCAGTTTTTTATTTTTAATTTTTTTTTATTTTACATAATGTATTTATTGTAGTATGTTGTGCTGCTGTGACAATTGAATTTCCCCTTTGGGGATTAATAAAGTAAAGAAAATAAAGTAAAAGAAAATAACATTGGTTTTGCTGTGTTTTACAAAACCAGGATATGCTGTTGTTGTAATGTTATAGTAACAGGACAGGTTTGAGAGTTATTATTTATCTGGAGCTGGTGTGCTGCTGGCGACTAACAATGAACTCTTGCTTGTACAGTATATACTCTTGTGTGCTGTATGTTAATTTTTTGTTCTTCCTTGTCATTCTTTCGTCATCTTCGCTTTATTTTTCACAAAGCATTATTTTGCATTTCTTCAGCTATGATAAAGTGACATCCACACCTGCATTGTCTGCGTGTTTGTTCAATTTGGGGGCGGAGTAATGAGTAATGATGGGAGTAGTGTGTTTGTTTGGGTTGATTTCAAATATCAACAGTGTTTCTCAGAAATTGCTTACTGCACCTTTAATTGATTAATTCGCTATTCGTCTCTGCAATTTAAAGTTTTAATTAGTGTTTTTTTTTTTTATATGAATTTATTTATGAAGCATGTTGGGGTATGTTTTTACTTCTTTATTTACTTATTTTCTGTACTGTCTATGTGATACTTTGTGTCTGCTATACGATGCTACTACCCTACTAGAATTGCCCCTTGTGGGATTAATAAAGTTCTTAAAGGGTTAGTTCACCCAAAAATGAAAATTGTGTCATTTATTACTTACCCTCATGCCGTTCCACACCCGTAAAACCTTCGTTTATCTTCAGAACACAAATTAAGATATTTTAGTTGAAATCAGATAGCTCCGTGAGGCCTCCATAGGGAGCAATGGTTCATTTATGCTCTGATGCTTCATGAAGCAGTGTTTTGAAATCGGCCATCACTAAATAAGTCGTTATTTTGTTTTTTTGGCGCTCCAAAAATATTCTCCTCGCTTTATAATATTAATATTGAACCACTGTACTCACATGAACCGATTTAAATATGTTTTAGTACCTTTATGGATCTTGAGAGAGGAAGTGTCCATTTCTCCCTATGGAGGCCTCACGGAGCTGTCGGATTTCAACTAAAATATCTTAATTTGTGTTCCGAAGATTAACGAAGGTCTTACGGGTGTGGAACGGCATGAGGGTAAGTAATAAATGACAGAATTTTCATTTTTGGGTGAACTAACCCTTTAACTTAAATTACTTTTCACGAATAAAAAAAAAAAAATCATTATAAAGTGTTAGCCTATCTTCATTTTTTCTTTATTATATTACATCACAATTTTGTTATTGTTACCAATGCTTTGGAAATTTCACTAGAAATAATTATGCAAATAAAGCACTTTGAAATTGACAATTATATCCAACGGCAATAAACACATGTTTACATACAATATGTTGTGTAACATATGGCACATTATCCTCAAACAGAACATGCAAATGAGATCCAGAGGGGATAAGACAAGCCACAAAGCAAAACAAACCACACACAATTAACAGACTTTTGGCACGTTTTCAACAGAGCAAGAACTCTAATGCCCTCACCTACACACACAAAACAAACAGAAACACACGCACACCGTAAACAGAAAGATATGTATAAACCCACTCACTTCGTCTTGTTGGCGCTGGGCCCAGGCACCTCTTTGTGCTGTTTGGTCCTGTGCAGCGCTGAGCTCTTCTCCTGCAAACACACCCAGAAAGAGCACGTTTTTACTTACTACTATTCATAAAAAAGCCAAATTCAGCCTCCGCCGACTGTCACTGGTGGTGCTCCGGTGCGGAGGCCCTGTTGGCTCCTGGATACGATCCAGAACCAGCTTCTCTGTCTGGAACACAGCATGATAGAAAGGCCCTGGGAGCGACCTTACTCTGGCCAGTGCTAATGAGAATGCTGCCCTGCTGAGAGACAGCGAGAAAGAGGGCTGCCCTCGCTTTCACCTTGTCTCTATTCTCCTCTAACCCCCCTTATCGGAACATGGGCGTCCGAACACCTGCTCTGCCTTTACAGCTTCATTAAGCTGGCTAGTATAAAGGGGACATACCATGAAAAATAGGATTTGTTCTATTTGAAAAAAAATTATTTAGTGTATCATATAGACATCCTCGTTCACAATACAACCCGACCATTTATGGAAACTAAGATCCAAAAAAACAATTATCTTGGTTATAATGTTGAAACTATGATTTTTAAGGGTAGAATTAGTAGAATAGAACTATTTTATTATGATCTGAAATCTGGTCACATTTTTAAGTTTTTTATTATTTGTTTTGTTATATTATTATAAAATTATAAAAAAAAAACATGTTGAAGACAAGTATATGCAAGCAATAAGGTACTCGAGGCTAGTGCTGTATTGCGAATAAGTCACGGCTGAAGCTTCGCGTCGTGCCTAAAGACACCCTTTAGCCATGACCTATTCATGATACAGCACAGCCTCGAGTACCTTATTGCTTTTATATTACGGTTACCACACAATACAAATATTAAAGCCAAAAATATGTATCAATGCAACTTTCATGAACTTTCACTAAAAGCCTTCCTTCCACCAGAAAAAAATTGCCCCTGACTATGAACAGCAACAAAAGTTACACTATTACGCCATTAGATGGCGGCAAAAACTGTCTTTATGAGTGTGTCAGTCAGTAGCGAAGACTTATATTGAAAAGACTGAATTGTTGTGAACATGGAACAAGACGCAACTGAAAAATGCTTTGACTAGCGCTGTCAGTCACGGGAAAACCATTAACGGTTAAAAGGACAAGATAATACATTGGACATTTAAACAGATTTTTTATTATGAACATATGACTGACCTGAAGGAAAATGCTAAATCTGAATGCAGGTAATAAACTCGCTCACTCAATCTCTTTCTCACAATACTCTTCTACATAATACAGTAAGCTTCAATGAACAATATCAATTGAGAACATACAGTTTACTTTGCTAAGAGTGGTCGCTAAGGGTGTTGTGTAGTGATATAAAGAACCACTGGGTTATTGTGAATAAAACAGCTATTGACCAATCAGAATCAAGGACAGGAACTAACCATTTTATAACTAGAAATATAATTAATCTTGTACATGCAAGAATTTGGGGATTATTACATTTCAAAAAGGTTGAGAACTGTATTTTGGATAAGAAATGAAAAAGGTAATGACATTTTAGTGAGCACATTTACATTTAACATTAACATGATGGCCCACATTTGCATATTAATGCCAGTATTTAACAACTTGGCAGTGACATTATTACTCCTTTAACAGGTGAAAAGGTTAGCCAAACATAACAGAGGTAATTTACATAAAGTCTTAAAGTAAAGTAGCTAAACAGATGATTTAATTCTAAAGGCCAGAGAGAAGGCAGAAAGTAGTCATATACAAGAAACCTTGACATTATAAGTTAAGTGGGGAAAAAACAATATGGATGTGTATTAGTGCATAGTTTCATGTTATAAAACAACAAAAACTAAAATAAATTATTAATATTACAATTATAATATTTTATTATTATTATATTTAGTTAATAAGAATACTTTTATTATCATTATAATTATTGTCAATATTATTATGGTTGAAAAAGCACTCTCATTAGGCAAAGAATCAGTCCAGATGTTTGAGAATATTTAAATAAGTATATGAATAAAGGAAAAGATGCATGTAAGAACTCAAGAATATGATTTTTTTTGTCTGGTAATGTGAGTGTCTAACTATGAGAGTCTATGACAAAGAGGGAAAATTTGTCAGAATTTCCCTCTCTCACATTCCAAACATGTCAGCACACGCGTGTGCTGAAAACGGTTAGCTTTACTTCTCATTGTATAAGCAAAAAACAGGCATATGTGCCTCAAGCAGTGTCTTTGCAAATAAAGAGCAAAATATGGAGAACAACATTGCACATGAGGAATTTCCCAGGTGTGTGTGTGTGTAGGTGTGCGTGTGCGTGTGTGTGTGTGAGAGAGCATGTTTTGTTTCTCACCAGGTTCTCCTGGTTGCGTGCATTTACTCTGTCCTCTTCTCCACGCATATACTTCACCTCCTCCACTCCCTTGTTCTTATATTCATCTGCAGTGAAAGAGAGAAAGAGAAGTTAGAGTTTCATTCCAGGGCTGTTAAAGAAATGATTCACAGAGAATTTAAATTTCTGTCATCATTTACATAACCTTATATCATTCCAAACTCGTATGACTTTTTCTTCTTCCATGGAACACAAAAGGAGACATTTCAAAGAATATACTGGTAATTTTTTTCCATGCAATTACAATGAATGGAAACTGAAGCATTCGAGCTTAGAAAATAACATAAAGGTATCATATAAATAGCCCATATGACTCATGCGCTATATTCCAAGACTTCTGGAAAAAAAAAAAAAAAAAAGTAAAAGTACTTATTCAATGATAATCTTCTCCTCCAATTGACTGTTGTGACAAGATCATTGACCTTGAGAACTGAATCAGGCCAATTCATGAACAACAGATTCTTTAAAATCAGATTCAAACAAATGAGTAATTCATTAATTAGACAATGATACTTCTCTCATTAACCTGCCAAGGAGAGCCATTTAATTGAATACTTTAAATTTCAGTTTTTTCTTCACACAAATCTACTGTATGGCTTCAGAAAACCTAAAATATAGCACATGAGCCATATGAACCACTTATATGATACATTTATGGTGTTTTCTTTGGTCGTTTTAGAGCTTGACAGCCTTAGTCCTCATTCACTTTTATTATACTGAGAAGCATATGGCCATATTCTTCAAAATACCTTTTGTTTTTCACAGAAAAAGAGTTTCACACAGGTTTGGAACAATGTGAGTGGGTAAACAGTGACAGAATTCACATTTGAAACACCTTCAACCAAGCTCTAATAGAACGTTTTGAATTTTGCCCTTTCCCAGCCATCAGTAATTACCAGCAGCCATGTCCGTGTTTGCATGTCCAAGCATTCACTTCCTCATAACACATACACACACCCACACACATACATAAATCTGTCATTTACTCTGTCTACAAATCAGCACGAGGCAATCGCAGCCCACTCAATCTCTGTTTATCTTCGCCTCTATCCGTCTTTCTCTCCTTTTCTCGCTGTGAACTCCCTGTCAGTTACCATCATGACAGCTGGAGTGGGCAGCCTGTGAATGTGACTCAGTGCAGTCCATCCGCACAAGCACAAAAAAGCGAGAAAAGGGAGAAAAAAAGAAAGAAATATAAAAGGAGAGTGAAAAAGAGAGGGAGCAACGCCGCCAGTCTTTCACAGCTTGAGGAATGTAAACATGTCTCTGCACAAAAGACCACGCTCCAACATGCTGACAAACACACACACACACGCCGAACCAAAGAGAAACGTCACACACAAATTAAAATCAAACTTTAACTGATTTGGCTGAGGTGAGTTACACAAAACAGGCCTCCAGGATTCCAAAGAGCCAGACACGTAAATTCACATACATGCGTACATACGAATACATCTGTCTTCCCACACACACACGCTCGCATAAACGCAAGTAGGGTGATAACATTACTAAAAAAGGAGATCTGACGAACATATCATTCCTAATCCATCTTTTCAGGGAGACAATCATTTGAGAAACAAGCATCTCAGAGAAACGGAGTTGCTCGCCGTGAGAGAGAAAGTGACATTTCGTCAGTTTAGTATGTTCTAGACGGGCTATTTTTGGTGGGAAGATGATATGTTCTCTTATGTAGGGATATTTTGATTGGCTAATTGGTGATAACAGCATGACGCCGACCTTTGGGATATGATGGAGATGAGGATGCTTGCTTTCTCAATAGACAAATGAAAAAAGGTGGGCTTTTTTGCCACTTTTATTATTTTGTACTTTATTATAGTATAGAAAAGAAAGGAAATGATGAGGAGAATGAGACATGGTGCAAGCCGACTTCATGAGCATCATGGGATGTGTGAGAGAATAGCTGGGTAATACTGAATATTTATAATTCTAAATGATTCTATTCATAAATTAAATAACATTGTGAATATTGAGTTGATTTTTATGTGGTTTTTATTAGGCCATTACATTTCCTAAAGGCTGTGATGGTAGGCAGTTTTGTGCCTGCTTCTTGTGTCATGACTCATGAGTATGACAGCACCAAGGCAAAGATATTTTTACAGCATCTCTGATTTTCCCATTTCAGTGTTTAAACCCCTGCAGATGGGCAAAACTGTGAAACTGCCAATTTCATTAAAACAAAACCAACACTAATTCATTCATTCAGATATAGTATCTCTAAAAATGTTCAATTAAATCATAGAGTGTCATTTTGCATTCTAAATTTCTAAATAAATTAATGATTTAAATAGATTTTTTTCCTTTCACTAAATGAGCACAAGGAAGATTTATACTCGCACACGATCAGTGAGTTTAGTGTTGGGTTTAATTTAGTTTTTACTGCCCCATCCTTCAATAACAACCTCTTGGCAAAAAAAAAAAAAAAAAAAAAAAAAAAACAGAAGCCATAAAACATAAAAACATGGTTAAGGTCACAGAAGTGATCAAGTATGTTGTTAAAAATAAACTTTAGTAACTCTCTCTCTCTCTCTCTCTCTCTTAATGTTGGCATTCTTCGGATAGATGTGTAGAGCGACAGGGGCTACACAGCCAATCGAAGCTCAAGGTTTGCCACTTTTCTACATTTTATGCCTATATTGCTAGTTCTTCTGATTATTACATGTTTATGAATCATTTTAAAGACCCCCTGAAATCAAAATTTATGTTTTTTAGCTTTTAGTATGAATATGTTAGCCTTAAGGTTATGAATAAGCTGGTGTGTTCCAAAACAATGACAAAATTCGCATTTAGGAGATATAAGCATTCAAAACTTACAGTCTCTCACTTCCGCTAAAATGGATCATGGATTTTTATGACATCACATCGCACTTCAGCTTCTCATCAAATCATGACCACTCACAGGTGAAACAAAGAATGTTGATCACTTCCTAACAAGGTCTCATATCAAGATCTAAGTAGATTAGATGATTAGTGAAAAATCAGTTCTTGTTGTCAATGTGTTCGATGCAGCAGAAATGGGAAGGAGTAAAGACTTTGTTATGGCAAGCCGATTGGGTCAGAGTATCTCTGAAACGGCAATGCTGACTGGGTTGCTCCCGGTCAAGATCTTGTATTGACAATGCAAGAGGTAAGCACTCTGTAAAGTCTACTCCAGCACATCCCAAAGACTTTCAATGAAATTAAGGTCTGGACTCAGAGGTGTCAATTCATGTGTGAAAATGATTCTTCATGCTCTCTGAACTAGAGGATGACACGGGAGTGGATTTTCACTCCTGTCCCGTCCCACTCCCATAGAAAGAAATCTTGTCCCGTCCCACTCCCAGACCAAAGTTTAAAAAATAATCCCATCCCATCCCGCTCCTGGTAAATTGACTCCCACTCCCATCCCGCTCCTGTTTAAACCGACTCCCGCTCCTGTACCGCTCCCATATATTTTTTTCTTCAATTAGTGTTTAGTTAATACATAGAATTTGATTTAATCTGCTCTCCATCCTGTTTTAGACCAGCTGCTGAGCCCGTTTCTAGATTTTCTCCAGAAAATGGAAGACAGCAAATAAAAGAAAAACAGTACATAGTTCGTATGTACTAGTTTGTGTTCGTACGTATTAAAAGGAAACTACAAAATGGTGCATTTACTTTTTTCTTTTTTTGTCGTCTTTGCTATTGGTTGATTCCCGCTCCCGTCTGCTCCCGTTAACCATTTATCCTGTACCGTCCAAATCCCGTGATTAATAGCAAAGATGACTCCCATCCTGCAGGAATCCCACGGGAATCCCGTGACCCGTGGGATTCCCGAAAAAATGTCAGCCTCTACTCTGAACCATTCTTTCACAAATTTAACCCTAGTGAATCTTGACATTGTCATCCTGGAATATGGCCATGATGTATCTTCCTACATTGGTTGTTTAAGAAATGAAAAGCTACACACTCCATCTTTTAAGGGTTAAAAGAACCGTTGCCAAACATATAACATGCTAGAAACATAATCACTGTAAAAATGATCCATTCATAGATTAAGTATTTGCCTATTAAAATACACAAACCCGATTCCAAAAAAGTTGGGACACTATACAAATTGTGAATAAAAACAGAATGCAATGATGTGGAAGTTTTAAATTTCAATATTTTATTCAGAATACAACATAGATAAATTAAACTGAGAAAATGTATCATTTTAAGGGAAAAATAAGTTGATTTTAAATTTCATGGCATCAACATCTCAAAAAAGTTGGGACAAGGCCATGTTTACCACTGTGTGGCATCCCCGCTTCTTTTTATAACAGTCTGCAAACGTCTGGGGACTGAGGAGAAAAGTTGCTCAAGTTTAGGAATAGGAATGTTGTCCCATTCTTGTCTAATATGGGCTTCTAGTTGCTCAACTGACTTAGGTCTTCTTTGTCGCATCTTCCTCTTTATGATGCGCCAAATGTTTTCTATGGGTGAAAGATCTGGACTGCAGGCTGGCCATTTCAGTACCCGGATCCTCCTTCTACACAGCCATGATGTTGTAATTGATGCAGTATGTGGTCTGGCATTGTCATGTTGGAAAATGCAAGGTCTTCCCTGAAAGAGACAATGTCTGGATGGGAGCATATGTTGTTCTAGAACTTGGATATACCTTTCAGCATTGATGGTGCCTTTCCAGATGTGTAAGCTGCCCATGCCACACGCACTCATGCAACCCCATACCATCAGAGATGCAGGCTTCTGAACTGAGCGCTGATAACAACTTGGGTTGTCCTTGTCCTCTTTTGTCCGGATGATATGGCGTCCCAGTTTTTCAAAAAGAACTTCAAATTTTGATTCGTCTGACCACAGAACAGTTTTCCACTTTGCCACAGTCCATTTTAAATGAGCCTTGTTCCAGAGAAAACGCCTGCGCTTCTGGATCACGTTTAGATATGGCTTCTTTTTTGACCTATAGAGTTTTAGCCGGCAACGGCGAATGGCACGGTGGATTGTGTTCACCGACGATGTTTTCTGGAAGTATTCCTGAGCCCATGTTGTGATTTCCATTAGAGTAGCATTCCTGTATGTGATGCAGTGCCGTCTAAGGGCCCAAAGATCACGGGCATCCAGTATGGTTTTCCAGCCTTGACCCTTACGCACAGAGATTGTTCCGGATTCTCTGAATCTTTGGATGATATTATGCACTGTAGATGATGAGAACTTCAAACTCTTTGCAATTTTTCTCTAAGAAACTCCTTTCTGATATTGCTCCACTAGACGCTGCCACACTGAGAGGCTCTTTTTATACCCAATCATGTTGCCAATTGACCTAATAAGTTGCAAATTTGTCCTCCAGCTGTTCCTTATATGTACATTTAACTTTTCCGGCCTCTTACAGTTTATGAGATTTGTAAATTATTGCATTCCTTTTTTATTCACAATTTGTACAGTGTCCCAACTTTTTATATATATATATATATATATATATATATATATATATATATATATATATATATATATATATATATATATATATATATATATATATATATATATATATATATATATATATATATATTATTATTTTTTTTTTTTTTACACACACACACACACACACACACACACACACACACACACACACACACACACACACACACACACACACACACACACACACACACAGTTCTTTTAAATAAAGCTTGAAAAATATTTCTTAACTTTTTCAGATTGACCTTAGAAAACATGCACTAATCACTAGGCCCCCGATGTTTATTCTTATCTTTGTCTGTGTTTGTGACAAGATGCCTTCTGACGACCAGGTAATTTAGCTGTCTGGCTACTTGTTCGGCTAAAACGAAACAAATCGGATGACACGACAGCTACACAACCTTGTCTTCCTCTCACTTTTACCTTCTGGCCTAATTTCAGATGTATTCAGTGCTGTGAGTGGCGTGTCTGAGGAACATGAGTGGGCTGCTTTACTTTTAGAATCAGTGTGGAGAAGCTTTGCCCTGAAGCTATTCTATAAGTGGGTGTCTGTTAACAGTGAGTCCACTGCAAGGGAGGGGAGTTTGTCAATCTCACACTCTCTTTGATAGTAGGTGGAAGATTATTCGCTATCGTTATGGTGGAACAGAGAAGGGTTACGAAATCAAAACAAGAGACACGTTTTGCGCTACCTTTAGACGCATGACTGAGACCACGCCTTTGGTTAAAGATCAGTCATTAAACATTTCAAGTCATACGTCTAAACCTCAGAAGACAGAGTGTCACTGAAATGATCTGTTGCACTACTGTACGCCGTTGCTGTTAAAAACATTAGCTAAACAGTCGCTTTGTGAACGCAGTCACTTGGTGACTTTGAAAAATGGCTGTGTGAAATGTATTCACCGCAGCCTGAACAATAAGCCACATGTACTGTACACATACACACCCTCTACATTCAAACATAGAGGTTTTATCCCTGAAGGTCGACAAGTTTCTGTATTAGCCCATATTGGACATCCCTACTGCTGGGTGGACTGTTATTAAGTGATGTGAAGGGCCAATGGTAACCCATACTCAGAATTTGTCCTATGCAGTAACCTGAGGATAAAGTCAGCATGAAATGGAAATTTAACCCATCTATTTTCTAAATGCATTTTATTAATTTTACTGAGAATGATTCAACTATGCATGTTTAATTTTTAATTTCTTCTTTTTTTTGAGCTCATAATTTTGATCTTTCAGTGAAATTACAGACTTCTCTTTGGAAACATGCCAGACTTTACTTCTCCAATCATTTAGTCTGCTTAAACCCTGCCCCTTTCTTACAATCTTTCTAACTACTGCAAGCTTGCACTGAGATTTGCCTCCATCCAATCAACACCCGATAGATAAGTCACTGCCCTACATTTATTTCTTTTTCGATAATCCGTGTCACTCTAATGTACATCACAACACAGAAGAAAAGATCTGTCATTCACTACAGTTTCATTGTGACTAAGAATCACAAGGAAAGGGCACCAAGTTACCAGTAGACTAGAGGTGTAATGATATTCAAACTAAACCGAAAAACTGCGATACACCACACACGGTACATACCGCAATAATCTCATGGGGTACCAAATTCCCCCTGGCCCATTGGATCTGAATACACAGCGTTGTTGCCTTAATAAATCGCAATATGCATCGCATTTTGTTACTTCAGATAAGAAACAAAGTGTCATCTTTCAAATTCTGTCCATTTTATCATGAAATTCAAACAAAAAATACAGTTTTTACGCTCTTTAATGTGGCGTGACAGATCACTCACTGTACAGGTGCCTCATTTCAAAAGGCAGCACGGAGCTTGAGTGAACGTGATCATCTCTTCCTCTTTAATACTAGTTACAGAATAAACATGAATAAACATCTGAAGGTATGCTGAATGATACAGTACAACTTACTGAAATGGATCATATCTCGTGTAATCGCTCAGTGTTTCAACGGTGGAAAGACATCAATAAAACAGCTTGTAAACACTGTCACTTGCTATTTCGCCAGAGAAATTAACTCTTTCACCAAATATATGCACTATACTAACCCATCCAGTTAGTGCACACACATTACAAGTAGTGAGTAGTGAAAACACAAACATACACACACTGCAAACCGTGGAGACACACACCCAGAGCAGTGGGCAGCCTGGGGAGTGATTGGGGGTTAGGTGCCCTCAAGGGCACCTCAGTCATTTCCTGCCAGTATTGAGACTCGAACCCACACCCTCTGGGTTACCAGTCTGACTCTCTAACCATTAGGCCACGACTGCCCCCTTGCATAACTAGTCATATCTTTTGAAAATCCCTTCACAATTGATGTAAATATAAATTGTAAACTTGCAACAAGCAATTCTTATTTGACAATTAATCAGTTTTCTTGTCTGTAGACAAAAAAAAAAAAAAAAAAAACTAGAGGGGAAAACGTTATACACTGCGTTCCAAATTATTATGCAAGAGACAAATCAGTAAGATTTCTGTACAATAAACATTCAGATTTTAGTTTTTCTAAGAAAATGTTGGTTCGTTTATTTATCCATGTCTTTTTAGATAACTGGTATCAATCTCAGACAAAATAATTTGCCAGGTCTATGGAAACCCTACTTAGAGGTTGTTCCACATTATTAAGCAAGTCACAGTTCTCATGCAATATGGGGAGGAAGAAAGATCTTTCTGAAGATGAAAAGCATGAAATGGTGCAATGTTGTGCAAAAGGCATGAAAACAACTAATATTGTGTGAAACTGAATGGAGATTATCAAATTATCATAAGATTTGTGAGTGATTTAGAGCACAGCAGAACTCGGTCAAATAAAGGCTTATTGAGGAAAGTTCCTGTCAAAAAATGTAATTGTATTAAAAGGGCAGCTATAAAAAAAGCCAGTGTTGAGCAGCAAACAGGTATTTGAAGCTCCTGGTGTCTCTGGGGTCTCAAGAAGCTCTCCATGCAGGCTGGCAGTTGTGCGTAAAAATGCATTTCAGCCACTCCAAACCAAACCTCACAAAGAGAAACATTTACAGTGGGTTTAGAAATACATGAAGACTCATTTTTAAATAGTTTTATTCACTGACTAATGCCGTACTACAATGGATGGTCTAAATGGATGGATTTCTGGATGGTTGGTGAATGGCCACCACGTTCCAACAAGACTGTGACGTCAGCAAGGAGCTGGTGGGTGATTATTTGGGCTGGAATACTGGGAAGTGAGATGGAAGGTATTAAAATGACTTTTGCAAGATATGTGGAGCTCATAACTGGCCAGTTTCAGCTATGGTATAAAAAGGAGGAGAGTGCATAGTACAATGCACTATTTGTACAATGCACTATGCACTATCCCATGCTGCAAAAAAACACCACAGCAATAAAACTGTTTGAAAATGTATTTCTAAACCCACTGTAAATGTTCCTCTTTGTGAGGTTTGGTTAGTGGTGTCTAAAATGCATCTTTACGCACAATTGCCAGCCTGCATGGTGAGGCTCTCAAGACTCCAGAGACACCAGCAGCTTCAAATACCTGTTTGCTGCTCAACACTGGCTTTTTTTTATAGCTGCCCTTTTAATACAATTACATTTTTTGATAGGAACTTTCATTAGCAAGCCTTTATCTGACCGAGTTCTGCTGTGCTCTAAATCACTCACAAATCTTATGATAATTTGATAACTAATATTGTGTGAAACTGAATGGAGATTGTTTTCATGCCTTTTGCACAACATTGCACCATTTCATGCTTTTCATCTTCAGAAAGATCTTTCTTCCTCCCCATATTGCATGAGAACTGTGACTTGCTTAATAATGTGGAACAACCTCTAAGTAGGGTTTCCATAGATCTGGCAAATTATTTTGTCTGAGATTGATACCAGTTATCTAAAAAGACATGGATAAATAAACAAACAAACATTTTTATTTTTTAACTTAGAAAAACTAAAATCTGAATGTTTATTGTACTGAAATCTTACTGATATGTCAATTGCATAATAATTTGGAATGCAGTGTAGTAACATTGCTGAAATGCATAATGCATCATATCAATGCATCAATCAATGCTTGCAATATCTTAGTTTTCCATACATCTATTTTTTTTCCTTAATATTGCTGCATGTGGGCAGAAATAAATCACTGATAAAATTTCTTGAAGCTCAGTTGGTAGAACAAGAGCTAGAAACCCCAAAGTCACAGATCTGAGTTCTAGAAATAACATGAAGACAAATGTAAACCTTAAATGTGCAGGTAAGTCACACTGGATAAGAGCATCTGCCAAATGCATATGTAATGACCGGAAGACATGAAATCATACAGATTAAATCATATAAAACAATGAAAATCGCTCACAATGATGTTAAACATCGATCCTGATATCTTTTCTTAAAATCTAAAGATGGATCTTTTGCTTTGCTGTGTGAATTTGAGTTTACAAATCTGTATTGATTATGCAATAAAAAGACTGTACCATGAAATAATAGCAAGAAACATCTCTCTATTGCATTGTCTTCATGTCGTGCAAACAAAAACAAACATACGGTGCTAGAGAGTTGTTATTGTTAATCAGCGTCGCCGCCACGAGGGGGCCTGGCCCGGCCACCTCAGTCACTGTGCTCCCTTACCTCTGCTCCATTAACCCCCCACCCCCATTGTCATTTCAATTCGGCTGAAACATTACCATCTATAATCTACAGCATCATCAGAAGAGAATTTAATTAATGTGAAAGTAAAATGGATATTATAACAGAAATAAACAAAAATCAAGATGAACGATACCCAGAAAAACTTTTCTCACAACACTGGCCACGCCTACATCACGTTGCAACCGGTTGAACTGTCACTCATGAAAATCAAATGCCTTCCGGTCACTTTGTCGGTGCAAATCAGTATCAGTGTGTATGTACGCCCCGTTATAGACTGGCAGCAAACACACGCACACAACAATCTCAACAGCTCACATGTAACCAGACAGCATATTCTCCGCCTGCTGCCCCTCTTGTTTGTTTTAGGGCAGCTCGGCCTTTCCTGTCATTGTGCGTGCCGGAGATCGTGTGTGTTGTTGGGATTGACTATGCACTGAATCACAGACGAGAACACACAAACGCGCACACACACACACTCTCACTGCCTGAACACTGACACAGTTTGACTAGTAAACAGTCTGTTGGCACTAA
Organism: Megalobrama amblycephala; assembly: GCF_018812025.1. Lineage (NCBI taxonomy): Eukaryota > Metazoa > Chordata > Actinopteri > Cypriniformes > Xenocyprididae > Megalobrama > Megalobrama amblycephala. Next base: position 12,822,937 of record NC_063055.1, read on the forward strand.
TCAAGTCAGGGCGAGAGCTGAGAGTTGAGAGAGTGAGAGAGAGAGGGGCGAAAGCTGTCTCCCTCTGTTCTATTGATAGAGCTGTTTGACTGACAGCTGGGAAGGGCAGTGGAAAGAAGGACATTGGGTTGGCAGGAGAAAGAGAGAAAAAGAGCGTGTGAGAGACAGATAGACAGATAGAGAAAGAAGAAGGGGGAGTTAACAATAATCCACAGTAACCAGGTCACTGCTCTGTTTGCGCTGGTGAATATAATACTTATCAATCTGCTGTTGTGTGTTACAGTTCCCTCAGATTAACATGCCACATGAGCCTACAGATCACACACACACAGAGTGAAAGAGAAGCAGAAGATATAGTATAAACAGTCACATCCTCAAAATCTCACAAGTGGAAATGCAGAACTAAGAGAAACAGAACCCATATCTGAATGACTACTGGTACTTCCCAAAGATACATTAAATGTCAAAATATTTTGTCAAATGATTAGCTGAATGACGACACTATCTCAAAAGTTATGGGACAGGAGTAATTATATTTGTAAATGGTGGAGAACAGCAAAAAGGCTGATGTCGTAGAAGTCAACTGACAGTGCTAAGAGCTGTGACACACCAAGCCGTCAGCAAACGTCATGCCGTCAGAGAGAGTCTGTTGGGTTAGTTTTTGCAGTTTGTTCCACACGTCAGTGGGAGCATGCCCGATTCAGCATGTTGAACTGGCATCTGGGCTGTCAGTGAGCGAGGTCGCTCTGATTGGCTGTTCAGTCTAGCGAACAAGTCAGTGCACTAGGAAAAAAGCGAAATTGATGAAAGCGAGCAAAGTAGTAGACAGACAGAAGGCTGTTCTAATTTTACATCATCTTAACCAGAACATTCTAATCCGCGAATATTTTAATAACAACATGAGCTGCCTGGAATGAAGAAAGTGATCAGCATGATTGATATTCAAAATGTTGGTATTAGGGGTGCAACAGGGATCACAGTTGATCTGTACGGACCAGGCCCCATGGTTCGGCACCCATTTGCGGATTAATTGCTAAGTTTAACCATCATAGAGTGAAAGTTTATCATTTGCATGTGTTTTTCTTGACAATTTACACATTCAAGTAATTTTAAACCATTCACACGCCTGAAGCACGCGCACACACACAGAGGTGTGTTTCAGATAGCGCGAACACCGAATTCATTCCTCTTGCACTTGGATGGACACATACACACAAAACTGTTAAAATCCCTGTTTTGGAAAGTATTCTTGTAAACACAGTCAGTTATGTCTTACGTGAACGTAAACAGTTGAGAAAGAAATCGGATGTGTATTATTATATTGAATCCGTTCATTAGGTCTTAAAGTGACAGCAACCTGTAAATACCTGCTGCCAAGTCATTAATGTTAATCAAACAACAAAACACAGCTTTAACAAAGATTAGTCTATATTTAATTTCTACAGTGAACACTATAGTGTTTTTTTACATTTAATGATACATTTCTGTACCTGAATACTACTGTTAGATCTTAATTCATTTGTAACTTTGTTATATTGTATTTATTAGGGCCCGAGCACCGATGGTGTGAGGACCCTATTGGAATTGCTCAGCCAAAATTTTCTTCTTCTCCAAAATGAATCACATTTTTGAGGGCCTAAACGTTCTCAAAAACTCATGAAACTTTGCACACGCGTCAGAAGTGGTGAAAATTTACATCTGATATGGGTTTCAGAATTAGGTGTGGCAAAATGGCTCGATAGCGCCACCTACAAAATTTCAATTAAGCGCCCTTCGTGCTACGTTTCACGTACAGTTATGAAATTCGGTAGACAGATGTAACAGCCCAATACCTACAAAAAAGCCCCTGGGTGCAAAGTTTGTAAACCCAACAGGAAGTGAGATATTTTGAATTTTCTCTACAAAATTTTGGCAGTTTTTGCCATTTCCACATGTTGTACTTTAACAAACTCCTCCTAGAGCTTTAATCAGATCAACATCATATTTGGTCAGTGTAATCTAAAGGCCTTTGAGACGTTAAATTGCGAAGATCTATAGTTTTCGCTGAAGGACGTGTTCGTGGCGGCCTGGCAAAGTTCGATGTTTCGCCATGAAACAGGAAGTTGTTGTAACTCGGGCATACAATGTCTGATCTGCCCCAAACTTCACATGTTTTATTAGAGTCCTGACCTGAAGACATCTATATGACAATATTCAGTTACAGTCATAGCGCCACCTGGGGGCAACAGGAAATGACATGTTTTACACTGTGATTAACTCCACATAGAGATTGAACCAGATCAACATCATATATGGCCAGTCTAATCTTAAGGCCTTTGAGATGTTAAATTGCAAAGATCTTGAGTTTTCTTTGAAGGGCGTGTCCGTGGTGACCGACAAAGTCTGATGTTTCGCCATGTAAGGTGAATCACTTTTTTGAGCGCCGAAACATACTCGAAAACTCATGAAACTTTGCAGATACGTCAGAAGTGGTGAAAATTTACGTCTGATATGGGTTTCAGAATTAAGTGTGGCAAAATGGCTCGATAGCGCCACCTAAAAAATTTCAACGAAGTGCCCCTGACACTACGTTTCACGTACAGGTATGAAATTTGGTACATACATCTAACAGCCCAATACTTACAAAAAAGTCTCTTGGAGTAAAATCTGAAAACCAACAGGAAGTGAGATATTTTGAATTTTCTTTGCAAAATTTGGGCAGTTTTTGCATTTCCACATGTTGTACTTTAACGAACTCCTCCTAGAGCTTTTATCAGATCAATGTCATATTTGGTCAGTCTAATCTAAAGGCCTTTGAGACGTTAAATTGCGAAGATCTAGAGTTTTCGCTGAAAGGCGTGTCTGTGGCGGCCTGGCAAAGTTCGATGTTTCGCCATGAAACAGGAAGTTGTTGTAACTCGGGCATACAATGTCTGATCTGCCCCAAACTTCACATGTTTTATTAGAGTCCTGACCTGAAGACATCTTCATAACAATATTCAGTTACAGTCATAGCGCCACCTGGGGGCAACAGGAAATGACATGTTTTACACTGTGATTAACTCCTCCTAGAGATTTAATCAGATCAATGTCATTTTTGGTCAGTCTAATCTAAAGGCCTTTGTGACGTTAAATTGCGAAGATCTAGAGTTTTCGTTGAAGGGCGTGTCCGTGGCGGCATAACAAAGTCTGTTGTTCCGCCATGAAAAAGGAAGCCGTTGTAACTCAGGCATACTATGTCTGATCTGCTCCAAACTTCACATGTGTGATAAGAGTCCTGGCCTGAACATATCTATATGCCAATATTCAGTTAGTCATAGCGCCACCTGCTGGCAACAGGAAATGGCATGCTTTACACTGTAATTCCCTCCCAGAACCACATTTCAATATGCCACAAAGTACCAAACATACTAGAAACACGTTAAATCATGCAACACTTGGCTAAGTGCTAATGTATGTGATTAACGCCATGAAACAGGAAGTTGTTGTAACTCAGGCATATGATGTCCGATCTACTCCAAACTTCACGTGTTTGATAACAGTCCGGGTCTGAACACATCTATATCGCAATATTTGGTTATGGTCAAAGCGCCACCTGTTGGCAGCAGGAAGTGTGGCAATTCGAAATGACTTAATGGCATAATTCTCCTGTATTCATTCGCTTACATGCATGTCGACCACTGTTCTCTGTTTTCCTAAGGCCAACGGGTGGCGGTGAGCCCGGGTGCGAGGGCCCTTTCATCGCTGCTTGCAGCTTTAATCTAAGCTTGTAATTTAAAAGGTGCCATCGAACGTTTTTTTTACAAGATGTAATATAAGTCCCCTGAATGTGTCTGTGAAGTTGCAGCTCAAAATACCCCATAGATTTTTTTTAATTAATTTTTTTTAACTGCCTATTTTGAGGCATAATTAGAAATGTGCCGATTCAGGCTGCGGCCCCTTTAATTGCTCATGCTCTCCACCCCCTCCCAAGCTCTCGACTCTATCATTGCATAAACAAAGTTCACACAGCTAATATAACCCTCAAAATGGATCTTTACAAAGTGTTCGTCATGCAGCATGTCTAATCGCGTAAGTATCGTATTTATTTGGATGTTTACATTTGATTCTGAATGAGTTTGATAGTGCTCCGTATCTAACGGCTAATGCTACACTGTTGGAGAGATTTATAAAGAATGAAGTTGTGTTTATGCATTATACAGACTGCAAGTGTTTAATAATGAAAATAGCGACGGCTCTTGTCTCCGTGAATACAGTAAGAAACGATGGTAACTTTAACCACATTTAACAGTACATTAGCAACATGCTAACGAAACATTTAGAAAGACAGTTTACAAATATCACTATATTTTTTTTTTCAGGATTATTTGATGAATAGAAAGTTAAAAAGAACAGTGTTTACTTGAAACAGAAAACTTTTGTAACATTCAATGTCTTTACTGTCACTTCTGAAGTATTAATGTACTGCTTACTGACCCCAATCTTTTGAATGGTTATGTACATTATTTATATACAGTAAAAATATTAGGAGTAGTTTGGAGGTACTATACTGTACCTTGAACACCGCTAAAGAGAATATAGGCAAGCAACATTGTATAAGAAAGAGGAAGGGATACTGAAGTAAAAAGACAGAATAAAATGGCTTTGGTAATGGGAAGACAGCAGAAAAGTAGGCATAATAGCGAAAAGGAGACAGCCTATTGCAAAGAAAGGAAGGAAACAACGAAAGTGTGGCCTTGAGAAGAATGACAGATATGCAGAGGGAGGGATAAATGTCAGGGGAGGAAAAAAAATGGGAGTCTGATCCCACATCACTCACTCTCTCCCTCATTCTCATTCGACCGTTTCCCTCCATCTCACACACTCTGAATCCTTAGAGACAGAGAAAAGAACATGGCAGGAAGAAGGAGAGAGAGAGAGAGAGAGAGAGAGAGAGAGAGAGAGAGAGAGAGGGAAAGCGGGTAGGCGGCAGCCTCCTGTGGCTGGTCATCGAGTGTTTCCTGTGAGGATTTTCTGCTGTTTTGCCCCTAATTCTTAATCTCTTATAATCTCTGTCACTCTCTCACAGGTCGCTCACGACGTGCTGCTGTTATCTAAACTCTTTAAAACATATTTACAACCTCTCACACACACATAAAACTCAGCGAACACATGAGTCACTCACTTCAGCTGATAATGTTATCCTCAAACACACGCCTGTTGGCACAGATGTAGCTGACAGTCTTTACATAGACAAACACAGAATGACTGCCTAGGAGGGTGCATCCAAGAATTCCCAGAATGTAATCATCTTCCCAAAACATTGTAAAACATTTATTCACTGCTTGGACATAAATTACTTAACTGGCTCTTCATTCTGCTTAAAGTTTAATCTTGAATGAGTCTTGAATGATTGGTAAAAACAGCCAATGTCAATGCCACTAAATTCCAAAACCACAAGATGTCTTTCTGTCCTATCTGTTTGAATTACTTCCCATTTATCATGTCTTCCTAGAAAATAATAAAAACATGGATACAGACGTCACTGCTAGAGTTCATTCCAATTGACTAAATTCAAAACATAACATTTAACTTTTAGTTTTTAGGTTTGACCAGTAATAAAAATGACTACTGCCAAATGCATCTTTAGAGTTCTTTTTACTGAATCACATCATACAGTATGAGTAGTGTAACCCATTTCATAAGAAAATTACTATTGTCAGCCGATTCATTTAATGAATCTTTCAAAAAGACAACTCTACTCACAAGTTACCTGTTTGAATCAGTCAAATCCTTCACTGACTCAGTGAAGTGAATCAACATTTGAATCACTTACTGAATCACTTACTGACTTACAGTGATGTCCATCTCAAAATTAGGCATATTATTATTAAGCATATTTAACATATACATATCTGGTATAAGACATAACATTTAAATCGAGACAAAAAACATCTAAAATCTCTTGAACAATAGGGAAGAAAACAGCAAATCACCGCACCTCAATACAAATATTACAATTGAGCTAATATTACCCACATGAAAGAGAAGACATACTATAATTGAGCTAATATTACCCACATTACACCCTATGAAAGAAGAGTCATGCATGTCTAAACTATGTATGAACCTGAAAATCATTTTAAGATAATGAATTTAGCTAATGCTTACGTGCAAACAATAGACAACTGAGGCTGATCTGTGGAAATTTTATGACATGGCTGTGTCCAAATATATTCCAAAGTGTGGGCTTTCCCCTCATTAGCCAAGTGCATACTTAAAGCACAGTATGCCAAATGGGACGAAGCCAAAAATACAGACTGGAGAACAGGCTTTATCCATCAACAGAAGTCCAGTGGAGAAATTACATTCTTAAAATGTGACAGTCTCCCATTGAAATCAATCACATCTCTGCCCTGTTTTCATCCAAGGATGTTTTAATATTATTGATAGTATAAACAAAACTGGACTGTGTAAGGTGATTGTCCAATAAAACCCTTTAGTTTTAAACCCCTAAAAAACCAAATAACCACTGAGTGGACTCTCTTATCCAGAGCCACAGTATTTTAACTTACAATTTATTTACTACATAGACATTCCCCCAGTAGCAACCTGGAGTTAAAGAGAGTTCACCAAAAAATTCTGTTATCAGTTAACAGACATTTTTGAAATACCCTCTTTTGCTTTCAAAAGAAGAAAGTTAATCGTACAGGTTTGGAATGACAAAATATACATTTCATTTTTGGGTGAACTGTCCCTTTAAGTGAAATGTTTAAGGCCAAAAAGAGCTCATGCCTCGCTTATTGTAGGATAAACCTACACTAGTTTGGTTACCAGTCTGGATCTTTAAATGTTGGGTATACTTGCTCAAGATAAAGCCATTCTTATTATTATTATTATTTGTAGGTCTAGGTGAGTAATGTGGGTCTGCTAATTCTGACCAGTCATCAGGTGCTACTGAAAAATGCTTATTTGTTCCACAGTAATTTGTACTTTCCTCATAAAGTTGTGTGTTTGTGTGTGTGAGTGTGTGAGAGACTGACCAGTGAAGAGGTCTCCATTGCTGTAGGCTTTGCCCCGGCCCTCTTCGTCGGTGGGCACAGCCGACACCTGCTTAGCCGAGGTGCAGCCCATGGCCTCACTCCCTCCCCCTTCTCATCATCTCACCTGAGAGAGACAGAGAACACATTTAACATTCAGATTGAGGAGCCTGAAAGCACACATTTAAAGTCAAAATGGACACATGATTAGCTCCATTAGCATCTCTGCTGGGTTACTTACTACCGATCATCAGGAAAAGAAAACACATCTGCGTTGAGCCTAAACAGATCCAAACATGCTTTCTATCATAGCCCGAAGCCAGAGTTACAGATTCATCTTTTTCCCCTCTTTAGTTATGAACATGTGTATCTTCAAACTGAACCAAGGCCAAGGCCAACACAAGACACACACAGCAGCCCCAAAAAGTATTTGGTCACACTTAAAGTATGAATGTCACTGCATTATAAAACAAAACATAATCAAACCAATGGCATTTACACAGAAAGAAATATAGCACAAGCACACTTTCTGCAAAAATGTAATTAAAAGAAGTCTGTTAAGCTTTTAAGCATAAAACAAACAACAGATCAAAATCCAAGACAAAAAGTAATTGGTCTCTTTCTAGTTGTCAAGCATAAGTGGAAAATATCCATTAGGAAGTCAATTCCAAACAGAAGTGATATCTCATAATAAGCAATCAGTAATATCAATATATAAGAGTATAAAAATATAAAAGTATGTTTTACCCTATTATGACTGACAGAACAAACGTTAAAAGCTGCTTTTTAAAATCTATATTTAGGAGCCAAACCCTAAAGGGGCTGTAGACTCTGTTGTAAATGTTAGTTTTCTTTTTTTATTCTTCCTCCCTAATGGGAGTCTAAGGCAGCCCTATATATGAATGGTACATAGGAAAATTATGAAATTTGGCACACTTGTAGAGGTGGTAATGAATCGTAATCTGACCAACTTTGGGGTCTCTAGGACCAACTCTATAGCTCCATCACCAGCTCAAAAATGCACTTTTCAAATGGTTATAACTTTTGAACCCTTTGTCATGAAACAAAAAATCTTAGTACAACATGTTGATCACATTCAATATCTTACATTAAAACCCCACCCACTACAGTACTCACCAATTTAAGACGTACTGTATTCCTTTTTTTTTTTTTTCCTCTCCACTACTCCTCCAAGTTACCCAACCCCTAATCGCGGCGCCGCAGCAAAAAATGGCTGGTCACTGCTCTGGGTGTGCGTTCATGGTGTGTGTGTTCAATACTCACTGCTGTGTGTGTGCATTTGGATGAGTGAAATGCAGAGCACAAATTCCGAGTACGGGACACCATACATGGCTACACGTCACGTCACGTCCACAATTTTGAACCAAAATCAGATTAGATGATATCTCTGCCAAACTTCAAAATGATCTATCAAAATGAAACTCTGTACGCTTAAAGGTCCTCTAAGCGATGTCACGGCCAAAACATTTTTTGTGACATACAGCAAACATCTCCTCACTATCCGCTAGCTGCCTGTCCCCTGAACACACTGTAAAAAAAACGCGGTCTCTGTAGTCGCCACAAGTTCCAAAAACGGCAACAAAAACTACCTGGTGCAGCCTGGACCACGAAACATAATAAACATGCTCCAGCCAATAACCGACAAGAATTATTTTAAATGCGTGTTCATGACTGTTTCAGGAAGCGCGGAGGGGAGGAGGAGGAGGGAGGGTCTAGCTAGCCTCTGTTTTGTTTGACAACACTTTGAACGTCAACAGGAAGTTACTCCACCCAGGATCGCTTAGAGCACCTTTAATCAGCACCATGATCTGAGGGTACATGCATAATTTGGGAACAGCGCCACCTATGGGTCATGATAAAAATGGCTGTTTTAGCTAATAACTTTTGAAATGTTTGTCAGAAAATCATGATTTGACCTTGGGTCATGCCGAACTCATCAATTCCGATTTTGCCAGGATCGGACCAATTGCATGTTTTTAAATTTGATTTTTTTTTTTTTTAAATGCTTTGACAGGGTTTGGTAGGGTTCATTGAGAGCATGTCGCGAAGGCACCTGAAAAGTTCAAACACAGCGCCACCTAGTGTTTCAGATATAAGTTTTTTTTGCAAAAACACAACTTTTGAAAACATTGTTCAAAGTGTTCTCTCATTTTCGGAATCAGCAGTAACCAAGGAACATAATGACACAATCTCATTTGTCATTTTCTATCAATTTGCCTGTCCGCTATATTGAAGTAATTGAAAAACTGTTTTTTCACTACTCCTAAAAATTTTTCAATTTTGTCAAAAATTGACAAAATGTTTTGTCAACACTGCATGTTTTCCATGTCTCCTTAATCAAACACACCTGATTCAGATCATCAGTTCATTAGTTGAGACTCCAAGACCTGAAATGGGTGTACCAGACAAAGGAGACATGCAAAATGTGCAGTATTAGGGGGTTAGTATGTTAACCAATACTTTTGTGTGCTCATTCTTGTCTTGGAAGGTATCCTCAGCAACCTGGTGACTATGGGTCAACTGAGTGGCGCACCGTGATAAGCAACAAGCCTCGAACCATTCAGGTCGTGGGTTTGACTCCCGTGTGGGGTATGCCCAGACCGCAAGAAGTACTGTGCTCAGAAATGGTGCAAAACTTGCTTCAGTTCCAGACATTACGTTTTTCTGAGAATTATCTAATCTGAACTTAAAATAAAATATGGTGCATTTATATACAAAATTGTCATTTTGAATTCATTCTCACCTGAACTACTGAAACTGAGCAGCTGGGTGAACACATGTCTTCTGAATGACGTGTTGTGAATCCCATATGGTGCAATGTCCAAATTGTTACTGATATGCCAAGTACATTCAAGAGTTTACTTGGCTCATCATTGTACCGATTTCTTAATCTTTTAGTAATCTTAGGACGGGTATGATGACTTTTTAGACTTTCAAAAATCTGAAAATCTTTGCAATAGTGCAATAAACTGTGGATAAGCAGTTTGCAGAATGGATAGATGGACAGAATATCAAACTATACTTCATAGAATCTATAGAACATGAACTATAGAACGATTCAAAAGTAACAATTAGAACCAAAGTTGCTACATTTCAAATCATTATTACAATGAGGCCTAAGTTTTTATACAGCAGTTTTAAGACTTTTAGGACCAAATGTCATTATTACATTTAGAGACTTAATTACTTAAGTATTTTATTTAGGCCTCTTATTTAGTCTCTGTGAAATTAAGCAAATCAAGGTGTATGAGTGGTGTGGTATTTAAAGCAACAGACAAGATGTTTGAAGATCAAATCCAATGTGTAGCAAGACCTCACGCCATGTGAATTGTGCAATGTCCATAAAGTAAATCTTGCTTCCAAAAATGAAGTTTCAGCTCAAAATACCCCATAGATTTTTTTTAATTAATTTTTTTAACTGCCTATTTTGGAGCATCATTATAAACGGGCCGCAGCATAAAATCGGCGCCTTTAAATCCCGTGCTATCCGCCCAAAGAGCTCGCGCTTGCCTTGAACAGTGCATAAACAAAGTTTACACAGCTAATATAACCCTCAAAATGGATCTTTACAAAGTGTTCGTCATGCATGCGGCATGCATGCGTCAGATTATGTGAGTATTGTATACTGTTATATTGTTTACTTCTGATTTTGAATGAGTTTGATAGTGCTCCGTGGCTAACGGGTAATAATGCTACACTGTTGGAGAGATTTATAAAGAATGTGTGCAAAAAAGTTGTGTTTATGAATTATACAGACTGCAAGTGTTTAAAAATGAAAATAGCGACGGCTCTCTTGTCTCCGTGAATACAGTAATAACCGATGGTAACTTTAACCACATTTAACAGTACATTAGCAACATGCTAACAAAACATTTAGAAAGACAGTTTACAAATATCACTAAAAATATCATGTTATCATGGATCATGTCAGTTATTATTGCTCCATCTGCCATTTTTCGCTATTGTTCTTGCTTGCTTACCTAGTCTGATGATTTGGTTGTGCACATCCAGACGTTAATACTGGCTGCCCTTGTCTAATGCCTTATATAATGTTGGAAACGTGGGCTGGCATATGCAAATATTGGGGGCGTACACCCCGACTGTTACGTAACAGTCGGTGTTATGTTGAGATTCGCCTGTTCTTCAGAGGTCTTTTAAACAAATGAGATTTATATAAGAAGGAGGAAACAATGGAGTTTGAGACTGACTGTATGTCTTTTCCATGTACTGAACTCTTGTTATTTAACTATGCCAATATAAATTCAATTTTTCATTCGAGGGCACCTTTAAATTAGTGCCGTTATGGTGTTTTGGTTGTGAACAACTCGATGAATCTGTTGAGTGAATATTTAAAAGAATCACTCATAAAACTCAAAATGAGTGAACAAATGAATGAGTAAACAAACTGAATCAATCCCCTCTTAGCTGAGAGGATTCAACTCTAAGACTCCTGAACAGAATCAACTATCACTGTTAGATTGTAATAAGACATCAAAATTCATAAACGTTGTGATAATTTGTGAAGATTATCATGATGAACAAAACGTGTAAGAATCATTAACTTTTGTTGATCACAGACCTATTGTGTTTTTATTGATGGAACCAGAGGGATGCGAACTTCCATGTTGGCCTGCAAAAATACATCACAGCACTCTATATATTTTGCGGCCATTCCATATAAAAACACCTTCAGAATCAGTGGCAGAAAGACTCAGAAATGAGGGGGACAAATTGAGAGAAGACAAAACAGAAGAGTGAAAGATCAAAAGAGCCGACTACTCCTCCTCCCCTCTCTCTCCTCGTTTGAAGTTGTCAGGAGGGGCAGTGTTTAGCTCTGCCTTTAGCAGCACGGGGCACAGGACAAAGCACCAGGTGTACAGGCGAGAGAAAAGTGTGCGTGTATGTGCGCACTCATGAGCCCAACAGCTCTCTGCTGCAAGTCTTGAGTAAATAAGATCTACCTCTCAAGACTGTGGAGATTTGGTACACCATTCCATAAAAGCCTGTGAAAGTATAAATCACCCACAGTAGGGGTTTTCAATGAGGAAGCGTTTAGATTTACACCATCTTGGGTCTGAAAAGAGTGTTATCCATTCAAGTAGCTCAGTATTGGAACGGCCTTCATTTGTGAAGTTCTACATATGGTCTGCCACTTGCATAACTGCTGATCAAATATACTTAGCTAATTTGATAATGCTTTCAGTACAGTCTCCTCAGCTCGGTTTAACAGTTTTAATATGTTTAAATAATTTTTTCCCTTCAAACAAATACAGAAAATGAAGAGAAGCGTGAAGAAAGCATCATCGGTTACACAAAGACAGAGGCTGAATTTGGAATAGCATGGTGTAGTCTTAAAAATAAAGGTTCTTTATTGGCATTCCATGAAAGCCCTTTAGCATCTATGGAAACTTTTCATTCCACAAAAGGTTCTTTATAGTGGAAAAAAATCTTTCGATTTTTAAAATGTTCTACACACAGAAAAAAATTGTTCGTTTAAGAACTGTTCACTGAAAGGTTCTTTGGGGAACTGAAAATGGTTCTTTAAATGGCACTGCTGTGAAAACACCCTTTTGGAATCTTTACTTTACTTAGGACATTACTCTAATTATTATAGGCACAGTATGAGAAGAAAGGTACCATCCTATTCCAAATCTGTTTTTTGATCGATGGCAGACCTGTTTGAAAACAGTCATTTTGCTTTTACTTTTGGTGACACTAGTTATACATTTTTAATATAGTGGTGAGAAATGAGGAAAAAAAAAATTAATTCACCCTTGTGTTACCAAACAGAGGCTGAGAGAGTCTGTTCACGCATCTCATGACTTGAGACATAAACAAGAAGCCATCTGGGCACTTGTGTCAGGTTCACTTTCTCTTACGCAGACGGAACGTTGACGTCTGTGTTCTGTAACTTTTAAGCCGTCCGTATACATGTACCAAGAAGATCAATGCCCAGCTGCTATACAGGTCACGTGAGTGTCACGGGATGGTTGAATCTGTGTCAATAAGACAAGGCTTAAACCTGCCTAATGAATAAAACAAACTAACTCCAATCAGATGCAAACGTCATCAGATGCAAAGTCAAAAGTTAAAAATTCCAAACCAAAAAAAAAAAAAAAAAGTTTAAGAGGGGAAAAATGTGAATAAAGCAGCATTTCCATGCTAAGTGTTCAAGAGATTCAGTCACATGACTTTTTGATGCCCATATAGGATGCAATGATATTAAAATTCTGACTGATAATAGGCCAATAATGATTTTCATGTTACAGCTAATAACTGATAAATGGCTGGTATTAAAATTCAATTTTGTCTAAATTAAAATAAAATACTAAAATTAAATTGTTTTAAAAGCTAGTATGCTACAACAAATTTAGGCATCATAATATTTTAATGTACAGTATATAAAAAATAGATAGTGACAATAAAGATGCAAAAAAAAAAAAAAAAAAAAAAAAAAAAAAAAAAGAGTATTTCAAACAAATGCTGCCGTTTTGAACATTCTATTCAAAGAATCCTGAAAAAAAAAAAAAGGTTTCCACAAAAATATTAAAGCTGCCATAGAATGCTTTTTCACAAGATGTAATATAAGTCTAAGGTGTCCCCCGAATGTGTCTGTGAAGTTTCAGCTCAAAATATCCCATAGATTTTTTTATTTTGGGGCATAATTAAATATGCGCCGATTTAGCGTGCTTCCCCTTTAAATTCTCACACTCCCCGCCCCCAAGCTCGCGACTGCCTTAAACGGCATAAACAAAGTTCACACAGCTAATATAACCCTCAAAATGGATCTTTACAAAGTGTTCGTCATGCAGCATAACCGATTATGTAAGTATAGTATTTATTTGGATGTTTACATTTGATTCTGAATGAGTTTGAGGCTATGCTCCATGGCTAAAGCTAACATTACACACTGTTGGAGAGATTTATAAAGAATGAAGTTGCGTTTACAGACTGCAAATGTTTAATAATGAAAATAACGAAGGCTCGTCTCCGTGAATACAGTAAGAAACGATGGTAACTTTAACCAGATTTAACAGTACATTAGCAATATGCTAACGAAACATTTAGAAAGACAATTTACAAATATCACTAAAAATATCATGTTATCATGGCCTCTTGGAAAAAAAAAATCTTTTTGAAAAAAAAAAAAAACATTTGCATGAAAATGTGTATGGAAACCTGATTACAAAACAGACATACTTTCAATGTGCACAACACCTGCTCAATCAACAAACATACCCATCATCAATCCCCTTATCATGTCTCAAGACAAACAAACAAACAAACAAACAAACAAACAAACAAACAAAAACCTCGGACAATAGAAATAATCGACTAATGTGAGGACAAATGAATAACCTACTTTCTAAGCAACAGCCTTAAAGATGAAGTCAAGCAAGACAGCATCACACCCCTACAACACACAAACACACAAGTACACACCCTCCAACAGGCCGCAGGGCTGAGAGCTGTCTGAGCCACCGCTCACCCTGAAAAACAGGCTGATCGGGAGTGCACAAGAATCAGGGAAGGACAAAACGCATCCTCTGAAGCTCAGCTGAGACGGAACAACACGAACACCAAACCCCTTCTTTGAGGAACCAGAGGAGACCCCATTCATTCATCTATGCCTGTGACTGACCGAGCAGGACAGCAGTCCCCCTCCACCATAACATTTACTCACCCGCTAAGGCTATAGAATCAACTCTCTGTCCCCCTTTAAACAGCCTGCTGAGACACACAGTGAAAACATCTCAGTGATGTCATGATTATCTTAAGACTAAAGCCTCTCTCTTTCGTTCCTTCTTTATGTCTTAAGCAGGGTGAGCAGTACATGGTTTGGGGGTGGAGAGATGTTAAAATAATAGAGCTACTGTTCCAAAAGGGAACTCTCTAGCCATGAGAAGAGAGTGGGACGAACAACCGAGAGAGTAGACAGACAGAGAGTTCAAATTAGAGGAAGCAAAGAGACTGAAAAACAGATGGGAAGATAAAGGTGTCAAAGATGATCAAGGTGACACTCTACAACTGTTTATGCCCAGAACATCAGTTAAAAGCAGTGGTTATCAAACTTTTCACCCAGCAGACCACTTAAACAGCAAAACAACAATTGCGGACAACTGAGGGAAACCCCAACTCAACCTCAAAACAATTCTCTACACCATAATTATTAATAATTAATTGTTATCATATATACATATATTAGTGTTGTCAAAACTACCGACTTTGGTACCAATTCGGTACTGAAATTTTAAATATGCGACACTGAGCACTGTTGAGCGGATTCGTAAACACATCTGATTGGGTCATTGTGTTCACGCACTCAACAGATATGTCTGTGATTGGCTACAATGATCAATGCACGGGAGCATTTGAAAGCACACGGAAGTGTTTGAAAGTGTTTGAAAGCGTTTTGAAATTGAAGTGGTTGAAAGCAGGCATCTATCAGTGGACCGGTCCGCTGATAGACACTTCCTTTCAAATGCTCCCGCGTGTATCTGTGTAAGAGCTCAGTGAAGAGCGTCACTGCTGTCTATTTACAACATTTTTGAAGCGTTGATCATTGTAGCCAATCACAGACATATATGATGAACGCATGAACACA
This sequence comes from Megalobrama amblycephala, assembly GCF_018812025.1. Classification (NCBI taxonomy): domain Eukaryota; kingdom Metazoa; phylum Chordata; class Actinopteri; order Cypriniformes; family Xenocyprididae; genus Megalobrama; species Megalobrama amblycephala. Next base: position 12,838,561 of record NC_063055.1, read on the forward strand.
ATGGCCAATCAGAGGTGTTTACGAATCCGCTCAACAGTGCTCAAAGCGTAAAATTTCAGTACCGACTTGGTACCGAAGTCAGTACTTTTGACAACACACACACTATATATATATATATATATATATATATATATATATATATATATATATATATATATATATATATATATATATATATATATATATATATATATATATATATATATATATATATATATATATATATATATATATATATATATATATATATATATATATATATATATACACACACACACACACACACACACTGCGTTCCAAATTATTATGCAAGAGACAAATCAGTAAGATTTCTGTACAATAAACATTCAGATTTTAGTTTTTTTAAGAAAATGTTTGTTCGTTTATTTATCCATGTCTTTTTAGATAACTGGTATCAATCTCAGACAAAATAATTTGCCAGATCTATGGAAACCCTACTTAGAGGTTATTCCACATTATTAAGCAAGTCACAGTTCTCATGCAATATGGGGAGGAAGAAAGATCTTTCTGAAGATGGAAAGCATGAAATGGTGCAATGTTGTGCAAAAGGCATGAAAACAACTAATATTGTGTGAAACTGAATGGAGATTATCAAATTATCATAAGATTTGTGAGTGATTTAGAGCACAGCAGAACTCGGTCAGATAAAGGCTTATTAATGAAAGTTCCTGTCAAAAAATTAATTGTATTAAAAGTGCAGCTATATAAAAAAGCCAGTGTTGAGCAGCAAACAGGTATTTGAAGCTGCTGGTGCCTCTGGAGTCTCAAGAAGCTCTCCATGCAGGCTGGCAGTTGTGTGTAAAGATGCATTTCAGCCACTCCAAACCAAACCTCACAGAGATAAACATTTACAGTGGGTTTAGAAATGCATGAAGACTCATTTTTAAATAGTTTTATTCACTGACTAATGCCGTACTACAATGGATGGTCTAAATGGATGGATTTCTGGATGGTTGGTGAATGGCCACCACGTTCCAACAAGACTGCGACGTCAGCAAGGAGCTGGTGGGTGATGATTTGGGCTGGAATACTGGGAAGTGAGATGGAGGGTATCAAAATGACTTTTGCAAGATATGTGGAGCTCATAACTGGCCATTTTCAGCTATGGTATAAAAAGGAGGATAGTGCACAGTATAATGCACTACTGTACAATACACTATGCACTATCCCATGCTGCAAAAATACACCACAGCAATAAAACTGTTTGAAAATGTATTTCTAAACCCACTGTAAATGTTTCTCTTTGTTAGGTTTGGTTAGTGGTGTCTAAAATGCATCTTTACGCACAACTGCCAGCCTGCATGGTGAGGTTCTCAAGACTCCAGAGACACCAGCAGCTTCAAATACCTGTTTGCTGCTCAACACTGGCTTTTTTATAGCTGCCCTTTTAATAAAATTCTTTTTTTTTGACAGGAACTTTCATTAATAAGCCTTTATCTGACCGAGTTCTGCTGTGCTCTAAATCACTCACAAATCTTATGATAATTCGATAATCTCCATTCAGTTTCACACAATATTGGTTGTTTTCATGCCTTTTGCACAACATTGCACCATTTCATGCTTTTCATCTTCAGAAAGATCTTTCTTCCTCCCCATATTGCATGAGAACTGTGACTTGCTTAATAATGTGGAACAACCTCTAAGTAGGGTTTCCATAGACCTGGCAAATTATTTTGTCTGAGATTGATACCAGTTATCTAAAAAGACATTGATAAATAAACAAACAAACATTTTCTTAGAAAAACTAAAATCTGAATGTTTATTGTACTGAAATTTTACTGATATGTCAATTGCATAATAATTTGGAACGCAGTGTGTATTTTTATTTTTATTTTTTTATTTTTTTGCCCTGATGCAGGCGACAACACAGTCAGCTTTTATCTGTGCAAGTTCTTTGGCATCGGTTTGGTGTGTCCCTACCTTTATGCTCACAGAGGGGGTCTTTATTTGATTAAAAATACAGTAAAAACAGTAATATTGTGAATTATTAATACAATTTAAAACAACTGTTTCCTATTTTATTATATTTTAAAGTGTAATTTATTCATGTGATGGAAAAGCGGAATTTTCAGCATTACTCATTACATCATTATAGTCTTTAGTGTTACACGATACTTCAGAAATCAATCATTCTAATATGCTGATTTGCTGCTCAAGAAACATTTCTTATTATTATCAGTGTTGAAAATCATTGGTTAATTTTTTTTGTATAAACATTTGTTTTAGGATCTGAAAGCATTTATTAGAAATATTTATATTTAATTTAGACTTTTATTCCAATTAACAAAATGTTTTTTAATATATTTGGTTAATGATAGAGATGCACCGATTGATCGGCCAATTTCCCTCACGCTCGGATCGGTGATCGACCGATCAGTCTCACTTCTTAAGGCAGGAACACACCAAAGAATATACACTAACAAGAAGCGACAGTCAATAGAACGTTCCATTGCAACACCGGCGCCCAGCAGCCGCCCTGCATTTCTGCCATTTTGGGGTGAAAGCGAGTCGGCAGTCCACTAGTTTCTATGGCAATATCAGCTGCTTTGTTAAAAAAACAAAAAACATACAGATGACAACACAGAATAAAATACTATCACTAGTGATTATCAAATCCTTTTTACAGTTTATTTTACACACTTTGTGTTTAAGTCTTCCACTTTTTTCACAAAACCTTTGCTCTCAAGAAACCCATCAGTTTGGGTTAAAATTCTTTAAAAGGCTTATAAACACTGAATTATTACCAACATATGAAATTAAATTAAGGATATGCATCTGAAAAATTGGGAATGTTGGACAATAAATATATGAATTGATTTTGCAGTGTTGTCTAATGTCCATTGAAGCAAAAGTGTCCAAAAGTGGGAATTATGTGATAACGGACACAGCAATACATCACATATTATATGAGATCATTACGTTTGTAGCGTGATCCATTAAAACGTACAATATAGCCTATTCCAATTCAGACCTAGATATTATTATTATTACTCCACTAGCTCTCTTTATTCTATTGCATTTATTTGAGCTGTTTATATATTTTATTACTGAGTTTTACTTTTGTTTTTTTTATGAAAATAAAACTTTGAAGAAAAGTAGATTTTTGTTTGTATATGTTGTCAATTATAGTTCTTAGAAAGAAAATCGGAATCGGCACTAATCGGTATCGGCAGATCACAAGAAAAAAAAAAAAAAAAAAAAAAAAACCACCACGGAATCGGCCAAGAAAATTGCAATCGGTGCATCTCTAGTTAATGATAATAACCCTGAAATATACCCAGGAAAACCAATTTTCCTTAGAGCAGAACTAATTAATGTTTCCATACAGGTTTTCCAAGCACTACCCCCAACTTTTGAGGGAAATCAAGCTATCAGTGATTTCGGTTTGTGTTGATAGTTTAAGCCAGCATAAGAACAGCTGTTTTAAAGCCGAAATATAAAATCAATCCTCCTTTTTCACAAAAAAAAAACAAAAACAAACCATACACATTGCTAAAATTTCTCATAAATCCATTCTTAAACTGTCCCATTGAGTAGAAATGAGACAATTTACTGAAGAATGGTGTCACATACTATTCACACAAAAACTCATTCTACTCGTATTTCATGAATAAGGGCCACTGTATGCAGCCAAGAGTGGAAATCTTACTCGCAGAAGTCCGAATCGATCTGTCCATCCACTGTCACCGTACCACTCAGGGCTGTCCCAACACTGCCTGTATCTGACTGACTCAAACACTGACTTCACCCCTCAACAACTGATTTGTGCCTGTCACCTCTATAACGCGTGTGCATCTAAAGCTTTGTGTCTGTGTCGCTAATGTCAGAAAAAAAACAAATGACTCAAACACACACCTCTCATATAACTAGTCTGAGTCTTCTAATATATCAGCATCTTCAAAACAACACATCTTTGTATCTTTCTGCAATTACTAATGAGTACAATTTCTCCTCCAGCAAACACATAATAGGGCTACAGCTTCGTGGAAATATACTCCGGGGTCAGGTCTCTAATTTTTCCGTATCCATCTCTATAAAGCTGACAAGCGCCTCCTAATTCTGCCTATAAATATTCATTTGAAATTAGAAAACCATCTATTATATACCAATTCTGTTGCCTGCTGCTGCATAATTGGTCTGCCCGTTTCCTGTAAGTATACACACAGCTTTCTAATGAGCTCTTGAAAGTCTGCAAATGAAAATCCCTCCCACTGTGCGAAACTCATTTACATCCCTTTACAAAATGTTTACTAATACAGCAAAATTTGAATAAGGTTTAAAAATGTCATGCTTCCATCTAAATGACACCGGTAGTAGACGCCACTGTTATTTAAACATTCAAATGAGCGTGTTCTTCCGTCTCGGCACGTACGCAGGGGACAGCGGCGAATGGAGGAATGGAGAGGATGTCCATGCTTGACAACAGCAGAGGAGGTTGTTTGATCCGTGTCATATCATAGCGAGCAACGGTTAGTCACACACAGCCTTCAGCCTGACCTCTACCCCATTGAACAAAAGGCGCGACTATACTCAACCTCAAAAAGTCACCTCTGAACCACGCTGTCCCTTCTTTAGATGATTGGATTTGTAATTGACCCCATCAATGCTTTCCAAGGCAGGAAGGATCTAAAAGTGTGCAGTTATAGTATAGCAGGGTCGTCACGACTCACTAGGCATAAATGACATATGGGGCTTAGAAAGTAATTTTTTTTTTTTTTTCCCCCAAAGGATGCATTAATATTTATTGGTCAGAATTTTTATATTTGGGTCAATGACGTGACGGGTCATTTTTTTTGTCCAAAGGCCTTAAAGGTGCTACAGAGGATGTTTTGTTTTATACATTTTTGCAATATTACTTGAAACTGTCTTTACTAACTGATAAAAGACTATTTATTAGGTGCACTGAAAGGAATAATATTAATATACATCATCTGTGCACGAGGTAGGGCCTTAAAAACATCAGCCAATCGTTTACGTGATCATCGCGTAAACGATTGGTCCTCTGGCTTGTCAATCACTGCCATGACGTTCCTTGTGAGAGACGTGCGCTGATTGGCCCTCTGGCTTGTCAATCACTGTCATGACGTTCCTTGTGAGAGACGTGCGTGGCTGTGCGCTCCAGTAACTTTCCACACTCCACAGACGCCGCATGCAATGTTTTTGTCAGGAGTAACAACTGCAGATTATGAGTTACCTGCAGTGAGTCCGACATAATGAATCCACTAACATGACACAGCGAATGCCGGTGGTAAACAAACACTCGTGTTCCAATACTCGTGCACGAGTTTTGGGAGGCGTTCCTTTGAAATGAGCTGTGAAGGAGGGGGGTTGTTCTTACGCATGCGCTCATTTCAAAAACTCACTAACAGTCTTTGGTTTCTCAGTCGACGAAAAGATCCTCTGTAGCACCTTTAATAATAATAATAATAATAATAATAAAAAACAAAGATACAACATCCAAAGTATGTAAGGTAGCACAACTCGATCTGTTTTACTGAATCCAAAAGGTTTTAAATTATATTTTGCTACATATAAAGGTGTTTTAAAGATTTAGAAGTGTCAAAAGGTCATTTGGTTTAACCGTCCAAAGGCCAATACAGCCATTTCATTTGTGATTAAATTATCTTAAAAATGTTTTTTTTAATTTTTATTCTGGCATGATTTTATAACAACATATGGTAAAATGGTATTAAAATTATGTCTAGAAGTCATTGCTTTGTTATGAGAAAGAATGTCTGGAAAAATGAATTTCATTGATGTCATTCGGAATAACCAATATAAAGGGACCATTTTAGATCAAGCCATGCACTCAATATCGTGTGACAGGATGTGACTTCAGACACCTGCAAAGGACCACATGGTCATGAAGCAAAGTAACTAACTCTCTCTTAACTATTTAAAAAATTCATGTTTTCACTTGCTCATACGCATGTCCCGAAACATCAGGTATTTCGGTACAACCGCTATAAAACATGGAAAATGTTTCATTTAAAATTTAAAAAAATTGTACTAAATATAAAATGTTTGATTGTCCTCTTGCTAGCTAGCTATCTAGCAAGCTAAATATCAGCCTGTTAGCCTGAAAATATCGTCATTCAGTATAACCAAAATTGTCATTCTGTAAAACCGAAATTTTGGTTAAACCAAATGACTTTGTGACAAATTTTGTCCATCTTGTATAAAAAAATAAAATTATTATTATTTTTTTTTTAAAAAGACAAAAGCAGTGTTAATTGATTATAAAAACCACGTAATCTCATTGTTAACACTTAATAAAACTTCAAAATTAATTATATGTCCATTATGTTTTTTTACACATTTAAAAACAATCAAATAAGTAAAAAAAAACAACAACACTACATCAAATAAGTATAAATGTACAGTACGAAAAGTGTCAATAACTTGAAATATATTATTTATATATATGTATGTATGAATAACAGACACACACACATACATTTTGAAAAATCTAATATATCAGAAAAATAAAGATTAAAACTATAAAAGGTACAAATATTAATATGATATAAATATTAATTATTAATAAGATTATTAGTATTCATTGAAAATAATAATAATAATAATAATAATAATAATAATAATAATAATAATAATAATAATAATAAACACCAGCAACCTGGCATTCCAAAACTATATTTTGGTTATCAGCTCAGGTCAGTCATAATCAGTCAACATTGTTTACTTTTTGTATTATTTACAAAATACTTTATGTAAACAAATTAAAAATCTTCTTAAGATATGCGGCAGAGGGGAATTGAGTTCATCATACAATAAATAAATAAATAAATAATCACATAGCTTTATAAAACATGGAACATGCAGCAAGAGTCATATGGACTATTTATTTAATTGTGCTTTCACATGGAAAAAAGCAACAAAAAGTTGCTGATATATATCTCTGTTTGTGTTGTGTTCCACGTAAGAAAGAAAGAAAGTCATAGAGGTATGGAAGGACATGAGGGTGAGTAAATGATGACAATTTTCCTTTAACAACAAGACAAAACCATCCCACACTGTACAAGAGTCACTCGGAGCAGGTTGTGCTGTCGTCATACTAAAATCAAAAGTTGTATTTCACAAATACATGCAACTTCCTCGGTCATCAGAACCATACCACACAGAGCTCTAACACTGCAACAGGAACCTCCCACATAGACCTCTTGTAGCTATGGAAACCTCCTCTCTGAGTGATGTCACCCTGATATTGCATCATAACCCCATGAGCTAATTGGGTCGCTTTTCTCAGGTCCTGTGAACTGAGCGGGAGAAACTGAATAAAATAGACTGAGCGGGAGATGGAAGCTGTGGTGGTGGAGAAGCTGGAAATTGACTGACCAAGAAGAGGACCCACAGTCGCTATTAATAGCCATTGAGCCTCTTCAGTCACCAGAACAAAAGCCATATGTGCGCAAAGCAACACACACACTGCTTATGGATGAGAGAGAGACAGATGGAGGTGTCAGACTGATGAGAGATCACGAGAGGGAGAGTTAGAGAGCCGGCCGTAAGACTCATTTCGGTAAATTGGTTCTTTCAGTTTTTTTCAGTTTTACACCTTCATGTGGTTCCTGAATCCTGACATCCCAGTGTGGCATATTACAAGAACTACAACATTGCTATAGAGTCCCATGAAGCATATTTTGTTGTTAATTACAGTTTTTCAATAAAGTTTAATGTTAATTAAGGCCATTATTCTGATTTTATGTGTCAATTTGTTGCAGCAATGAATCAGCCCATAAACCAAAGCAGTTCAGAGTCTAAATCTAATTTGCATTTACATTAAACTGTACTAAAATTCAGCTCATTGGTTCTGGGTTCATTATAAATCCTATACTGTATGTTCAAAAAAGGCTGTCTCATGTAAGATCTCCCTATATTTAAAGACGTCATGATATGGATTTTTTTTTTCTTTTTTTTCATATGTTCCATGAGGTACACTTATGACGGTAATAAAGTTTTTTGCACAAAAAAACACATTTTTTTTTCTCCATAAAAACCATTTTCAACCTTCTTTCTGACCCTGTCTGACATTATCAGTTTTTAAAGGGGCGGCTCCTTTAAGGCTTGTTAGTAAATGCCACTGTTATGATTGGCTAATGCCATTGCATAGGAAACCGTACCAAAGCCCACTCGCTATTGCATGTGTTTTGAAATCATTATCCAATATACAGGCATGTGATCGCTAAAGACGACAAAAAAATAAATAAATAAATCACTTTATGGCGGTTAAACTTACAATTAATCCGCAAATCACATGTGTGCCTAACCGTGGAGCCTGGTCCATACAGATCACAGATCAACGATGATCTGTTTAACACCTTGTTTATAAAGTTTTAAATATGGATATTTTTAACCCTTTGGAGCCGTGTGAAAAACTGTTATGATGGATGGATGCACTTTTTTGGGCTTCAAAATCGTGAGTGCCATTCACTACCATTATAAAGCTTGGAAGAGCCAGGATATTTTTAATATAACTCCGATTGTGTTCGTCTGAGAAAAGAAAGTCATATTCACCTAGGACAGCTTGAGGGTGAGCAAATCATGGGATAGTTTTCATTTTTGGGTGAATTATCCCTTTAACAACCATGTAGCTCACAGCAAGTCTGTTAAAGGTTTATATGTTGTCGTTAAAAATGTGTTTGCCAATAGAGAAAATAAGAATCGCTCTAGGGTCTCATAGAATTCTGCTATGTGATGCAATCTTGGTTGAACAAAGTCAGTAAGCTATCAACCCAGGGCTTCGTTTCTCAAAAGCATCGCAAACTAAGTTGATCATAGAGACCGCTGGTGCCAATGGCTCCACAATCTACTTAGGCTAATGATGCTTTTGAGAAGCGCAGCCCAGATCATTTAGAGTAGAACAAACCTTAAAAGAGTCAGTTCTCAGTTCAGTGAGTCAGAGAGTTGTTAAGACAGATCACTGCAAGTTGAAACTATCTGAAAGAGGTGATTCTCAGTTCAATGAATCAGTGAGCTCATTCAAAAAACGCTCGGACTGATTCAGTCAGATTAATTAATGAATTGTTCATCCGATTTATCAACTAAAAATAACGATTCGTTCACGAATCAGACATTGCTAAAGGGTTAGTTCACCCAGAAATTAAATTTCTGTCATTAAGCACTCACCCTCATGTCGTCCCATACCTGAAAGACCTTTGTTTGTCTTCGGACCACAAATTAAGATATTTTTGATGAAATCTGAGGGTATCTGATCCACACATAGGCAGCATGTCTTTGCACCTTTTGAGGTCCAGAAAGGTATTAAAGACATCGATAAAATAGTCAATGTGACCACGTAACCACGATGGGTAATACTAAAGACCTTTTCACACTATTTCGTATCTCGGGATTGAATGTACCCAATATTTCCTCTTTCTTTTTCTCTTTTTAAGAAGAGAGGAGACAACTAATCGTGCTCACTGGTTGAAGACTTAATTTTGTATTGTTTTGCGATTTTTTCGCAACGCATTCATTAATACGCATCAGACTCAGTGTGCAAGGTCTCTGTGCGTGACGAATTTTTAGGATTGCGAATACGAAAAAACGCATGCGAAAATTTCGGACTCAGTGTGCAAAGGCCTTGAGTCCGAAATTCGCATCCGACCACATTTGTACAATTCATGTTTGAAGAGTACAAAGACGTGTTTAGGGCGGCAAATTCATGGAGGGGGATAAGTAAAATATGGGAAAGGATGCACTTCTTTTCTTCTCCGATCATGCCCAGTGAATGTCACGTTGATGACACGACTCAGTGCTGCTCTCCGATGTCAGGTAGAACAGAGAAAAAAGCTTTACTGCGCATGTGACGAACGCGGTCATCTGCGCGCATCCGATCCGTGGCATCGTGACTGGACTGCGCGTGTGACGCGTCCGGGCGCGGAAAATGAAGTATACCCGGGGCTTAAGCGTTCGGACGTAAACACGGAAGCTCTGCAACGAAAATAGCGTAACAGTATGACAGGGGACAGACGAATTTGTTGAATAAAGTCGTTATTTTTGTTTTGCGCACAAAAAGTATTCTCGTCGCTTCATAACATTAAGGTTGAACCACTGTGGTTGCATTGACTATTTTAACGATGTCTTTACTATATTTCTGGACCTCAAAAGGTGCAATGACGTCTGTGTGGTTCAGATACACTTGTATTTCATCAAAAATCTTACTTTGTGTTCCGAAGATGAACGAAGGTCTTACGGGTTTGGGGGCGACATAAGGGTGAGTACTTAATGACAGAATTTTCATTTTGGGGTAAATTAACCATTAAAATCACATATTCTCAGTTGATTCCACAACTGCTCGGACCGATTCATAAACGAATTATTCAGTCAGGTTCTCTAAACCGCTTCAACTGATTCATTAAAAAGATCCGAATAAAAAGGAATGATTCATTTACACATCAAACATCACTAAATCCCCCATAGCTCCCCCTAGTCTTACACTCAAACACACAGTCGCTACGCTAGTGAAAATACTGCATATGAAAGCACAGTGACAGAAGGACACACACAGCTGCGCCATGGCAGAGACAGAGGGCGCATTGTCTGCCCGCAGGACAGTGGACACACACGTGTACGTGTGCATGCATGCCAACCCAGGTGTCTTTTGTTTTCATTACTTCCAGTTCAGCTGTACTACGTAAAAACGGAGATAAATCAATAAACGTCCATTCAGTGCGACAGATACATCACATTAACCAACCATTGATCTTACCTATTCCTGTCTTAATGGCTATGTCTGAAAACCTAGTGAACTGCCTACCTAGACAGGATTTTGGGCATCAAAGGAGCCAAAAATGCTGGCAGCACACTAGGTTTTCAGATACAGCCGAAACCACAATGCAGCCCAGAATCACTGTTCAAAGATCAGCTAGAACTGATCATGCAAAAAAGAAGAATCAGTCAATAGCCAAACCAGGAATCGAATCACCAAAGACAAGAAACAAAGAGGAGCAAACGGTTTGCATGTAACAATTAACATAAACACTCCCTGAAGCAGCGCAATAAATGCATAAATAAGACAGGGAAACACTCACTTGTCAGAAGTGACCCGCTCGGTCCACTGGCGGCGGCTCACACACACACAGACAGACGGGAATATGCGCTGCTGTAGTGATGTGGACCGCTGGCTTACAGCCCGCACTCCTGATTTGCTCGAAGAACTGCAGCCATCTTGATGAAGCCCGTGTGGCAAACCAACCACATGCCTAGACGTAGGAGGGGAGGAGGAACTAGTGGAATTATTCTTAACATTTTCCCCTTATCAACCCCAGTTGCATGTCTTAAAAAGTCTCATTTGCTGAAGCCAAGAAATAATACGCTTGTTTTGACGAATAATCATGTTCTGTTCTTATCATTTATAATGTGTTTTGTATATTTATAATGATACATTTTATTTATGTTAATGTTTATTATATAAATATTTGTTTTTATGTATGATTTTTTTCTATACTACAGTAAATAATAAACATATAATTGATAATCTACATTTATTCATACACTACCGTTCAAAAGTGTGGGGTCGGTAAGATGTAATGTTTTTGAGAGAAGTTTCTTATTTATCTGTTTAAAAATGTTGTAAAACAGTCATATTGTGAAATGTTATTACAATTTAAATGAACTGTTTTCTATTTTAATATATTTCAAAACGTCAGCTGAATTTTCAGCAACCAAGTTGTGTGGTTTTACTGTACACACACACTTTACATGCAACAGCCTTACTACTGCTTTAAATTATTACATAGGCAAGTTCATAAAGCTAAAATGTAATCAAGTCCCCGCTCCCGTAATAAATATCACACATGTGATAGAAAGTCTATCCAATAAAAAGGAGACGTATTAAAATTTTCAATCAATTTTATTGAGCTTATCACGTTTCATGCCCCCTGGCATGGTCTCCCAGTCAATTAATTAGCTACTCGGAGCAATGGAGCAATAGCGTCCTCTGGCGGATCCGTTAGGATGCTTCACATGTCTCCTTCATCCTTGGAAAAAAAAAACTCCGTCACTGACATGCAAAGTTGTCATCCGTGGTCCTATAATGCCTCTCTTTGAAACATTAACCTCGTTGTAAAGTCATTAAGTGGACTGAATGTATAAGACCGTTAAATACTTAATGTGGAAGGAGCATTTTTGAACTTTGGGTCTTGTTCATATGAGAGCCCCAGGCTGATTTCTCTTAATAATTAAAAACAATGAACATACATACAAACACTCAAACATACACATATATCATTCCATAAAATGATCTAAAATTTTCTTTTGTTCCAGACCCTTGAAACTGAGACAAGAACCGAATATGAATCCTACTGCAAAAAGCAATTCATCACAGTTAAACCAGCCATTAAATTAATCAATCCTTCAGATGATTAATCAGCACTGATGATTTAAGCCTGCACTTCAATAATCAGAGAATCCATTAGTTAGAAGGAAGACAAAAACAGGAGTGATTGTGTACCCTAGGCATGAAGAGAAAGAGATAAGTTGTAATGCGTGGGTGAAATCTGGAATACAGTTTGTCAGCGATCAGATGAAGAGAACAGGATATACGTGAATCAGAATGAAGCCCCTGAGAACTGGCCGTAGAAAATGAGCTCTTTGAGTCAGAGTTCTTAACGCGCCTATCTGATAGATTGTCCCTATTCGACAGAACTGATTTCTCAGTCTGCGCTATGGCTGGGACGTGCTAGCGGAGTCCGAGATGGAGGGGAATGTCAAAGCTCATCCTTCTCCATCTGCTTAAACGCTTCCAAGTCCTCCTGCCAATCAGCCATCAGCGAGTCCATCGATTGGCTGCCGGAGTCGCCGTCCACCGCAGGCTCCTCCCCTACGTCCACGGGGATGTAACTGCCAAGTCCCTCGGCTGGCTGAACTGAATCTTGACCCACGACTGCGTCTTCTGCTGTCTGTTCCTGAGTAGTGACTTGTGATTGGTCGACAGGTTCTGAGGAGGTGGAGGAACTGTGGCCTTTCTCCTCTGTGGAGCAGTCCTCTTCTTCTGCTCCATCTGTACCTTAAAAAAAAAAAAGAGGTCAGTTGAATGTACCTTAAGAAATCCATCTAATATCTATTACACATCACTTGGAAAACCTAGCGGACCACATTAGGTGTGGAGAATGATGGTATCATCATCAAAATTTGAAGAAAATTAGATTCGAAGGAATGCAGATTTTGCGCTAATAGAAGTCCATAATCTTATGGTGGGAAGTTCGTATTTACGAGTTGTAAATCAAGTCACTTTGATCGGAGCAGGATGGCGATGTACCTTTTCTACGAAAAAATTCAGCAAGATTTTTAACTTTATTTGATTGAATAAAAAAATCTGCATTGTGTGTTTTTGCTCAATTTATCAAGGTGCTGTAAATTGAATTATATATTCTATCATAATTGTACAGTTTTTTTGTACATGCAACTTAGCTAGTTTAATTTTAAATGAAAAAAAAATTCACTGTCAATGAAGACGCATCTATTGCGTCCTCCGTATTTTCTCACTGACACACTCTCGGGGCTTAAAGAAAGTTCAGAGTTTCCCACTCATTATTGCGGCTTTGTGGTAGTGTTCATGTGTGTTCAACTCGTAAATACAATCTTTCCAACATGATTAGAACGCATCATTAAAAACAAGTGGGTTGCATGAAGGGAAACCCAAGGAGGAGGGGTACTTACTGCCATCCAACAGGGTGCCCGGGAGGGCTTTCCCCTTAAATATGGCTTCTGCTCATCCAAATAGGAAAGTAGGGAAAAAAGAGAAGTAGTGGAAAGGGAAAACAGTTACAAACACAGAGTGAAAGAGTAATAAAGGAAGAATAATTAGAAAGGAATGAAAGTAGAACATGCAGCATGCACAACCTCACAGTGATTCCTCACATATTAACCAAATCGATGTCTCACCTCTGTCTCTAGCTTTGTCACTGAGCAGCACCTCCACCTCCTTGTACTCCTTTAGAGCCTCCAACAGGATGTTGCCCTCTTTGTGGAACAGGAAGAGGAGTGGTAAAGAGACATCATCAGTGTTCCGTCCATCTCCCGCCATCTGGAACAATGGGGCCGTATCACTGCTGCTGCCCTCGTTATCATCTGAACAAAAGTGACAAAACAAAAAGAGTGAGATATAAATACTAACACTGATTTATTTTGTACAAAACAGTTATTGTTAAAGGTGCCCAAGAATTAAAAATTGAATTTATCTTGGCATAGTTAAATAGCAAGAGTTCAGTACATGGAAATGACATATAGTGAGTCTCAAACACCATTGTTTCCTCCTTCTTATATAAATCTCATTTGTTTAAAATACCTCCGAAGAACAGGCGAATCTCAACATAACACCGACTGTTAAGTAACAGTCGGGATCATTAATATGTACGCCCCCAAATTTGCATATGCCAACTCATGTTCAAAGCATTAGACAAGGGCAGGATGTCTGGATGTGCACAACTGAATCAACAGACTAGGTAAGCAAGCAAGAACAATAGCGAAAAATGGCAGATGGAGCGATAATAACTGACATGATCCATGATAACATGATATTTTTAGTGATATTTTAAACTGTCTTTCTAAATGTAATTTCGTTAGCATGTTGCTAATGTACTGTTAAATGTGGTTAAAGTTACCATTGTTTCTTATTGTATTCACGGAGACAAGAGCCGTCGTTATTTTCATTATTAAACACTTGCAGTCTGTATAATTCATAAACACAACTTCATTCTTTATAAATATCTCCAACAGTGTAGCATTAGCCGTTAGCCACGGATCACAGCCTCAAATTCATTCAGAATCAAATGTAAACATCCAAATAAATACAATACTCACATAATCCGACGCATGCATGCAGTATGCATGATGAACACTTCGTAATGCATACAAGACCCAAAGTTCAAAAATGTTCAAAAATGCTCCTTCCACATTAAGTATTTACATTAAGTATTTAACGGTCTTATACATTCAGTCCACTTAATGACTTCACAATGAGGTTAATGTTTCAAAGAGAGGCATTATAGGACCACAGATGATTACTTTGCATGTCAGTGACAGAGTTTTTATTAGGTTATATTAGCAGTGTAAACTTTGTTTATGCACCGTTTAAGGCAAGCGCGAGCTCCGTGGGCGGAGAGCGTGAGCATTTAAAGGGGCCGCAACATGAATCGGCGCATTTCTAATTATGCCCCAAAATAGGCAGTTAAAAAAATTATTTAAAAAAAATCTATGGGGTATTTTGAGATGAAACTTCACAGACACATTCAGGGGACACCTTAGACTTATATTACATCTTGTAAAAAAACGTTCAATGGCACCTTTAACTAAAACTATTATGAATTAGTAATTGAAATAAAACTAAGATAAATCTATAAATTATAGATGAAAAACTTAAAAAGAAAATTAAAAATGCTGTCTTGAAAATTAACTGAATCAAGTTGAATGGAAAAAAATATTAAAAGCTAAACAGAAATAAACAAAAATGCATAAGAATCACAACACAATTACTAAAACTAAAATGAAAACTATAAATAAATTATACGTGTGTGTGTGTGTGTGCCTGTGCGTAAATTTATGTTTAAGTCGCCATTTTCAAGTTCGGTACATCAGGGGTTTTCAAACAAATTAATCTGAATTTAAAAGTTTCACACGTAACAATGGGGAAAGAAGATACACTGTCAACTACATTTCCAGATAATATTTGGCGTTCAGTATAGTAACAATATAAAAGCCACATCTTTAGTTTTGTTTAGGAAGGAGCCTTTTTTTAAATCACATTTGGGGGGGTCCTTGGCATCAAAAAGTATTTAAAACTCCTGAAATAGATACTGGTTGACTCCCTAAAACGTTTCTCACCGATTACGATGCCTCCGATGGCCCCAGCTTTCTGAATGTGCCTAGCCTTCTCTGCAAACATGCACTGGCCTCTCTGGAGCAGAGCGATGCGGCCTGCCACAATCTCACTGTTACTCAACTCAGTACAGCCGTTATAGGGCTCTGCTACAGTTACGAACCCACGCACCTGAGGGAGAGGATAAAAGAGAACAGATTACACAATGTAGCATGGATACAAAAAAAATTATACCCTTTAGCAAGAACAAACCCAGAACCGCACAGAAATAGGCAAAAAAAACAAAAAATTGAGAAAGTACACAATAAAATCACAGTTAATCATACTCACTCCAGAACTGCTTTTATAAAGATCCAATCCAAACTGTGCAGGGCCTGCGGTCAGTACCACTCTACCAAAAAAGGGGTGCGACACAATTTGAACAGCTCGTGGAGGAAGCTGTTCTTTCTGCTGCTGGCTGGAGAGCTCCATCATTTCCTGCATAAAACGCATGCCGTCCTCTGCAGCGACTGCACTCACTGCCTGTGGAGAGGGAGAAGGAATTAAGTTTTAATCTACAGATACGAAATAAAAATTACATTGTGTAATTCTTATATCTCGGTCTGTATTGTACCTGTGTTGCATGCTGAACAAGTTGTACTCTGCCATCCTTTAGGTGAATGAGACTCACACCCATCCGCCTCAGCAGCTCCAGATGTTCAGGGTTATTAGCCATGAAGTCTTGAGCCCTAAGAGGAGGACGGCCCATACCAGGCTCTCTGAGAGAGATGAAAAGAAGAAGAAAATCACTATTCATCACTATCTTCTTGAAAATCTTCTATAATTTCCACCAGACCACCTGCATTTTTATATTAAAATATAAATTATTTTATTGATTGATTGATTATCATCATTCTAATATTCTGATTCAATGTCCGATTATTATTGGTGCTTAATTATTATTAATGGTTCATAATCATATTACTATCAATGAAGGAAACGAGTTTTTGCTGCTTTTGTGGTAGAAGCCGTGATAAATTTTTTTCAGGATTTGTTGTTAAAAAAAGTTTTTAAAAAAACAGCATTACTTATAAATAGAAATCTTTTGAAAATGTCTTTACTGTCACTTCTGATCAATTTAATGTTTGCTAAATAAAAGTATTAGTAAGCATAAGAGGTAAAAAATCATAGTTTTATATATATATATATATATATATAAATATATATATATATATATATATAATATATATATAATATAATATAATATATAATATATATAATATTCATATATATACTCTTTATATATATATAATTATGTAATAGACCAGCTAGTTATATCACTTTCTCACCGATGAGTGGTCGGGCGTGGACAACTCTTATCCACTGCGCTCCTGATTGGTTCACGGAGGTTGCGTGGGAAGGCGGGATCAGGAAAGAGTAGGCGGGTGTTAGGGCAAGTCCACTCAAAATTTGAGTCATCAAGCTCTTCTCCAGCCTGGGGTGACAAAGATATTATATCAACGTTTGATTAGAGAAGTTAATTGTATTAGGTACAGTTAGGAATATGACTTGAAAGCAGAGCTGAATGAGTAAAGCCGGGTGCACACTGTGCAATTTATAACAGTCCTTTACGATTGTTGCTTGTCAGACTGTACGAACATGATCCTCATGTCACACTGTGGGATCTCAGCTGTTATTTATGTCAGACTGTACGACATTTAAGACACGTTAAAAATGGACGCGCGCATAAAAACTTTTACATTATCAACCCACACACGTTCGATGACTGTGAGCTGCTTTACACGCGGGACTGAAATGGTGGCTAACAAAGACATCTCTAGTGTTAATTTTGATCACAGCTTGTCTTGAAAAACAAAGACAATTTGACGTTTGTCGTAGGAGAAGTCACACTGAAGGATTGGGCGCCAAATCTTCTGACACTGCCAGAATCGTCAAGAGGTAAAATTTGATTGCAACGGTCATTAACCGGCTACCTGTGAACATGTCAAACTAGCGATCAAAGACTACAGATTTATAGGCTAGGATTATAGGAATCTTTTAAGATTTGCAAAATTTGTCTCAGACGACCAAATCGTGGCCAAAATCGCACAGTGTAAACCCAGCTTTAGGTGACTCTGACCAGTGTTATTATAACATAGAGAGGCAAGCAGAACTGTTATAGTGCTTATGTGCAGTACCATATTGTTGACGACAGGGGGCGCCTGTGAGTTTGAGGCAGTGGAGAGGGAGAGAGGCAGCAGATGAGCTTCTGTGGTAAAGATGTAGTCCTCCACATTAAAAGGCAAATCCTCCTCCTCAGCAAACAGCAGAAACAGGTACTTAAACATCTCCGCCAGGAAAAACGAGTCCATGCTGAATCAAGTGGGTGGTGATGAAGAGAAATAAATATGCTGTGAGACAGCTTGCCACCCACTCTTTACTCATAAATGCTCTCTTTACAGAATCCACTCAAACTATTTGTACAAAAATATACCACAAGCCAACATCCTCTTTAACTATCCACAAACTCCAGCTCTTACCGGTCCTCGTGACTCCCCGTCCTCACGTCCTTCATAGCAGCAAAGCCACAGGGAACCCGAGCGAATCGGTTCAGGTTCTCCAGTACGGTGCGGCCCACCTCCAGGTAATATGGATCTCTGGTTGCCTTCAGAGGAAATCCACAGTTAATCATTCGTATTATCTCCATGGATTACTACATTAAAATACACGGTTGAATGCACCTCAGCGGGAGCAATGCAGTGTGAAGGGGGTCACGTTTTCAAGTTGATAAGAAGGAAAATGATGGAGAGTGAAGGATATGTTGTATTGAGATTTGTTCGAGAACTCAGTTGTACCTTATAAAGGAAGTAAGTGCTTTCTGCAAACTCTGGCCGCAGGGGGTGCTGAGCCCAGTGAACCCTGAAATCAGTGGTGAACGCCTGGCGAGACAGTACGTGATGGAGCAGGGCAGTCAAGAAGAGTTTATAAACCACAGACCGTGATGATATTCAAAAGACAGACAGCAGAAAAAAGGAACTACCTCAGGAAGGAAGTTGTGTTTCTTGGTAACCTGATAAAGCATTTCATGCGTCTCTATGGCTGGCCGGATATCTCCCTTTAACACCTGCAAAGAGCAAAACTCTCATGTTTGGACTTTTTTCATAACAAATTGAGAGAGACAAAGACAACACTGATTTCTTACCTGCAATCCTGGGAAAAAGGCAAGCAAGGAGTCCATCCAGGTGCGGGCTGGCAGCAGGGGTTTGTGGATGTGGACGTCCAGTAACAGAGGAGGTTGGCTGATGTACTTCATAATGGATGCATAGTGCTGAAAAATATGCCAAGCGATCACAATTCATGAATACAGAGAAAGATAAAGAGACCCGTTATTTCATGTCAGACAAAACTAAAATGCGAGTCACATTAGATTAAGTATGATAAACTACAATTACAGGCAACATGCTCCAGAGCTTCTATTCTGAATAAATAAATGATCAATTATAAAATAAATAAAATGAATAAAGCAATAAAATAAACATAAAAATAATAACTCAAAATGTTAAAATATACAATCCACTCTAGTCTACTAAAATAAACAAATAACAAATGAATGAACAAATAAATAAATATAAAAAGTAATAAATCATAATGTTAAAATACACAATCTACTTTAGTATACCAAAATAAATAAGTAAATGGAATATAAAAAATATTCAAAATATTACAATTCAATCTAATAATAATAATAATAAATAATAATAATTATAAATTAATTAAAAATATGTAATAAGATATAAAAATAATAATTCAAAATATACAAACTACTCCAGTCTACTAAGGATAAATAAATAAATACATACATACATACATACATACATGCATATTTATTTAAAATGTTAAAATACGCAATCTACCCTCTTCAAAGTAAATAGGAAATGGTGTTGCAAAAAATGCAGTTTGGGACTTACTTTTATCCATCTGGGATTGATTGGATTAGTAAAGTTGTCTCAATATGACAGGTGTTTAAAGGAAAGGGCTTGAAAAGTAAGACGGCTTGGTGACGTAAGCCGAAAAGGAGATTATGATGACTTAAAAAAAATAATGAGTGATACTCACAGTGTTAAAGCGCTGCAGAAATTGGTCATCTCCCAGTAATATATAAGCCTTCATCAAGTACTCGTAATAGGAATCTATGCCCGCTCCAACTCCACTGTCTGTTAAGGGAACAGTTAAAAAAAACATCATGATTCTGACTTCACTTTTACCTAATTTGTCTGTATATGAGCACAGTTTTATGTTTTGGGTGAGCTGTTGGGTATAGTTTAGTCTCACCTCTGCGGACCCACTCTCCTGAGTGGATGTTGATGGTTGTTCCCACTAGATTACTATTCCTCTGTCTCTTTTCCCAAAGGAAGTCAAGAGCCCTTCTCGCATGAGCCTGCGAACAATACAACAAAACACCAACACCTAAATATGGTCTACTTCAATAGATTTAGTCATCGTAAGTCTCTTTCACCACACAATTTAAGAACATTCCTGACCTCATGATACTTTTCATAGTGCACAACAAAACGGGTAAAGCTAATGCTGTCTGTGTCTTACAAATGGCACAGTTACGTCATAAGAGATCTATGCTGTAATTCTGTAGACTGAATGTGTACAAACATTCCAGAAATCAACACTTTAGGCCGAAATGACGTCAGTGCCTCATTGTTAGTTTGTTACAAAACAATCACAACAGTATTTCTACTAGCTTGGTGACCTTAAATGCTCCAGACAACATGAATTATACAGAACACAAGGTTTTCAAACATTTCTCTGGAGGTTAATTAAGGACCCTAAGAAATAAATATTTATCTGGACTGGAGGTCATATTTCTGAACATTATAACTTCAGAAACTCAACAAAACTAACATTTGTTCACATTTGCAACACGAAGCCATTGTGATACCTCAAATGTGGGGTCCCCAGTAAAGCGGCTCAAGGCTGCAAATTCAAGAATGATTGTCCCTGCACAGGCGGTGCAGGTATCCGTCTCAGTGCCTGTGCGCGTCTCGGGTCCACGGACTCCATAACGCAGGTTCACCTGTAAACGCAATCAATCATTAATCAGAGTCATAATCAAAGTGATTTATCCCAGCCAGATTTACATTAATATACACTACCATTCAAAAGTTTGGGGTCTGTAATTTTGTTTTAATGTTTTTGAAAGAAGTCTCTATTTATTTGATAGAAATACAGTAATATTGTTAAATATTATTACAATTTAAATAAATGTTTTGTATTTTAATATATATTAAAATGTAATTTATTCCTGTGATGGCAAAGCTGAATTCTCAGCATCTTTACTTCAGTCTTCAGTTTCACATGATCCTTCAGAAATCATTCTAATATGCTGATTTGGTGCTCAAGAAACATTTCTTTTTATTACCAATGTTGAGAACAGTTGCGCTGCTTAATATGATTGTGGAACCTGCAATACAACTTTTTTTCTGGATACTAACAACATTTATTTGAAATAGAACAATGTCTTTATTGTCACTTTTGATCATTTTTAATGTGTCCTTACTAAATAAAAGTATTAATTTCTTTCAAATAAATAAATAATTAGGGATTAACATTAAAGCAGACATTAGAGTTAACAGAATTACATTAAAGTAGGTTAATTATTAAATAATAATTATTGGTAACACTTTACAATAACGTCTCATTGGTTAACATTAGTTAATGCAATGTTAACTAATGTAGTTACAAATGAAACCTTATTGTAAAGTGTTACCGAATTATTTTTATTTGAGAATAAAGCAGCTGCAGAGTATTACACAGGGGTATCACAAGTCATTAAATTAGCATAGCTCTATGCAGGAAATCTGCTTCCTTAGACAACATTCAATTTAGCGGTCATTATAGAAAAAAATTGCGGAATGCTGTGATGGACCAATCAGAATCAGGTATTCTCAAGCGACACATGTAATAAGTTGAAAATTCTTTGAAACTAAAGGTCTGTAATATAAACTAACGGCAACTGTGAAATGGGTGGTCATGCTGTCGATGAGGCGTGCAGCCATTGCGGGAAGTCACCGAGTTCATTTCCCTAAGGCAGACATTCAACAAACTAACGCAATGCCCGGAACAGCAGAATCAACAGAAATGTTCTGAATGTGTGTATAGACATAAAGATAAATGCTTGCAAACAAAACAAAGAAAAACAAAAAAGCCATTTCATGTCCAACATATTTTCATGATGACATTTTAATCGTTCATATCGCATACGCAATGCATGTACGTGTGCGCGATCACTCACTCTAGGGTACGGCAGGCCACTGCTGGTGTTAAATGCAGGCAGCAGTCTGAGTCCAAGATCTTTGGCCATGTGCAGCAGCTCATTCTGGTACCAGAGCATTCGGCCACTTTCTTTCAACATGACGGCCATGGAATGGCCTCCCAGCAGTCCACTAAAAGAACAGTAAAGTTTTACACAAGCAAAACAGCCACAATTTACAATACAGATTTAAAATGCCACGTCACGCCAGTCCATTTTGAAACTCTGACGGAGATGTCTCACTCACCCAAGCACCCGGATGTTGGTCTCGAACACAGACACCACAATGTCATTATCCAAGCGTACATCCTTCACCACTCTCCTCACCGCCGCCTCAAACTCCACCGTCTTATTTAACAGCTGTGAGATGTCAGAACAGGTCATGAGCAAACAGCCTTGGGTTTAACTGTACATATTTGTGTTTGCAAGAGGTTTCAAGTTCTGCTTGAGATGTTACTCACTGCAAGAGTGTCAAGAGTGTCGATAAGGGTGAGGGAGAACCTGACGGAACAGGAAAACACGTTTTCATCTCTGTTTTAAACATTTCTTTAAAAAATTTCTTTAATAACATTTTTTTTCGACACATCTCCAACTAACTTACTTCCCCAGGGCATCATCTATATCCCCTCGACTGGGCTCTAGTCCACGTACTCGTCCACGGCAAGTCAAAGGCATCAGCTCGTCTGCGGGGTAGGCATGGTCCTGTCAAAATGAAAAGAACAGTGATGAAATGAGATGAAACCAGGCAGATTTTAATTATAATGCTGTTCTCTCAAACATTAATCTGTCTCCCCTATCCTCCCAACTCTCCTGTTTGCTTTAAAACAGGAGTTTTAATCAGGAGGCTATCAAATTTCAGTTTCACACATCTTACATTTCCAACCTGCTTAGAGACACTTCTGGGCATACCAGAGACTTCTGGGAAGTATTTTACACTTGTCGGGAACATTTATTGGCAAACTAGCAATGTTAAAGGGATAGTTCATCCATAAATAAAAATTCAGGCATCATTTATTCACCCTCATGTTATTCCTAATGTATATCACTTTCTTTCTTCTGTGAGACATGAAGATATTCTAAAGAATTGTTTTTTTGTCCACAATCTGAAAGTCAGTGGGGTCCAAAACAACACTGAACCCTACTGACTTTTTAATGTATAGACAAAAAATTCTACAGAAAGAAAAGTTCATTTAATGTGCCGTAGTTACATGAGTGAAATGCATTTAATATAGTGTAATAACAGTCAATTATGCATAATTACATGCAATTAACACTAAGCCAAACCTTAACCCTAAACCTATAAATATGCTGTTAATTAATATTACTCAGAACTTATTTGTGTAATAACATTGTAACAACGGCACACGAAAATAAAGTGTGACCAGAAATGCATTCACATTTTTTTATAAAAAATAAAAAATACTTTCAGCATGGACGCATTAAAATGGTCAAAAGTGACAGTAAAGACTTTATAATGTTACAAATAGATTTCTATTTCAAATAAATGCTGTTCTACTCTACTTTCTTATCATTAAAGATTGATTTTCACACAAAAAATATTAAGCAGCACAACTGTTTTAAACATTGATAATAATAAGAAATGACCAAATCAGCATATTAGAATGAATTCACTGAAAACTGATGCTGAAAATTCAGCTTTGCCATCACAGGAACAAATTATATGTTAAAATACATTCAAATAAAAAATGTTTTATTATTTCGCAAAAGTACTGTTTTACTGTATTTTTGAAAGAATGCGGCCTTGGTGAGTCTAAGAAACTTCTTTCAAAAACATTTAAAAACCTACATAGAAAAACTACACAAAACTTTGGATGCAGATGGAAAAGTAGTATTGAAATTTCCATGTGTACCCAGCTGTCAACAAGAGAAGTTATTAGTCACTGTGTACATACCATGTAGTTCTGATAAGCGTGGTCAAACATTTCCAGCACTTGGTTCCTGAGAAGTAAAGGCGTTTATTAAATTAAGAAAAACACAGAATTATATAGCAAGCAATTCATAATTTCACAAGTCCACACATACCTCAGTTTGCTCTTCTCATCTCTGCTCATGGTCTCAGACAACCTGATGGAGGTTCCCATAAAAAACAGCAGCAAAAAAGCAGGCAACATTGTTGCAGAATGAAGCATCCCAACCTTCATGTAGATGAAGACACCCTAGGCAACTCTTTAATGCCTCAGATGTGTTTATTTAGCACCAAGTTAGAGTTCCACCACCTCTGGTCCATCATTTTCAAATTTAATGTAAAAAAAATTAGATGCAGGCCAGATTCAGTAACACCCACAGCATTTGAATACATTCACCGTTCCGGCTCAATAACTGTATAGTTCCTGTTCTTATCTAAACGTCTCTCTCGGATTAATGCAGCTCTGGTGCATTTCTGAGATGCTTTTAGTGTCTATTATAAAATGACTAAAGAAGGAAGCTCGATCAAGTCACTTTTCATTAGTGTTGGTCAGCCAGCTGCTGTTGTCACACCTGCCTGTCACCTTGATAACACATTGGCACCCATATGACACATTGGCATGCTACACTCTATTGAGTATCAGCTATATAACAACAAAATTACATCACTGTAGATCCCCAGCAGAGACAGGCTCAAGAGGAGCTCCAGATGGGGCCATGGAAAAAGATGCTTTGTCTCTAATAGCAACCATCACCATGGGTGACACGATCAGCAGTTTATATCCCCAGAAAGAAGGAGAGAACGCATTGTATTGATCCCACTAGAACTTATAGCAATTAGTTAGATAGTATGCAGGTCCCAATCCCATCTTCGTCATACTAAAAACAAGATTAAACCATGTAGAAAATGCTACGGCGTTATTAAAAAATTAAATATCCAAATGTTGTTGTCAAGATGATTTGCTGGAAAAAAAAAAGATTCATTAAACCCGTCACGCTTTGTTGTTTAGCTCACCGGCTAACCCGTCGATGACAGCTCGGCACCAGTGGGCATATGTTTTTGTGGCATAAACGCTGCTGTAACTAGCGGAAAGAGCTTCTTAAATCTGTTCTTCTATCATCCGCGAGTGATTAGATGGTCCATTCAGCTCCCAGATTCCGATAAATAAAAACTATTCCTTGTAAGAGTGCTTTTATATCAGATGTAATACAAAGGGCCAGAGGTCTCTCTCAGGATCGCTGAGTGAATGATGATCACCACAGTCTTACGACAGATCATAGGCAGACGTCAACATCCGCATCCGGGTAGCGCCGAGAGTACACGCCCCGTGAACGGTGTGGCGCAGAAACTACAGTTCCCAGCTTGCCTTGCAAGCAAGCTTTTTACGTTTGCAATATTTTAAATATATATATAATTTACATATACAAATATATTAAAATGAAAATATAAATAATAAAAAAGAAAAGAATCCTGATATATTAATAAAATATTTTTTGTTATGCATTTCACTGAAAGTACACGTCGTATCATTGTCTGTTTTACATTTATTTAAAATGATTAATTCAGTACAACACATTTCTTAATATAATGTATACAAGTCCTCTAAATAAAATTAAAAAGTAACTCCTTGGTTTATCGCATATTTTACTTTTCAAGACGTAGCAAAAAGTGCTTATGCTTCCGTAAGCGTCCGTCACATGATTGCCTCGTGCAGTGACGTCATGTCCAAACAAGTACAGTAGTTCAACTGTCAGTGCAGTCAGTGATAAGTGGACACTGCCCGAGCTCATTGAACTAAAGAGAAAGGTAAGCGACTGTCTTTTAATTGTGGACTGAATTCAAATGTAATTGGTCGGTCAAGGTGAATGATTATGTGGTCATTTAGCGAAAGAAAATACAACTTGAGACTTTTCAGGATCATTTAAAATCTGATTGTATCAAATGTATGACATGTAACGTAATGTCCGTGGAGTTGTTCAGTCTGCTTACGCAATTGACGTTTCTCGTTGTTGTGTATGCAGAGATGTCTCGAAGCGTAAAAAAGCTCACTGGTCTCGTGGCAGCTACATTTACTCCACTTACCGCAGAAGGGTGAAATAGTTAATTTCTCAATAAATGCTTTACACAATCTTATACCTGGCGTGCAGTGATTTGGTTATTGTTATTCAATCTTTGCTCTTTTTAGGGAGATCAATCTCTCTGTAATTGGACCATACATTGATTACCTAATAGAAAAACAGAATGTCAAGAGTGTGTTTGGTAAGTCAAACCTATTAATTTAATCAAAGATTTTGGGAAATAAGCCAGCATGTTTTCTCATTTGTATCATTTGTAATCTAAACCACCTTGTTTTTTGTAGTTAATGGCACAACAGGTGAGGGCTGTTCTCTAACTGTGGACGAAAGGAAGCAGCTTGCTGCAGCTTGGTGCCAACATGGAAAGGGCAAGTGAGTTATAGCGTGTTATTCAGCATCGGGCAATGATTATGTCCCAGGGGTTGTAAAAGTTACTGACATAATGACGTTTTGACATAATGTTAACAGAAAAACATTTTTATTTATTATGTGAAGGTCACAGTCACATTAAGCATTTTGTTTACTGTGCCTTCGTCGTTTATTTTCTGCTACTTCTCAGGTTTATTGCTTGTATAAATATTGCTGACCCACACATTCCATTTTAAAATAGGCAAATCCAGCATGAGAAATTTTAAGTATTAATTTTAATTTGAAAATTATAAAAAATCTAATCAGAAAGTGGGAGAAAAAATCATAAACAATTT
This sequence comes from Megalobrama amblycephala, assembly GCF_018812025.1. Lineage (NCBI taxonomy): Eukaryota > Metazoa > Chordata > Actinopteri > Cypriniformes > Xenocyprididae > Megalobrama > Megalobrama amblycephala. Next base: position 12,865,427 of record NC_063055.1, read on the forward strand.
CAAAATTTGTTGTGTGAAAATGATTTACTTACATTTTTACATTTCCACCACAACCAGCAGTTTTACTCTTAATGAGTAATAATGTCAAATTATATGAAAAGTGTGAACATGTTATCTAATTGTGTGTGTGTTTAGGATACATCCATTTCTAGCTATGAAATTAGTCAACGGAGTTAGCCAAAAACAGTTAAACTATCATTTCCAACACAAAATGCTTGTATTTCCTGTGAATCAACTTACATACGTGGTGGATATGAGTCGGAAAAAAATACAAAAATAACAAAATTCTCCTGTGATGCAATAAGTATGTCCACTGTTGGACATTATTGTTTAAGATTGTCCATAGCCTAAGAAACACCTTAATACACATCTTCATCTAACTTTTTTTTCTCATAGAAGTTGCCATTGCTAGAGTTTTCATTTCTTCTACTTTATATGTGTGTTCAGGCTTGAGCAAGTGGTTGTTCATGTTGGCTGCATGAGTATAAAAGACTCTCAAGAACTGGTGAGCACACTGCTTAACATCCCCTTTTATTCACATGCATTATCTTTCATGCACATACCACTTTTCTTAATGCACTTTCATATCTGCAGTCCCACATATATATCTCTCTTGCCATTTGTTCCCATGTTTATCCATTTGTGTTTCAGCACGTTCAGATAAACATCTAGTTCTCTCCTCGTGACTGTTTAAAAATGCTGACTGGATGTTTTTTACTTTCCTTCAGGCTCGGCATGCCGCCAGTATAGGGGCTGATGCCATAGCAGTAATCTCTCCTTCCTATTTCAAACCCATTAATGCAGGTTTTAACCCCTTTTTTCTAAACGCTACTTAATTAATCTCATGTTACCAAATGTGCTTTTGTATAATTGTCATAAAACAAATGACTTTTCTCTTTTCACAGATGCATTGAGGTTGTTTATAAAGGAAGTGAGCGCCTCTGCTCCAGATCTTCCGATGTATTATTATCATATTCCAGGCATGACCGGTGTTGCATGTAAGAGCAGCCCCATGTGTCATCATTACTGGCAGTCAAAACACTGACGCCTTTGTAAATTGTTGAGTATTGCACAGTACTCAATTTTTGAATGAGTCAGATTCACGTGTGAGAGATTGACTTCCTCCTGGTCTCAGTTTTCTCTTTTTTTTTTCAGTGGAGGCAGCTGATGTGCTAAATGGAATAGAGCGGATGATCCCCTCATTTCAGGGAGTGAAATACAGTGGGACCGACCTGAGGGATCTTGGACAGTGTGTCTGTTACAGTCAAGCCCATAACTGGTCTGTCTTGTACGGAGTAGATGAGGTATGAAATCTCCTCACTCGTTCATCTACTGAATTTTTCCTGCTAGTGTAACCAGTTTTGATTTTATGTTTTGCTTGACACTTTGTTACATAGCAACTCTTGGGAGCTTTGGTACTAGGTGTTCATGGAGCAGTAGGAAGGTGAGTCCCAACATCATGGCATCTTACAACTCTTTCTCTGGCTTCAGTTGCCAAAAATTCATGATCTTTCACTGTTTTTCTTTCTGGTTCGTGATAATACATTAGCTATGTTTCCATATAGATTTGTATATTTAACTAATATCTCATATAACCTTTGAGAATAAAGCACCGTTTCCATCCCATGTGTTTAAGAGAACTAAATCCTCACTTTCTGGTGAAATTGGAAGAAAAATGGAAGTTGTTGCACCACCATGGAGCGCACTGACAAAATACACTGTCATGTTATCTTGCGTTCAGAGGTGGATGCCTGGTGTTTTGGAACGCAATCGTGTGATACACTTTTGGGAGGTTATTATACCAAATCATTCTAATGACAGACTTTGGCTAAGGCATTTCAGAATGATTAAACCAGGGTTGCCAGGTTTTCACAACAAAACCCGCCCAATTGCTACTCTCAACTAGCCCAATCGCGTTTCAGGGGGGTCCTCCAGTAAAAATCGCCCCCATTTTTAGAATTTTTTTGCACGTCTTAAAATATTTCCATCAAGCAGTTTTTATGCGATATCCCAAAATTTGCATAAAAATAAGTGGTTGGAAACAGCTATTGTATCGTTCAGTGTCTCCTGTGGCTGATTTGCTTGATGGCAGTAGTGTAGTTTCAGTTTTGTGTTCCCTTTTTATTTTAAAACTGCAATAACAACTGATACACATTTATGTTTAAAGGTTATGGCTTGACAATAAATTGCAGAAAAAACAGTACCTGCTGACACACTTTCGTAGCTTAAAAAACGTAACCTATAATGCATTGCTGAAGACCATGCAACACTCTCTCTATCCTCTCCAGCACATATAACTACCTCGGATGCATAGTGAACCAGATGCTTTCTGCTTTTGATAATGGCAACCACATGCAGACCAGAGCCCTGCAGGTACGTCATTCATGTGCATTTCTCATTTAGTGCTGCTTTATAATTTGGGCCGTTTTTATTTCATCCACATGTTTTCAGTTTAATTAATTAATTTTCAGTTGAATGAATTTGCTTCTCTGTTTACAGTTTGAATTTATGGAGGTCATCACATTTGCTAAGAACCTTGGTGAGTTGAGTGTTTTGTGTCTTTCAAATGTTTGGGGTTGGTAAGATCTTATGGCTGCATTTATTTGATCAAAAATACACTAAAAATGTGAAAGATTGATGCAATTTAAAATAACTGTTATCTATTGTAATATATTTTAAAATGTAATTTATTCCTGTGATGCCAAAGTTGAATTTTCAGTAGCCATTACACTAGTCTTCAGTGTCACACAATCTTTGTAATATGCTGATTTTTTTTTTTTTTTTTTTTTTTAAGTTTTTTAAGTTTTTTAAGCAATATTTAAATCGGTTGTGCTACTGTGACACATTTTTTCAGGATTCTTTTATGAATAGGAAGTTCAGAAGAACAGCATTTATTGGAAATAGAAATCTTTTGTAACATTATAAATGTCTTGACTGTCACTTTTGACCAGTTTAATGCGTCCTTGCCGAATAAAATCATTAATTTCTTTAAAATATAAAATCATACTGACCCCAAACCTTTGAATGGTATTGTACTCCCAGTACAGCTGTGATGTGTCAGTAAGACATTGCTTTTGTTGTTGTTGTGCATATTATAGGTAACTTTTTATTAACTTTATTCCATCATGTATGCTCTGCAGGGTTTGATGTGGCCGTGAATAAGCAGGTGATGAGTGAAGTGTCAGGGTTAGTGCTGGGTCCTCCCCGACTCCCGCTGCTGCCGTGCCCTGTCTCAAAGGCCCAGGCTATAGCACAGAAAATCAAGGACTTCTCTCAGAGACATTAAAATAAAAGTAGAAATTTCTGTGAGCCTGCATGAAATTGCAAAAAAAAGGGGTTGTATTGTTATCAAGCTGTAAACTGTTCCATATTTCTTTACACTACAGTATGTTGATGTACTGTATCTTTTATATGTGCATGCTTTTTACATTTCGTACTTTATACTTGGATTGCCTTTTTTATTGTTTTGTTTGTTGTAAACGCACATATAAAGTCTTTAGCATTTACATTTTATATAATTAATAACATTACAATGCAGGTAGAAATGTTAATGAACTTACTTGAATTACCCTAAAGAGTTATGAATAATCCACAGCGTTACTGATTTCTCTACACCATTGATGTACTGCACCTTGTATACCTCAATGTGTATATTGTATGTTTTATTTTTTCTTGTCTTAAGATGAAATGTGTTAAAACACACACATATGTAAGTCTTTAACATTTTCTTTCTGTTTTGTTATACATCTTCTTTAATACTGTCTTAATTTTGGCTGGTGCTGATGTAACTGTTAATGGACCACACGGTTTTAATCTTGGAGTTTCTTAAGTTTGGTGATTTGTATGTTTCCACATACAAAAAGGGACATTTTTTAAATCTTTAAATTCTCTGAGTAAAGATTATTATTCATTATTGAATGCAAGTCATTCCTCATAATAGCCTGAAATATGCCTGTTTTAATTTTAAATGTCTATTTTAATGAGTTTGGTCAGCAGTGTCTTTTTAAGAGAGCCCTAGAATTTGCCTCACTCATTGAAGACTTTCTAATTTCTGTTTGATGGAGAAGTTGAGAAGGGACAGAATATGTCTTTCTGTCTCTGAATAATTCAGCAGTCATAATGCTGTTATGTCACAGGTATTTCCCAATATCATCTGATTTCCTCCCTGTTCAATCCTGTGGTGAAAATCTGCCAGACTGGAGCAAATTGAACCTTTTAAGTGGATGAAATGCTCCTGCCTCCTCTGTCTTTTGGTTTAATCTCATAATCTCAAATAAACAGCACCTCAGGTGACATATCCGGTTTTAGATAATTCAAATTAATATAATGAAATCAAGTCTGAAAATGTAATGTTTTTTTCTTAAATACATGTTTGTGTGGAAACATTGTAGGAGTGTGGGAAACACCTCAGGAGTCAGGACACACTGGCCTAGACTGCACTATCACCACCTAATCAGTGTTTGTTTTTTAATGCTGACTTCACAGTATGACTAAAAAAGTGCAGTATTACACAGTACATGACCATTTATCAGCTGCATCAGCAGAAACAACACTAGCGATTTCCTCCCAGTGAGAATACGAGTGAAGGAAACAACTGCCTGCAACAGACACTTTTAAAATTCATGTCATGACCATGTTTCCTCTAAAAAAAGCTGTCTGACTACAAATTAGAGACCGTTTTTCTGGACACATATGTGGATACACTTTTTAAATTTCTTTTTAAACATCTCGTGTTATTATATCAAAGTTTTTGTATTTCTGATTCTCTGAGATTGTCTGGTTCTTGACTAGTATTTTTATTATTATTTATATTATTCCCGGGTCTCAGCCTCTGTCCAAAAGACTCCCTTTCTGACTGAGCCCTTATGTGAAATGCTGCAATTTGTTAGTTATTTAGCTTTGAGCTTGTTTTGGAAGATAGCTCGATACAGTATTTTTTCCGTGGCAGAGGAATTTTTTGCAAAGACGAGTATGACTCAAAATGAACCCGTTCATACTTTTTCCACTCCACCGTTGTCGTCATTTCATAAATTACCCACTGGGGTTTTGATTTAAAGAGATTTATCCATTAATTCCCTGTCTTTTATATACGCCAGATGTATGTGTAGACAACAAAACCGAGTAATAACAAAATGGTGAATCCGTTATCAGACGTTGGTATCTGTAAGTTGTTTATTTAACATAACTGATGTGATCTTTCGGTGAATCAGAAATAATAAGGGCCACAATTTTTATATATTGCTTTTAAAGCTCCAATGAAGATCTAGATTAGGCTAAAATCTCTGTGTTGTTGGACTGAAACACAGTAAGTACACAAATGTTAATTTTTATTTTATTTTATGAGACTGGCGAATACCCAAGCAAAATATCAAATAAATACCTCATATCTAAATTATGTATTTCTGTCATTCAAAAGCACATCTAATCCCAATCACAAGCGGAACCAAAGATAGCGGGTTAAAGAAATTAAAACCCTGCGGGACAATAATACAGCGACGCCGAATGTTCACGTATTTCCGGCCAGCTCAGCGTACGGAGGAGTGTTGTGAAGCTGTAATCCAGACACAGACATTTTTACAGCTGTTAACCGCTCCACATACACCTGCTGTGTGTAAATCTGACATTACAGCAAAATGGTGCTGCTGACAATGATCGCGCGGCTGGCGGATGGACTGCCGCTGGCGGCTTCAATGCAGGAGGACGAGCAGGTATGAGCTCAGTGATTCATCATTGATTATCATTTACACTAGGCCTGTGTGTGCTGTGGATGTGAAATATAAAAGAGCAGTGCCTTGAGAACATGATGTTTTCTTCTATACGTGTATAGTTGCCCAGATTTTTAATCCACAACAGCAGAGAGCTGTTTTAATCTGGCCTTTATTAGCTCAGATTGCACTATTTCGTCATCTCTTGTAGTGTTTACATTAATTTGAAATACTGTACTTGGAATCTAACAGCGTAGTACGTCTTTATTGTATTTGTTTATTGTATTATCGTTTATTCTCAATTTGAGAATAGGTTAATTGGTCACAGAGAGAAGGTTCATTAGATGGAAGTGTATAATTTGAGTGCTCTTGATCAGTAACAGCGCCCTCTTCTGTCTTGATTTGAACTCACACACCTGGTTTGTCTTCACCCTCCAAACTAAATTTCACCCTTTTTTAAATAAATAGTTTAAAAACACAAATAAGTTAACAAAATCATACGATCATAAAATATTTGATAACAGATTTCATAATTTTATTTTTCTGACTTCATTTTCAAATTACTTTATTTGTTAAATTGTATTTTCAGTCTGATTAACAGTGTATACTATATGAAGCCAGTATAATAATTAAATCCCATATAAACAGTAAATGTGCATTATTTAAAAAAAAAAAACAACCCACATTTATTACATTAATCACAACATTGGCTTTAGGGCTGCACAACGATTAATCGCGATTAATCGTTTGCAAAATAAAAGTCTGTGTTACGTAATATATGTGTGTGTTCTGTGTATAATAATTATGTATATATAAATACACGCACATGTATAAATTTAAGAAACATATACATGTATAAATAAATATACATATATATTTTATATTACATAAATATAAATATTTTATATATAAATATAATTTTTTTTCTTAAATATATACATGTATGTGCATGTATTTATATCATATTTATATATACATAATTATTATTCACAGAACACACACATATATTACATAACACAGACTTTTATTTTGCAAACGATTAATCGCGGTTAATCGTTGTGCAGCCCTATTGCATATATAAATGTTGTATATTTATAGTCAAGCACTTTAGGATAAACCCTAAATTAGCGGTTTCTGACACATTTCCCTAAAAATTCAATTGAATTCCTAAGAATTTCCCTATTCGTTCAATAACTCAATGTAAAAAGATTGTATTTAAAGGGATAATTAACTGAAAAGTTCTGTCATCATTTATTCACCTTATTCCAAACCTGTAAAACTTTCTTCTGCATAACACAAAATGAGTGTCTATATTTTGCACTTTTTTTTTTTTTTTTTTTTTTTTTTTTTTTTAAAGTATAGTGACAAGGGGCTTTCAAGCTCCCAAATGCCACCATATGATTCATATACTTACTATATTGCACATCTCTTGAGTATTCATATGATAAATGACATCTGTTATAGTGTGACATGTGTCTTGTATACTTGAAATGGTATTGTTTTAAATCATCCCTAGTTTGGAATGACTTGAAGACAAGCAAACAATGACTTTGAATGAATTTTCCTGATTAATTTTGTGGTTGATTTATCCTTGTAAAATGATATTATGTCTGCGCGTATGTGATATTTCTGTAACCCAGAGAGCTACGTAGGCTGATGACCTTGTAGAAGTGTAAATTAAAATGATCTATTCCTCTTCAACATAAAAAGTATGTGATTTGTTTGGCACTTTTCTCTCAGTATTGTTTTTGACTGGTTTGATTGACCTGTAACTTCTCATGTGCAGCTGAACTTCTGTAATTATGGATAAACTGATACTAAACTAATATAAACGGACACTGTAAAGTATTAAGTATTAAGAGAAAAAACTTTAATAAAAAAACTACACAAATTGCAAACAATCTTATTTCCTATGTTTCTCATTTTTAACTGTAAAACCTCTTTGATCAAGACGAAGTTTTGGGCTTTGGTAGAAGAAAAAAAGAAAAAAAAAACAACCTAGAGTTGCTCCAAATGGTGTTAATGTTCCTAATAGGTGCACAGCAGTTTCATTACCTTTACAGCAGTCAGTTGATTAAGGTCTAACATCTTTACATTTCCTCCTTTCATGCTGCCATGAAGGGAAGTGAAAAGGTTTGTTCACCTTTGGATTTGTGAAATCCCTCTGAAGAGGATTGAGTCAAATGTATCCGTGTGTTATTATCTAATAAATGTGCACTTTTGTCCTTAGATGGGTCGAGACCTCCAGCAATATCAGAGCCAAGCCAAACAGCTCTTCCGCAAACTAAATGAACAGAGTCCCAACCGATGCACCTTAGAGGCTGGATCAATGGCCTTTCAGTAAGTGTACAGTATATTAAAACTACAGTAAAGCTGATAACTTATTTAATCATAATAAGTAGGTAAAAATGTTAACTTCAAGATCACAGTACATTTTATTTCTAGATTTACACAAATATGTGATAGCTAAAACACATTGCTGATAAAATGTGTCTCTTCTCAAAGCTATGTCATAGAGAAAGGCGTTTGCTACCTGGTTCTCTGTGAGGCCGCGTTTCCTAAAAAGCTAGCCTTCGGTTATCTGGAAGATCTGCAGGCAGAGTTTCACGAACAGCATGGCAAGAAGGTGCCCACGGTCTCTAGGCCCTACTCTTTCATAGAGTTTGGTAATAGCCCTCATTCTCTCTCTCAATAGCCAGAGTTTCATTTACTTCCCATCAAGAGACAGCCTTGTAATTCTGTTTTTTCTATCTGTCCAAAGATACATATATCCAGAAGACCAAAAAGTCATATATCGACAGCAGAGCACGCAGGAACCTGAGCAACATCAACACAGAGCTACAGGATGTACAGAGAATCATGGTGGCCAACATAGAAGAAGTTCTGCAGCGAGGAGAGGCCTTATCTGGTAAATAATGCTTGTGATGGCTTGGTTCATTTTGCATAATGCTTTTTCTTTTTTTGTTTCTTCTCACTTTTAGGACATATAAAATTAACTTTTTTTTTCTCTTCCACCTGTAAAATCTGTTTTTGAGGTATGTCGAATACAATATTCACGTTACTTAAACCAAAGCTAATGTTAAGAAGCTTAAAGGGTTAGTTCACCCAAAAATGAAAATTATGTCAGTATTGATATGTCGTTCCAAACCTGTAAGACCTCCGTTCATCTTCGAACACAGTTTAAGATATTTTAGATTTAGTCCGAGAGCTTTCTGTCCCTCCATTGTAAATGTATGTACGGTATACTGTCCATGTCCAGAAAGGTAATAAAAACATCATCAAAGTAGTCCATGTGACATCAGAGGGTCAGTTAGAAGTTGTTGAAGCATCGAAAATACATTTTGGTCCAAAAATAACAAAAACTATGACTTTATTCAGCATTGTCTTCTCTTCCGGAATCCTTTCCATTGAACTGATTCCATTGAATCCTTTCATCTGTCGGCGTTGGTAATGCACTTTTACGTCGCCGTGGTTGTTTTTGGCGATTAGGACATCCGCGACATTTTGAAGCATCGAAAATACATTTTGGTCCAAAAATAACAAAAACTACGACTTTATTCAGCATTGTCTTCTCTTCCGGGTCTGTTGTCAATCCGCGTTCGCGACTCCGCTTCTTCTTTCCTGTTTTATACGGCGGTTGGCATCCAGCTTATTGGTGCATTACCGCCCCCTTCTGCTCTGGAGTGTGGTTCACGACTCCTCAGTGACGCTACTGACGTAAGACGCTGCTGACGTGTTATCTGGTGCACCCGAGCTTCGTTTACAGTCTGAGGGAGACGCACGCTGTATTCAAGCTATTCTACATTGTTTGTTTGTATTTTGCTATTGCTATATTTTTTTAAATGGTGCGTAAGTGTGCATGTCGCGGATGTCCTAATCGCCAAATACAACCACAGCGACGTAAAAGTGCATTACCAACGCTGACAGATGAAAAGATTCAATGGAATCAATTCAAAGGAATCAATTCAATGGAATCAATTCAATGGAAAGGATTCCGGAAGAGAAGACAATGCTGAATAAAGTCGTAGTTTTTGTTATTTTTGGACCAAAATGTATTTTCAATGCTTCAACAAATTCTAACTAACCCACTGATGTCACATGGACTACTTTGATGATGTTTTTACTGCCTTTCTGGACATGGACAGTATACCGTACAAACATTTTCAGTGGAGGGACAGAAAGCTCTCGGACTAAATCTAAAATATCTTAAACTGTGTTCCGAAGATGAACGGAGGTCTTACGGGTTTGGAACGACATGAGGAGGGTGAGTCATAAATGACATAATTTTCATTTTTGGGTGAACTAACCCTTTAAGTTCAGCTAAATTATTCACTTACTATTTTTAAAAAATTTAAATTAAAATGGATATTTCAAGTCCTTTGTCCTGTGGCATTATATGATGCCACAGGACAGTAATGTTTTTGATGGCAGTAATGACTTTATTATGATATATTAATTGAACAAAAAATGTTAATGCATTAATATGGAACTAATTTAGGTTTAAATGCAATTTTTTTTTTAACTTTATATACATTTTTATTAAAAAATAATAGCAACAACCCATTAAATTGATCAAAAGTGACCGTAAAGACATTTACAATCTTACAATGTTAAAATATTTCTATTTATCACAGTTTCCACAAATATTAAGCAGCAGCACAACTGTTTTTTTTTTTTTGTTGGTTTTTTTACACTGATAATAATAGGTGTTTCTTGAGAACCAAATTAGCATATGTGACCCTGGACCACAAAACCAGTCATTTTTAAAAAAAATTGAAATTTAAACATCATCTGAAAACTGATAATAAGCTTTCGAGACGTTTCAAGCATTGATGTATGGTTTGTTGGGATGCAACTATTTGAATATCTGGAATCTGAGGGTACAAAAAATCTAAATATTGAGAAAATCGCCTTTACAGTTGTCCAGATAAGATCCAATGCATATCCACTCACAAAAATATATTTTTGATATATTTACTGTAGGACATTTACAAAACATCTTACTTAATATCCTAATGGTTTTTGGCATAAAAGAAAAATTGATAATTTTGACCCATACATTTTTTTGTATTGTTGGTTATTGCTACAAATATACCTGTGTGACTTATGACTGGTTTTGTGGTCCAGGGTCACATATTAGAATGATGATCATGTGACACTGAAGACTGGAATAACGATGCTGAAAATTCAGCTTTGCCATCACAGGAATAAATTATATTTTAAAATAAAAAATAGTTATTTTAAATTGTAATAACTGTATTTTTAGTCAAATAAGTCCAGCCTTGGTGACCATAAAAGACTTCTTTCAAAAACATTGAAAAATCTTACTGACCCCAAATTTTTAAATTGAAATCTCTCTATCCACTAAAGAAGTCCTTTGCCTGAAAACGTTAAAAATCCCTAAATAAAACCTGCAAAATTGTGTACTGTACTGTATATTTGAGATTTCTTCTCTTCACATCTTCATGTTTTTATCCTCAGCATTGGACTCGAAAGCCAGCAACTTGTCCAGCCTGTCCAAGAAATACAGAAGCGACGCCAAGTACCTGAACACTCGCTCCACGTACGCTAAGCTAGCTGCGGGTGGAGTCTTCTTCATCATGCTGATCGTATACATACGCTTCTGGTGGCTGTGAGGTGTGACGGATATACG